>NC_050593.1:2351500-2664250 GCF_013368585.1 Megalops cyprinoides
AGATGCACAGATCCGGAAGCAGAAGCAGGGTCGCTAAACAGGCAGGTATACGCAGTTTAAATAGGAAAAGCTAAGTGGCTATGCGTAAGATACCACAGAGGACAGCCTACCCAGGTTACACATGGCAAACTTTATTATGAAAAATCGTCATACACAGATCCATAAGTTTTGTATTTTTGTCTGACGTTACCCAAGTTGCCAGATTGTCAATGAAACACACTCTACACACACAATCCACACACTGCCGAAAAAACCTCCCATATTTTGAAACCTAAATGTTGGTATGGGTAGGGGGGACTCCTCGATTGCCACCGGGTATTTCGCACACTGTAAAATGATGTGAATAAAAAACTGTACAGTAGAACACAAAGAAATGTAAGGAAAGGATGATGATAACATCAAATCAAAATCATTGCATTGTCTAAAGACTACACCCCCACCCCCCTAAAAAAAAACACAACACGGGAACAGAATGGGACGGGAGTCATTCTTCCGGGATTGGGACGGGACTGGATTTTTGTTTTTATTCTGTCATGGGATTGGGACGGGACAGGAGTATTTTTGTGGGAGCGGGATGGGACAGGAGTGAAAATTCACTCCCGTGTCACCCTTTAACACAGATGTGTAGTGCTGAATGAACAGTCACTTGCCATTTTGTTCCAGATTGCAGTAGAGGTGATTCAATTAATTCATTCATTCAAGGGACACTTACAATATAGAACCTTATCAACTACTGAAAGCAGCGGTGACTATATTTATATCATTTATAAGACTGCAGATGCACTGGTGTGGAAGGCATTGCATAAAAGACACTCTATTCTTTTTTTCTTCTTCAACATGAGTCTCTGATGTCCTGTTATTGTGATGTCCTACACATTCAAGTGTCTCCGCAATTGTGCAACTTGATGCATTCAGCTCCGAGTCCTTTTTTTTTTTCTTATTACACTAATTTATTAATACATTCAGAGTATGTGGATTACTTCAATATTAAGTAATTAGTTTTCTGCCTGTAATTGGGTTAACCAAACCCCAAAGCCTTTTCTTGAGGTAACTCAATTACTGCCTGCCTTGCTCTCCACATTTTGCTGTTTATTATTTGGTCATTTTAATTTGGATTATTTGAATCCATTTCTTTTCATCTTTTATTGCCAAAATGATTGGAAGCTGTACACCTTCCTCCTTTGATTGTCTCACTCTCTATCTCCTCTCAAGTCTGATTGATTGGCTAGTGGATCCAATTCTTAGATATTGTCAACACAAGCACATTTTTTGGGTTTGCATATGTACAGAATGATAGCTTACTCCTCAGCAAGCTGCCATGATGCTATCGGAAGTGACTGGTCTTTCAAGGCCTAGATAGAGGAAGAATCCGGCTGTTTTACAACTGCAGCTCTTATAGTGTATTATCTTATAGTGTATTATCACTTCCAAAACAATACAGTGTTACTACAGTTTTAAGAACTCCTAACAATAGAGCTACTGCAATTTTATACTAATCTTAAAGACAAGCACTGAGATGCACTCAAAAAAATAGTAATTTAAGACATATGACTGACAAAAAACTCATTTTTTAATTAAAAATAACACAATGTAAAACAATTTTTGTTCTTTGGTAGTAAGTGTTATTTCCTTATTGCTTATGCCTAAAAAGTACAGAAAATGGCTATTATCCCCCTCAAACTGCTTTTGTGACCAGGACAGAAAAATGCAGGCAGCTATAACTAAAATGAACTGGTAGCTTAAGGCCCCTGTATTTGTACTACTATTTATATTACTGAAAAGATCTAGAAAATTCTACTAAGTTCTTCAAAGATCTCGAAAGTTCTAGAAAGTTCTATATCAGCTACTCAGCACTGAATCTATCTGGAATCTTCTGGAAAATAGGTGAATTTCAAAATATCACTGTCCTGGTCACAAAAGCAAAGTTTGAAGGGAATAATAGCCATTTTCTACACTTTTTAGGCATAAGCAAATAGGAAATAACACTTACTACCCAGGAACAAAAAAAAAAAGTAAAAATTTGTTACATGGTGTAATGTGTTACATCTATACAATAAGTACCATTCCATGAGCTCATATGCATGTATGCACACATTAAAAGGAGTGTTTTCATAGACTTCATGAAACAAAGTAAACATTGGGCAAAATCCCTGTTAAATGTGGCCTTACGGCAGTGCCGTAATTATCTCAGTGTACTTACGTGACAGCTCCCACTTTGCACTTTCTCCACATATGTGGCTCTGCTTTGCTAATGTCTCTGCTTTGCTAATGCCCTGCTACCTGACATTGTTTCCTCCTGCCTGGAATGCACTGACTGATGCACCCTGTGTGGCTTTGTCAAACTTCGCCTCTTCTGTGTCCGATTGATGTTCAGCTCTGCCTCCTGTAAGTGCCTCCAGCTCCTCTGCAGTGGAAGGCTGCCTCCACCTCATCTCACCGCACTTCACTGCAGATGAAACAGAGTTCTCTGCGTTATCTTTCTCTCAGGGGCTCTTTTATCCAAAGTGACTTACAAGTGAGTTACAATACAACACAGGCGAAAAACCATATGGAGTCAACAATATTAGAAGCACTGCATGACCAGGTTTCAAAGGTTGGCCAGGCAAGGTACAAACTAGCAGGCAAAGCAAACGAGTGCATTAAACCATTGGATTACATTGTTTTTTTATAATTTTATTTTATAGTTTAGTAGGTGACAGTTTAAGACATGAGAAGTTCTTTTAGGGGGTAGTGTTACAGGTGTTCAGGTGAGAGCAGAAGAGCTTTGTCTTTAGGTGTTTCTTGAAGACAAAGAGGGACTCAGCAGAATGGATGAGGTGTGGCAGTTCATTCCACCATCAGCGGACAACAGTGGAGAAAGTCCTGGATAGTGAGTTTACACCACAAAACAACAGGGCCACCAGGTACTGTTTGGTAGCAGAGTGTAGCGGTTGGGAGGGAACATAGGGTTGCAGCAGTGAGTTCAGGTAGGTAGGGGCAGTTTTGCTGGTCACCCTGTACACAAGCAGCAGGCTTTGAACATGATGCGGGCAGCTATAGGGAGCCAGTGGAGCGAGACCAAGAAATGTGTAATGTGAGCCCTTTTTGGTTGGTTGAAAACCAGACATGCAACTGCATTCTGTATCAACTGCAGAGGCTTAATAGTGCATGCAGGTAGGCCAGCCAAGACAGCATTGCAGTAGTCCAGGGTTGAGATGACCAGTGCCTGGACAAGCAGCAATGCAGCATACTCAGATAGGTGGGGTCTGATTTTCCTGATGTTGTACAGTGTAAATCTGCATAATCTGGTAGTCGTAGCACTGTGGTAGGTAAATTTTAGCTGGTCATCAATCACTAACCCCCAGGTTCCTTGCAGACCTGTGATGGGATCGACATTGTAGTTATCTAATTACCCACAGGAACTGTCCCAGGACAAAGTGTCACTACAGGGCAAAGTGTTACTACCATACCAAGGCGGATGACACCAAGTTGTCTGCGGGAACTGACATAGAACAAAGTGTCACCACCATATCGGGACAGACACCAAATTGTTTACGGCAACTGTACTAGAACTAAGGGTCATTAACACATCAATGCCTGTAGTCCACTGCCTCAGTTTAAACCCAATGAACAACTGTTAAGGTGTGGCCTAATCACACCTACGTATTTCTGTGAGTGCTCATCTGAGCGTAGGCAGTCTTAAATCGGGCTCGGTTTGCATGCGTGACTTTGGCTCCTGGGGAATAAACTTCATCTCTACTGAACCGGGTCTCATCTCATTCATCACACTGTCCGTTCCACAAAGTAGAATGTAACACCTGGACAGAGTTACTGTCATTGAGCATGGCTGAACGGTGATGTCATGCTGTACTGGCACAAGATGGTGGCACAGATGTTTTAACGTTGTCCCCGTTTCTGTGCTTTATGATTTTTGTTTAATCTATGTTTTGAAAACGGCCTCTCTACCGCGATTTGATCAATCCTACTAGCAACCGGCAGTTGATAGCCTGATAAGATACAGTATTAACAAAAACTGACTTACATCAACAATGTGGCCAGCCGAGCTACTCTACCTACTGGGTAGCCTCGCGTTGTCATCCCCAGTGGTAGATAGGACAGAGGACGATGGTGGATCAGGTGCTTCCTTGTGGATTATTTCCTCATGCATTGTAACCTTGTTCCATTCGGATGTTGCGCCATTCAGGTCTATGATAAACCATTGGATTACAGTGGGGTATCTCACTGGGTTGTATGAGCATGAAAGCCTGCACCTACAGAACATACAGCGGCGGACAGGGATGGTGAGTTCCTCCCAGTTTGCCTTATTGGTTGCTTGCAGACACAGATGGAGAATTGGCCCAGCAAAGAAAGTCTGGATGATTCTCCTGCTTCTTCTATCAGGTGACAACCAGATGTGAACTCCAAGTCATTGTGAGCAAATGACATAGCTAGTTTCAAATGTAAGCCATAGACTACCCTTGAAAATATTTTCCTGTATGAGCCACTCAGGGAGATCCACTGTTTGTATTTAAGCAAATACATGTTTCTCAGAAAAGTCACAAATGGTTAAGCACATCTTTTTCACAGCAGCAAAATAATTAAACATTTAACATATAATGTTGTTATATTTATGGCCTGGGAAATTCCAACACTATTATGGTCTGGTTCACTCAGCGTGGTCACAAACAAATGTAACAACTGCGGCAGTCAGCCTGCCAGCGAGAAAGATTATTGATTGAGGTTCTAATCGAGAGCAGTGCTGTCGCAAATTCAGTCACTGTCTTCCGATACTCCATCTGCATTTTTTTCTACAGCTCAATCCAATCCATCTTATGAAACGTCACCTGGAAAGAATTTGCTTTTCAACATCCTTGATTTCCAGGCTGCATTATTTTAAAAAAAAGTCATAGCTCAAACTGGGGAAAGCAAATTTATGACTCTGGGCTGCAGAACTGAATACTGATTGAAGAGCAGAACACGATTGTGGTATTAACAGTGTTAGTCATGCTGGAATTCATTTTCTTGATGGATCTCACACACAGGGGACTGAAGCATGGGAATAAAAGATTTGCTTCAGCATAGCTGACACCCCCCCCCCCATACAATTATCAGGAAGAATTTCCACCTTACTCTGAGCAAAGCCATTTATGCATATACACTTATGATTGGCAAGAATACGTACGGTTTGATTTTCCCTGTTTGATAGATAGGGAAGGTACTCTCCATCATGTGAGCACCAGGGAAGCTAGGGTGATCAACCTGTTAAATTTCAGAGAGATCATCCAAGATGGAGTCCAGCCATTTAGCAATTTGACAGGAGTCATGTCACAAAATTGTCAACTGATCAGAGAGGGAAATGTATTGTTAACTTGATGATAGCATTATCAATAAAAGCTTTGCATTTTTTGGAGCACTGCCACGCGACTGCCAAATGCTGAAGTTAATGCTACTGACAACTGTTAATTGGAACTGTTATGGCACTTGGTTAATTATATATTTAAGAATATTAATTTCTCATACATCGGGTGAGACAAGGAAATGTTTTATAGCAGATATCCAAAGTATCTGAGAACAAAGATACTGATTTACTAAGAAGGGAAGACCATCATTGTGACAGAAATGTCATCAAATAGTGTTGGCCATTCAATGATTTATTGATCCACAGTAGAGCCTGAGCAATATAGGATTTTTAAGACCGATAACGATTTCAATATTTGTGGATTTAAAATGGATGGATTTAAAAATCTGGTAATGATGTATCGGCCGATATTCTTTTTTTTTTCCAGAAGCACGTAATATAAACAAAGATTTTCCCTAACATTTGTTATGTGTAGTTATTTAAGAGTCCTCACCAAGATAACATGACATAATGCAGTTTAAAAATAAACTTGTTTTATTGTCATAAATACTTTGTACTAGTACTTTCAACAAAATATATTAAAGTTTTGATAAATAAGAGTCAAAAGTATAAAAGTACAAAAAAGTTTTAAAAAATATCATGCCATCTTAAAATATGCAGTAAACTGATACAGTGACCTAGAGTGAACACTGATGCTGTTGAATGCATCTAATACTACATGACTGTCTGCAAGGAGGACTTGCGACTTTGGGATTTCACATTACACTTTGAAAGAGAAGCTAGATAACTGTTTGGCTACCAAGCCATGTTAGATACTTGTTCAGCTCACGTTTATTTACGTGTCCCCTCTGGTTTAACCCTTATGCACATAACTCATTTTTTATGCTATGTAGCGTGCATGTTACCTTACATGGTTCGTTATGTTTTCATTAGTGTTCTATTGTTTTAGGTGCAATGATTAGGTAGAGCGAGAGACACGACAGATGACTCGACACACTCCTATCACTCCAGAACTTCAGTTTCTCCAATCTAGTGTTCTAGTCGCACCAGTTTTAGCATATGTAGGCTACTAAACAGCTAATCACACCGGTGTGACCGTACGCGAAAGGGTTCATAATTTCCAATGCACCGACTGTAACTATAGACATGTGAGTCGCAGATATATTTACCATTCATTTAGGCAGAATAAGTTAAACGCTATAGTTTAATGGCTCATTAATGTTAGCGGTCTTCCACTGATAAACATGGCATTAGCTAGCTTTGTGGGTAACCTAATTTACCAATGGACAGCGTTATAAGCTGCTGTAAGCGATGTTGCCAGAGAATTTTTAGAAGTTACCAGGGAGAAATTATAGAACCATATTTGTTTACTCATTAGAACTGCCATACTGTTTCATAAATAAACCTACAATCAAGTTTGTCAACAGCTTAGCTACACCACTCAACTACCGTAACGTTAAACATAATTTTGAAGTTTGACTGATGATACCGGTTTTCATGTTACTGCATCAAAACCAGGCATGGCTGACATGAATGCTGTCAGGTTTATTTAGGCTAAGAGGAGAAGTGATGGGGGATATTTATTTTTATTTAAGTAATGTATTTCACGTGACAATTATGTGATTTGTGGCGTTCCAAACGTGTGTTGCCAACAGTGGAGTTGCAGCGTGCCCTCTGGTGGACTAACTACACAACGACAACACTCATAACATGGTTGAAGGACCCATCTTCTGTCTCTCGGTTTCTTTTTTGTCATTTATCCGTTATAAAGGCCGATACTGATTTATCTGCAATTAGCTCATATCAGCCGATAATATCGGCACACCGATTTATCGGTCGGGCTCTAATCCACAGGTAGCTTTGACCAAGTAAGAGCTGTAGAGGTGAAAAACAATATATGTCATTGGACCATATCTGTTTTTTTTTTGTTTTTTTTTTAGATTATATCCAGTGTATAGATCACATTTGGGTGTGTATACTCCTGCCAGGAATACAGAATAAAATGCATTGAAAAACACTAACATGAGAATATGAATAAATAATACACATATCTGTGCTGGTATTTATTATTAATCCTGTATATGAATATAGGTTGTGTGTAGGGGACAGCCTCAGGAGCTACTGTTATATGAAAGATATAGAAGTTTCCACCCAGCAGAAACAGCAGTGTAGCATAGTGGTTAAGGAGCAGGACTCGTAACCTAGTGGGATCCAATCTGCACATGACAAAGTGGCAGCTCTAGTGGGAAATAAGTGCCTGCTCAAATGTTACATGAATGGCTATGATGTTACTGTGCTACTTGACATTGGTGCACAGGTCAGTATCCTGGATCACAAGTGGAGACAAACATACTTACCTGACCATAGTATCCAGCCACTGAATGAACTGTTAGGAACCAAGCCTCTCAACATCCTCGCAGTTAACGGAGCTCCGGTGCCCTATGATGAATGGGTCGAGGTGACTGCGAACCTCCCCGGCAACAGCAATCCTAACCTGTCAATCCAAGTGCCATTCCTGGTCGGAAGTATGTCACTAGAACGTCCGCTTCTAGGGTTCAATGTGATTGAGCAGCTGATCAAGGGAGAAAAGAATGGGACTGAGATTTTCTCTGTTATTGCGAGCCTGTTGAGTGGTGCGATGGAAATTGAAGGTGACAAAGCCACCACAATAGTGAACCTCATCCAGACACAGACTGTTGCTGAAGCTGGTCATGACTTGGTCAAAGTTAGGCTACAGGACATGTTCTACCTGCACAGGTCATTTGTGCAGGCCAAATGCAAGGTGCCAGTTAACCTAGACATCACCGAGCCGGTTGTGTTGTTTGAACCCAGCCAAGATGATGTCCGACTACAACAGCTCGATATGGGGGATGTTTTGATTGAAGTCCGCAACACAGGAGTTGCTTTTGTCAGAGTCCCCATCGGGAACCACATGAGGCATGACGTGATTCTCCCTCACAGGACTGCACTTGGAAGCATTCAGCCTATTGCAAAAATAACAGAAACTGACAAGACTGAAATGTCCAGACAACCAGAAAGGGTTGAAGTAAACAGTGTTGAGCCACCTACTGTTCTAAGCAGTAGCAGAGACAATTCAGTTGTAAAATGGGACCCTCCAGTCAATGTAAGTCATCTTGATGACGAACAGCAAACGATTTGTCAAGAAGATGCTCCATGAGGAGTCACTGGCCTTCGCTCGAGATGAAGACGACATGGGATGCATTCTCAGCTTACAGATGTAACCAAGAAATCACCCCAGGGGCTGGATTGTCAAATCTAAATCCCCATACTCCGCGCCAGTTGTATGCGTTTGGAAGAAGGACGGTACACTCCGACTTTACACTCGATTACCGGCAGTTGAATCAGAAATCTGTACCTGATAGACACCCCTTGCCCCGGATCCAGGACCTCACAGACACTCTTGGTGGGTATAGCTGGTTTTCAATCCTGGACCAGGGAAAGGCGTATCATCAGGGGTTCATTGCTGAAGGTTCCTGCCACCTGACAGCATTCATCTCACCCTGGGGTCTCTACGAATGGGTGAGGATTCCCTTCTGTTTGACCAACGCCCCAGCTGCGTTTCAATGTAGCATGGAAGAGATGCTAGACTCCCTGCGAGATGAATGTTGCATCCCATACCTAGATGACGTGCTTTTTTATGCCAGGACTTTTGAGGACCATGTTGAAGGACTGAGGAAAGTTCTTCAAGTCCTGCAGTGTCATGGTGTAAAGCTGAGACCAACCAAATGTGAGCTGTTCAGACGGGAAGTGCAATATGTGGGACGACTAGTATCAGCGGACGGTGTCCATATTGACCCAAAAGATTTGGAAGCCATATACGCCCTGAGGGACAAGACACCTACCACTGTGGGAGATGTCCGCAGGGTGCTTGGGTTCTTGAGCTATTATCAGGCTTATGTCCAAGATTTCGCAAGGATCGCTAAACCAATCTACGAGTTACTGCAGGTGAAAGATGCCATATCAGATGCTTGGCAAGGAAAACTCAAGAGAGGGAAAGGAAAGGGTGCCCAGTTGTCATTGAGAGCTCCAGTGGTGTGGTGCGAGGAACATCAAAGAGTCCTCTGCAGACTGGTTGATGCATTGACCAACCCACCCACCCTGGCCTATCCAAATTTTGACTTACCTCTCACTCTCCATACTGACACTTCGGAGCAGGGGCTGGGAGCTGTTCTGTACCAACAGCAGAATGGGAAGCTGAGGGTGATTGGGTACGGCTCAAGGACCTTACGACAGCTGAGCAGAACTACAGGCTTCATTCCAGGAAACTGGAGTTCCTCTCCCTAAAATGGGCTATCTGCGAGAAGTTCAGGGATTATTTGTTCTATGCACCACACTTTACTGTTTACACAGACAATAATCCTCTGACATATGTATTGAGCACTGCCAAATTGAACGCAGTCGGCCACAGGTGGGTTGGGGAATTGTCTGATTTCTGGTTTGACATCCGGTACAGGCTAGGGAAAACCAATATTGATGCAGACACACTCTCTCGCTGTCCCCTGGAGGTGGATGAGTACATTGCTGAGTGCACAGAGGAGCTACCTCAGGAGGTTGTCAATGCTACATGGGAGGGAAGCAGAGCAGCAAAGGTGCAAGAAGTTGCATGGGTTGCAGTCCTGAATATGAGGCGAGACAGTGTCCCAGGTCATATGCCTGAGATCGACCACGATGTACTGGTGAAAGCTCAAAGGTCCAATCCAGCCATTGGAATGATAATGAAGCTGAAAGAGACAAATAAGACTAAGCAGATGAGACAAGGAGTCAGCGATACAGTAAAAAACTGATGCATGACTGGAGCAAGCTCCACATTGAAAATGGACTTTTATACCGGAAGACCAGCCACACACATCAGTTTGTCTTACCTGCCCAGTATAAACCAGTGGTCCTCAAACAGCTGCACAACGATATGGGTCACGTTGGTATGGAGAGAGTTCTGAGCTTGGCAAGAGAACACTTTTAGTGGCCTTTTATGAAACATGATGTGGAAGTCTGTTACTAGGCGATGTCCGTGCATAAAGCAAAAGAAACCAGCTGTACATGTAAGAGCACCGATGAGCAGTATCATGACCACCTCACCACTCAAACTTGTTTCCATCAAAACTACTTATGTCTGGAGCCTAGTAAGGGTGGCTACGAGTATCTTCTCGTGGTCGTCGGCCACTCCACCAGATACGCCCAAGCATATGCGACTAAGAACAAGTTGGGAAAAACAGCTGCAGAAAGAATATTCAATGACTTTGTCCCAAGGTTTGGCTATCCCACAAAATTAGACCATGACCAAGGCCATGAGTTGGGCACTCTAGAAAATCCCCGTATCATCCACAGGGCAACCCAACCCAGCGCTTAAACAGGACCCTGTTACAAATGCTGAGGACCCTTGCTGAAAAGGAGGAACACAGGTGGAAGGAGCACCTCCCTCAAATAGTCCACACTTATAATTGCACATGCCATGAGTCGACAGGATACTCACCTTTCTACCTACTGTATGGCTGCCATCCGCACCTCCCAATTGACCTCTTGTTCAGGCTGAACACCAATGAGCAATCCCAGACCCCAGGGGGCTACGCAGAGAGTTGAGCCAAGAGAATGACTGAAGCCTACCGGATTGCATCGGAAAATAGTAAACAGTCCAGCGCCTGAGGGAAGAAGTACTATGACCAACATGTGAGGAGGGCCATCTTGCAACCAGGTGACAGAGTTCTTGTCTGTAATCTGGGAGAGAGAGGTGGACCTGGGAAGCTAAGAGCCTATTGGGAAAACATAATCTATGTTGTAAAGGAAAGAGTCAACGACAGTCCAGTTTACAGAGTGGTCTCGGAGACAGATGAGTCAAGGTCACGTGGCCTGCACCAAAACCTGCTACATCTGGTGACCTACCTGCAGACTTACCTGCACCAGTAAAGCCACCAGCGCCTAGAAAGAAAAGGAGAAGTGACAGACACAAACTGCCTGAGAGCGAAATGCCACATGTCCAACAGATCGAGACAGACTCGGATGATGATGGAACTCCCAGGTACCGGAACTGGCTGCGAACGCCTGCAGAAAATGGTCACAGACAGGAGAACAAGGTACCTACCAGTAAACCTCAAAGTCTCCGCCATGCTGAACCTGCAAGAGGAAAGGAAAGTACGAGTGGAGACATCTGAAAAGGAAATGAGAGAACCTAGAGGGCTAGAGGAAATAATAAAGGATGACTCACTTGAGGAGACTGAGCTATCATAGGGTGCCGCCGAGCAGGAACAGAGTGTTGAGCCTATACATGAATACGGGCCTCTTCCACCTACCCTGACCCCCATAACTGATAGTCACACACAGTCGGTTAGAAGGTCAACCAGAGCAAGGAAACCAGCACAGACATTTACTTACCAAACATTAGGCCAGCCTTCATTGCAGCCATACTCTGCAATCAGTAGTTTAGCAGTTTGGCGTGTACCCTCTATGTCGGTGACGGCAGTCCCACCTTATCAATTCACACATCCATACCAAACACTACCCTAACCACTAGTAATACCTTACAGTAATCCCACATACGTGTACTAAACACAGAAACTTACCTTGAGTGCTCAGCGTTACCAGACATTTGGGGTGTAAGTTGGTCTGGAGAGTTATTATGTCAGGGGCCATTTTTTCTTGTTGGGGAGCGTGTGACGCCCACTAAATGTATGGTCACAATTTTGTGATATACTGAGTTTATTTACTCTTTATTTTTCTTGAATATGATTGTGTTTGATTTTTAGTCTGCCAATACTTTCACATGAATACTGCTCTAGTTTCACTGCAGGGGGGAGCTGTCTCAGGGGGAGTTTGTGCGAGGTAGCATAGGAAGCTGCCTTCTTGCTTCAGATGCTGACGAGCATAATTGAAGAATGCCACAAACATTCTCCCTCCTCGTTATTTCTTTCTTTTCCCCGTTCCTAAAAGATTGGTGAATAAACGCTTATGTGTAATGGTTTATGAATACATCAAACATGTTAACCCTTGACTTTAGTGTAAAAGAAGGAAGTGTGATTTAAATATGTCAAATGAACGAAAGTTTAAAATCACGCTATTCAAATAAACGGGGCTAGAGCACTGTTAGGAAATTGTAATGGAAGTCAATGAAACAAGACAGCCGCGCGCACTTTCCGTTATGTTATTTTGTGTAGTTTAGTGATTCCAACCTGGTCATATGAGTGTATTTCACAAAGTAATGGCTTCTGGTCACATCTAAAAAGGGGACACCAGTCATTGAGAGTATGTTTTTGGTGCGATGTTAGTGTGGAAATGTTCGCAAGCTCTACGCGAACTTGTTCGCTATGATATTAATTTGGGTTTTCCAATCGTAGCTAAGCATACTGGCTACCTTGTATGTCAGTCACTAGTCAGTATTCTGTTCTAACGTTTTAATGATTTTAAGAAGCTGAAATACTTCTTCAGCAGTCAGCAGCAGTTACTTTTTATTTTGTTTATTGAATTGAATGAATCCAATTGAAAGACATGAGACTAACACTCATGAGAGCTCATGTGTAAATATTAATGACACTGATTGTGCTGTGCCTAGATTATAGTTTATTGCCATAAGGAATGTTTAAGCTATATTTAAAGCTAAGGTAACATTTGGATTGCATGGAATGTATAGCCGATTGGTTTATTACTTTTCAGTTTATGAAGTATATGTGAAACCTGTTGTAAGGAGAAGCCAATGTAATTATTTTTCTACAATTGAGACTTTGTAAAGATATCAAAGACAAATAAGAGAAAAAAAATATTTATTATTTAAATAAAAGATGCTGACGAGCAGAATTGAAGAACGCCACAAACATTCTCCCTCCTCATTATTTCTTTCTTTTCCCCTGTTCCTAACAGGCTCTCTACAATTTTTACCTGTGCATGGGATCCCAACCTCTTGGGACCTATAACACTAATCCTGAAATTAATACTATTTAAACAATCCCCATCGATGATAAAAGTGTCACAACTTGTACATACAGGTGTACTACAAGTGAATATGCCGAAAAAAGGAGCCAAGAACAAACATAAGACAACTGAAGGGCTCATTAACGACGAAAACATGTTGGGATCTGATTTTGAAGACGGAAGCATTGCAGGCCTGGTAGAGGCAGGTAATAGCGATAACACTGAAACCATGGAAAACCCATCCACTATGGACATCGTGAAGGCTACACAGTCATTCAAACAAGATTTTCATACTGAAATGGATGGCGTACTGGCAGCAATTAAGAACATTCAATCGGATATTAAAAAATGCAGCGGTCGCATTGCCGAGGCAGAACAGCGCATATCTACAGCTGAAGACGTGATTAACACGTTGCAAGGTATTGTGGAAAGACTTGAAAAGAAGGCAAAACTTCTTGCCACCAAAGTAGAAGATTTGGAGTGCAGGAGCCGGCACAACAACATACGTATAGTGGGTATACCTGAAAAAGAAGAAGGCTCTGACATCCGTTCTCACATGGAGAAATGGATCGCGGACAATTTGAATATACTGCCTCCTGTTCTGCAGAGAGCTTACCGAATAACGAGGCAAAAACCCGACTCTGTTCCAAGAGCATTTATTGTGAAATGCCTGAACTACAAAGACAGAAATAACATTCTTAGAGCCGTGAGAGCGAAAAAAGAGGTGATGTACAAAAACAATAAAATAAAATTTCACAGATCTGTCAGCAGACGTATACAACCAAAAAAAGCAATACGACGGCGTGAGGAAAAAACTATTATTAATTCTTAGATCTCAATACAATGAGATAACATCTGATAAGGCTGCTGCAAATTTAATGAGGCTCAAATAAACTTATTACAATCAAGGAGAAAAACCTGGTAGACTCCTTGCATGGCGCGTCAAGCAACAGCAGACAGAGAGGGCAATTACTAGTATTGAGGATGCAAACAGGAATATTGTAGTTGATCTGTTGGAAATCAATACAGAATTTAGAAATTTCTATGAAAACCTCTAAAGATCTGAGTACACTATTAGTGTTGATATCCAGGCTAAATTCCTAGACACACTTAACATTCCCAAGATTTCTGAGGAAAGTAAGAGAACTCTGGATAAACAACTAAGCATAACTGAGATATCAGAAGCCATAGGTGCATTGAAGGCTGGAAAAACAGCAGGGCCGGATGGCCTTCCAATTGACTTATATAAACATTTTAAAGATAAATTGATAACTCCTCTTTATGAGATATATTTGGAAACTTATAATAATGGTTATCTGTCCACTTCAATGAGAGAGGCTTTGATTATCCTGTTTCCAAAAACTGGTAAAACTAATACTAAATGTGAGAATATGCGTCCTATAAGTAAAATATCTGACCTTTATAAAGAAGAGGTCCTAATGACTTTTGAGGAAATCTCTCTAAAATATAACATCCCAAGGAAGCATTTCTTTAAATACCTGCAATTGAGGAGTTTTATCTCTTCTATGTAAAACCAGTCGTTGGTAATTCCTGCACTTTCATCATTAGAAGAAATTATTAACAAGAATTGCAGTAGTAATGGTTTGATTTCATTAATATACAACTGGCTTGTATCTGGTTCTAATGAGACCTCAGTATCCAAACTTGATGCATGGAGGGCAGATTTAAAAGAGGACATTTCAAATAAGAACTGTAATATAGCCTGTGAGGAGGCTCAGACACAAACAGCCAACACTAATTTAAAGCTACTTCAATATAATTGGCTGATGCGGACTTATGTAACCCCTGTCAAATTGAATAAATATAACAATAATATACCTGACACTTGTTTTAAATGTAATGAGCCTCCAGGAACATTCATACATTGTATTTGGGAGCACACAGACACATACACACTCTCACATGCACCCGTACACAAATCCACACACATAGACAGACACAGTAACACGTGTGGCAGTTCAGAAAAAAGTATACTTGTAAACATCCATAGCAGTCCCTTAGTTCTCTTCAGGGGGCCTTGGTCTTTAGGTTTGGGGACTCACTGTATCGCACACACATGCACACACTCACACACACAAGTATGTGCTAGTCAGACATGACATGAATACAAAAGGTATTGAACTTCCCTTGTCAGTCAATCCAGCTAAGAATGGCTTCTGGAAATAGAACAGCATTTTCGCATCAAAGGCTTAGCTGGCATTTAGACAGCGGCATATGAGAAAATCCAACAATCATATCATCTTTAATGTCCCTTTCTTCAACTAAAGGTATTTGTAGCCTTTCAGGTAATAGAGAGGTGTCTGAGCTTGGAACTGAAGATCTCAGGATAAAAGAGGCTACCGTCACATTAATGTTTCACACCCCGAGTGATCTGATTGTACATCAAAGCTATAACGACTTCCATCAGCTTTTCCATGAAGGCTCTCCCCATGAAGAAATGTACCTGCATTCCTCATTGTTGTTCACTGTTATGGTTAATAGTTGATGCATAATAGTTGACATGGTTCATTTGCTTGGTGGGTCCTCTTACTTGGGGCGACATACAGAGTTTTCAATTTCCCTGTTACCCAGCTGGACATTTGCAGAGACAATTACACATCTTGCACAACTGTTCAACTGCCATGCCCCGCATGTCATTTGTAACTAAAATGCTCAAGTCTAGCTCTGTTTCTGCTATCACACACTGCTGCCTAAGCCTCAGATGGGACTGATAGCCTAAAAATCTCCTACACCAGGTCAAACAGACATTCACATTATGGAGTGAGAATGAATGTTTTTATCCTTTTCTGAAAAAAAGTGTGCTTTAAACTGGTCATTTATTACTCTAATGTGGATGATGCATTCCCATACATTACAGCGCTATCTTATTTTCCACTGATAATATGCTGAACAGTTGTGTGTTGGGGCAATTTCACTTGTTCATTGTTCATTGTTCAATAGTGAAGGAGAAAACAGTTGAAATGCCAGAGCTTGTACAGCTATATATTTTAAAACAATAACAATAAATGTACTAGCAAAGGTAGAGAATTTACCTTTAAACTGCCTGGACCTTTTTTTAACAGACTCAATATTTTTCCTGATCATCGCCCATCAACAGGTGATACCATTTACTTAATTGCTTCTAATGTAATTTGTAATCACAGCACTCTTCCAATTTCAAAGTCTGACAAGAGACATGGTCACGTCCCCCAAAACATCCCCTCTTCCCCTTTCAGATTATCACAGATTGACTGTAAATGGAGGAAATTTAGCCCCCGTTTTCAGAATACTACTGATTGCGGAAGAGCACAAAGGCCATTAGTGGTCAATTCTTCCCATCTGTTCATGGCCCCAGATGTGGATCCAATCACCTGCCTTTTCAATGGCTGCTTTCAGTGAGCAGTCAGGGAAAAGAGCCCCTCTGATTTGTCCTTTTTTCCTCTGTCGATAACCTCATTGATGTGATTGTCCCCAGTCATGACGGAGAGCTCCCCCAGATTCATCCAATCAGGTAGAGGTCCACAGTACAAGCAGAGGTTGAAGCAAAAAGAACTGTAGACATTATCATTTATGCAGGAGTCACACAGTACCAGCCGTATACTTTAGTAGTGAAACCGATTGCTCAGACCGGTTCTGCTCATATGTTGCATTAATCCTCTAAACACTAGTTGTTTTGAAATCTAACCCTATCCAAATGAACAATCTGCCCACAGAATGGTTAAACTTTTTCCTATAGCGTCGCAACTTTTAAGAAACGAATGGGGCTCAACGACGTGAAAAAGAAAATGACCTCCATAGGTTTGAAACCATTTCTCACATACCCCACTGAGCTCAAACTGTCCTTCCGACACAACACCTACAACTTGAAGTCAGCAGAGGAAACAGAACGGTGTCTCGACACGATCCAAACATCCACATCATCACTGTCGGCATCCCCAGTGGACCCGGTTAATGCAACGGTTCCTGAATCCAGAGGCCAGCAGGGTGGTGTGCAGAGATCTGGACCAGAGATGGATACGTCCCAGCCTCAGGACTGAGAAACATCTTATTAACTTGTCACGCCATCCTCTGAATAGAATAATAGACTCTGAGAAATAACAAGAAAACATGGATGGTATTTGATAGGGAGGACATTATGCTTTTACATACAGCAGGACTGAAGTAAGCCTGAGCTAAGCCTAGTATAAGTTAGGGTGTGAGGGGGATTTGCATGGCTGTGTCAGGGCTCCCGCCCCCTAGCTGTTGTGTTTTTGTTTTTTTTTTCCCCTGTCCATGTGCTTTTGTTTTCCTTGTGTTCTAGCCCTGCCCCGCTCTCCGCCTTGTCTCCGCCCACCTGATTGTCTCCACCTGCCTGCCTGCACACCTGCCTCCCATCACCTAATCAGCCCAGCCCTATATCTACCCTGCTTGTCTCTGTGTTGTTTGCCAGATCGTTTCAGTGTTTCTGCCTGTCTTGTTTCCCGCCTGTTTTTCCCTGTTTGGATTTTTGCTGGTTTTTGCCTCGCCTGTTCCTCGACATTGTTTTTGCCTGCCCTCCTGTCCTGATTGCCTGATCTGCCTGCCTTCAAGGTTTGACCCTGCCTGTTTCTGTTTTTGATCCTTGTTTTCCCCTTGGACTGCCTACCTGGTATTTTGACCCTGCCTGTTTTTGGACTGCCTGCTTGTTTGACAATTCTGCTAATAAACGCCTGTAATTGGAGCACTCGTGGTCCGCATCTGAGTCCGTGCCTGAGTCCTGACAGGCTGTTTAATGAGTCACGATTCACAGTAACTTAACTTTCTTTCAAGCCTTAGGGCCTAGGGATGGCCCTACGCCCTGGAAGTTTGCTAATTTTCTGTACATAATTATTACCTTTACCGTCATCTATTTTCAACACTGTCTTTAGTTGCTTTCACTAAGGGAACATTGGCTATACCGCTATCCTAATTCATGACTTCCCTTACAAAAAAAGAAACTTAAGTAAAGTGCAAGTATATTTCCCAAGTATACTTTATGTGGTAAGCATACTAATATCAATGTACTAGTAGTATACTTGTAAATTTACTATTTCAATACTACTTGGGACTAAATTGACCCACTTTTTAGTTTATAAAGTATACTTTTAAGTGTAAGAGTAGTAAACTTTGAATACACAACTAGTTTACATCCAAATTTTTGTACTGCATCTATACTGTGAACTATACTAAGTGAACTTATAGGTATACTGTTAATTTACTAATATACTTCTATCTTACTTTTTAGCTTATGAAAGTACACTTTTAAGTATATTCTCAAACTACTAGTTTAATAGTTTTTATACTGCAAGTATACTTGTAGGTTTTTAAGTGAACTTAACATCATACATAGTTTACTAAAATATTATTTTTGCACTTTAAAGTATTCTACTAGGTTTCTATTTGAAATATACATTTAACTGTACTTAGAAGTAGACTTGAAGTTGTCAGGACTCCGCCCCCCTAGCTGTGGTGTTTTTGTTTTTGCCTGTCCATGTGCTTTTTGTTTTCCTTGTGTTCCAACCCCGCCCACTAACCGCCTTGCTCCCCGCCCACCTGATTGCCCCATTACCTTCACCTGCCTGCCTGCCCACCTGCATCCCATCTCCTCATCAGCCCAGCCCTATTTCTACCCTGCTTGTTCCTGTCTTGTTTGCCAGTTCTCTCAGCGTTTTTGTACCTGTTTCGTCCCCTCAGTTTTTCCTGATTTCACCGTGTTTTGACTCTGCCTGCCCTTCGTCTTTGTTTTCTGCCTGCCGTCTTGTCCCATTGCCTGATCATTTGCCTGCCTGGTTCCTGACCCTGCCTGCTCCTGTTACCGACCCTGTTTTTGTCCACGGACTGCCTTCCGGTTTTTGACCCTGCCTGCTTTTGTTTCGCAACTGTCGTTATTAATAAACCCGCCTGGAACCTGAAGCTCTCTTGGTCTGCGACTGAGTCCTTGCCTGAGCCGTTACAGTAGTTAACTAATATGAACACTACCAGTGGACTACACATATAAAAATTCACAAGACATACTCAGGATTAAGAACATGTTTTCTTTATAAATTAAAATTTTCAAACAAATATTGTATTGGATGCCAAAGAACATAACTCAAATCGACATTCCAGTTCAAAACACAACAAACACACAGTATGAACAGTCTTTAAGGAAGGTTGATATTTGAATTTGTGTCATGCAGCCTCTCTGAAATCAGTCCCTGGCTGCCCACAAACAGGTTGTACTTCTCTACAATTTCTGCCCTGTTAAATGGCCATCCTGAGGCAGAGGAACTGCAAATCCAACCAAAAAATGTTCTACTAAATGGAAACAATTTTCTTTTCACGTGGTCTTCTTTGCAGTGGCTTGCTTGGTATAGCTTTCGTTGTTGCATTTTTTTCTTATGATGCGTCTCACATCTTGCATGCTGATGTCAGGGAACTTTGACAGAGCATGGCCTGTGAGTTAAAACACACAAACAAAACATTACTTTAATATTTTTTTTCTATCACCCCAAATTCACCATCGAGAATTAACACAATAAAACAGTCAAAGCAGCATGTAGGAATGTGAAATTCAACTTGAGCCTGATTGTTATCAGGTAAGTATCTGAACACTAATGCAATTGGCAAAATTGCTATATTTACCAACAGACAGCTGAAAACATCCTCCAAATGTCTACCTTCACATAGATTAGGGTTAATTTTTAGGGCATCATCAAAGGGGCTGTGGTTCTTTTGATTGCAGCATTGTGATTTTTTTTTGCCACATTCACAAATCTGAATTGATGATCCCAGATTAGACTTTTAGAGATTAAAGGCTTTTCACACAATGTTTGAAGCGTTCCATTTATAAATGTTTATCTTAATGTTAGCGGGCGCCATGTTTAAGCTAACGTTATCTTACCTCCACATTAAATCAGCAAGGTTAACATTAGCCACTACTAGTGTTAAAAAGTGTAAAGAAAAGAAAGTAAGTTAACGCTAACGCTAGCCTAGCTAACGCTAATGCTAACATTGGGCCAAAGACTTGATATGGACGCCCTGTTTAAGTATCTACATTACTTTTTCTCCCCCCACATCAGGGTTTTCGCAACGATTTTTTTCTTGCCGGTCCGGTGTCTGGAAAGAATTTATTTTATCTGACAAATCTGAACCTTACCGGTCACGTTTCAATAAATCTATGTTACAAACGCAAATATAATGTACACCTAGGTTGACGAAAGAATGACAATGACCCCAAATCAGTTTGACCATTTAATGAACAGTAACGATTAAGCAAAACGAACAGTAACGATGGAGCAAAACCTCAGCATCAGCCACTAAAATGTAGGTGTGTTGCCCTTAAGGCATTTATTTATTTTCTTTGTTTCAAAATTCAACTTCAAAAAAATAATAATAATCATAAGTTGTTGGTAATTATTTCTTATCGAATATTAGAAGTTGATAACTGCTTTGCAGTTTGTGGGTTCGTTTGTAAATAATTATATTCGTTGCCTGCTCGTGTCGTCTGATTACGTCACTTGCAGTTCGGTCGCTTGCGGTTAAGCTGTTTCTGGTTCGGCAGATAAGTAGAGATACGTGAGGCACAATTGAAACATAAGCTACTGTGAAGCATTTTAAAGGCAGTGCCGTAAGCTTAGTTGTCTGACATGTTGTCTGAACATATTGTCGCGTCGTGACCGTTGCACAGAGAGTAAGAAGTGGCGACAGTTGCAAAAAAAGAAATCGTTTATTTTTACGTTTACTTTTGATTTTTTTTCCCAAAACCAAAAACACAAAACGTCCCGCTCGCCCCCGAACTTCAAACGCAACTCCCCCCAAAACAAAACCGCTCTCTCCCCCTCCCCAAATACCAAATCACCTATCAATTTTACTAATAATCCCGCCCTGACACCTCCCCCCAATCAATGGCTAATTTCCCATGCAACAAATGTGACTGACACGCACACGAGGGAATGACACACCTGCACAGACAGGGACGGTGACACAGACAACTGCGTGCGTGCGTGCGTGCGTGCGTGTGTGTGTGTGTGTGTGTGTGTGTGTGTGTGTGTGGGGGGGGGGGGGGGGGGGGGGGGTGTTAACCACGGCGCTACGATATATTAGTAACGATTTAGTTAAGAACGATGTTTGATAAGTTATTTTAGTAGTAGCGATTTGTTTATCTTACAGTTAATGGCAATGCTGGTAGCCATGGTAACTGCCTGTGGTAACGGTACAAAACGGCAATGTATATATTCGTTTTACAGCTATGTACTGTAGTGTTTAGTTAAGACACAGACACTGAATATTTTTGTATTGTTTTTCATTTACAGTTTTCACTGAATATTTTTGTATTGCTTTTATTTAGTTTTCACCGTATGCTGCATGTATGAGGAAATGTCAAAGTAAACGATCAATCTTACGACACCCTGCACAAGAACACTACAGTAGGTTATTATGAGGCTAATCTGTAACCTGTAACATCTGTACCCTGTTTAAAAAAAAAGGCTAGGCCTACATGGCATCAAATGTAGCCTATAGGCTAACCAGGTAACATTTTATTTTCTCCATTTTTTCATTGCAAAGTCCTCTGCTGCCAACTTGAAATCAAATGTGTCCAATGTGTCTTTGCAGCTTGCAATGCGCATAAGCCGCATCACTCTCTAGTCCCCCAGATGATTTCGCAGCGCCGTCTTCATTTGACTCTGCAGAGAGAAGCCCCACTCTGCTGACACGGGCAGAACACATGCAATTTTAGCCAGTGTAGCCCAGTCAGGGTACAGCTCGCTGAACGCATTAATAAGCAATTGTTATCTATAGCTAAATAAATTAATAGCCTTCATGTGATGGAGTGCCATCACTACGGTTGAGTATGCGCTTTGACTGCCATACCAACGAGCCTGGCTCTTTTGCGTCATGGTCAAAGTCGGTCGCATGTTTGGTACCCCATAGACCTGGGTTCGAGGCCAGGTGGGGTGACTGCTCTCGCCCTTCGCTACACTTCATTATAGCTACGTTTTGTATGAGCATTACTACCGGACATTTTTTACCGGCAAGTTTTAAATTTATCGCTTTTTTTATTTTACCAGGCAAACCCCGGTAATTACTGGATAATGGAAACCCTGCCCCACATAAGTACTCCTAACAAAATTATCACAAAACCCTGCAGCAATTTTTTTGCAGAATCAGCTAATATAAAAGTAATAAAAATAATTCTCAACTTACCCTTTCTCTTAGAGGCAGCAGGGCAGACGGTGGCGTGCTGGTGGAGACGTTAACCGCAAGGTTTAAAATATGGAATATTTCTTACAGGGGACCGCTCTGCTCTCCTCCTTCCTCGCGCTCTCTGTCCAAAGGCGACTTTTAGATGTTTTTGTCATTACACATTACACACATACCTTAAGAAGATTTGCACACAATAAAAAATCACGATCCATTGTCCACAGCATATGGTGCTTAATTTAGAATGTATGAGACCCCCCTCCCATAAAATGGTCTCACCCAGTTCCCTACTAAAAATGCATGCACCGGATAATTCAATGTTGAATTATCAACTTTTGCTAGATTACCCACAAAGCTAGCTAATGCCATGTCTATCAGTGGAAGACCACTAATGTTAATGCGCGGTTAAACTATAGCATTTAACTTATTCTGCCTAAATGAAGCAATGGTAAATACATCTGCGACTCACATGTCTGTAGTTACAGTCGGTGATTTGGAAATTATTTACCCTTTCGCGCATAGGGTCACACCGGTGTGATTAGCCATTTAGCGTGTATGCTAAAACTGGTGCAATTAGAACACTAGATTGGAGAAGTTCTAGCTAATTTTAGCTTTGGGGAAACAGCAATTTAACTCTAAAAATGTAGCAAATGCTAACTGAAAACTATGAGAAGCTTAATAACGCTAATGAAAACATAACCATGTAATGTAATACGCGCGCTGCATAACATAAAAAAAAAGTTACATGCGAAAGGGTTAAACCAGAGGGGACACGTAAATAAATGTGAGCTGAACAAGTATCTAACATGGCTTGGTAGTCAAAAAAGCTATCTAGCTTCTCTTTCAAACGTGTAGCGTGAAATCCCAAAGTCACAAGTCCTCTGTGGTGGCTATCCCCCGGGTTTGGGCCAGATGGACTGAGGGCTTTCCTCCACACTTTGGTGTCTTCTGGAAATAATAAGTTCTTATAGAGTCTGATGTAATTAAGGTTTGGTTTATTGCATATGGTGATCAGTCACATACAGTAAACCGGGTTGGTCAACCGGGTTGGGTTGAGCAACAGGTCACAATGCATGCGCAAGCCTATCTCCAAGCATTCTGCCCCTCCCCTGGTCTGCATCCCTCCTTTAAGCTTTTTCCCAACTCCTCCTATTCCAGCCCCTAATTTCCAGCTCCTTCCAGGCTCCTCCTTCAAGATCACACCATCCGCAATTGATACACCATTATCTTTAACCTTGTGCATTCATCCCGCCGAAAAGCCCCCAGAGTCCATATTCATTAATTATTTTTAAACATAACACTTCTGGAACTTTCCCATTATTTCCAACTTCACACCTAATTTTAAAATAAAAAAGAACTACATAGTACTGGGTCTAATTTATTTTTTAAGCATATATGTGTGAATTGTTACCATTATTTCCAGACCTGTGTCTGAATAATTTTTAAAAAAAGGTTAAGTAGTCTTAAAACTGTTGGCCTGACAGTGGCGCTATAGACCGCAAGAAAGCACACAGATATCTGTATACCATGAGTTACAAAGTAAGACCTGCTGTGCACGAGACTATGAGAAGGCACGTAGCAGTAAGATCCCATGACACCAAACTGACGCCATCGTGTATCATTAGCTACACATAAGCTACGCAGTAAGGCCTGCCAGCGCAAGAATGGCCATGCAGAACAAAGAACTATTGAACCCTGCAAAAAAATCGGGGCTGCTAGCTCAGCAGTGTTATGATGGGTAGCTATGACAAATTGCAGTAAACCCACGTACAGTTCACAAGCATTAGATGTCAGCTAGACCAAAGCAGGCTACCAGCTCTTATTCTTTAGTTGTGTGACTCCTAACCGATAGTATAAAACTAAAATGGGGTGCATATGTTAAAGGGAGGCAAAAACGTGCTGACATGCCGCTGGGGCATAACAGAAGGAGAAGATACAATAAGCGAAGGTGACGTGACCGTAAACATGACTGTGAAACAATAGGAGAAGGTGGCATGACTTATGAAACCAGAATGAGAAGATACAATAAGCAAAGGTAGCATTACTGTGAGTCAGTGGGAGAAGATACAAGAAGCGAAGGTGACGTGACCGTAAACCAATAGGAGAAGGTGGCATGACTATGGAACAGCAAAATAGTGCACGAAGGTTCTGGGGTGATTTCCAGGGAGGGGCAATGCTGAAGGCAGTGTTCCTTCTCCAAGGTCACATTCTCTGATACCAACTGTCCTGCAATAACTTTCAAATACTTATAACCTAGAATAACCCCCTGGCCTTACACCGGCCTCACACACACAGAATTACTGCATATTAATAACAGTGCTTAATGCTTTTCAATAGTGGCACTTTAATCAACACTATCATTGAATGCTTATTAATTGTAGTGCTTAATGTAGTGCTTTAAGTAACAATATTGTTCAATGCCTTTCAGGGGGTAGTGCTTGCAGTGTTTCTCAATCCTACTCCGGGAGCCCCCCTGTCCTGCATATCTTCAGTGTATCCTTGCTCCAAACACACCTGATTGAAATAATTAACATGCTCTTTATTAAATCAGGTGTGTTCGGCTAATCAAAAGTGCCACTGATGAGTTCGGTCAGGTAGGTAGAGCAGGGAAAGATGGAAAACGTGCGGAGCAGGGGGGCCCCAGGAGCAGGTGCTTTAGTGCATACTACTGCTTTGGCCTCACATTCTCCACTGCATTTCCCACCACACCTTGTTGCAGACAGTCATGTAGAGTGCATTCAATAGCAGCATTAACTCTAGGTCACTGTATCAGTTTACTGCATAGTTTAAGACGGCATTTTTTATATTTTTTGTATTTTTATACATTTGACTCTTATCAAAACTTTAATATATTTTGTTGTACTTTTGTTCAAAGTACTATTTATGACAATAAAACAAATTTATTTTGAAACTGCATTATGTCATGTTATCTTGGCGAGGACTCTTAGGTAACTACACATAACAAATTAAGTATATCTCAATCAAAGGATTAAGTACAAGTATAGGCCAAATATACTTAGACTTTTCTGTATAGTTGTCAGTACAAGCCAAGTATACTTAAGTATAAGTTCAAGTATAGGCCAAATATACTTAGACTTTTCTATATACTTGTCAGTATAAGCCAAGTATACTTAAGTATAATTTTGTTTAGTATAAACCTGTACAAAGTACATAAAAAGTAAATTGAAAGCATACTCACTTATTTTTCTAGTTTAAAAGAAGTATACTAATAGCACACTTGAATAAACTTCTTTTTTGTTAGGGTAGTCTGGTTCTTAGAGACACGCTGGTTGTAGTGTCACAAATGGCATTATTTTTTCTTTATGTACTTTATGGTCGATATTAACATAATTAGCTGGAATGTGAGATGCCTTAATTCTCAGATTAAACACACTAGAATTTTGGAATTTCTACAATGTCACCGGGTGTCGATCGCATTAATTCAAGAGACATCTCAGACTTGGAGATGTGCACCATTTCCAGAACAGGTGCTTTAAAGTGATAGCTCACTCATGTGCAACCACTAAATCAAAGGGTGTTTTGATTCTTGCCAATAGACGCTTACACATGACAGTAGACTATTCAGAGGATTATGCTGGTAGATTTGTTGTTGTGGTTGTCACTATTAATAGTGTGCAACTACTGCTATATTCCGTCTATGCCCCTAATGATTTTGACCCGGTGTTTCTGACATCAGTTCAGAGCAGTTTGTTACAATTTCCCGATATCCAACTCATACTGGGCGGTGAAGTCCACCATAAACCCTGCATTAGACCGCTCAACAGGGAGTACCTCTTGTCTAGTTTCCTCGAATGCATTGAATGTTTCATCAAAGACTTAAACTTGGTAGATTTATGGCGAATTAGAAATAATCTGGTTAAAGATTTCTCTTTTTACTCACCACGCCATCCTCCAAACTTTTTTGGATAAAATAAAACAGCACCTTATAGATTTTCTGAAGCATAACAGAGAATGTGACAACCCACAGCTGTTATGGGAAGCATGTAAATGTAAAGGGGGTTTTGTATATCTTTCTCATCCTTTCAGAAGAAAATGACAAATAGAAGGTCTATTGAACTTGAACGTGAGCTGAGACTTTTGAGAGACAGCAGAGGGACCAGTTCGCAGAAGATAGGACAAATGCATTTTCTGCGCTAAAGGGAGAATACAATGCTTTATCTCTCCAGAAATCAGAATTTATTCTACATAGAACTAAATAAAAATATTACTTTCACAGAGATAGGCCTAGCTGACTTCTCGCATGGAAGGTGAAGTAAAATGAAACAAGAGCTTCAATAAATGCTGTTAGAGAGAAACAGGATAAAGCAATAACAGACCTAGAGAGGGTGAATGAGGTGTTCTGTACTTTTTATAAAGACCTTTATTCGTCAGACATTATTTTTAATGCACACACATGCACAAATTTCCTTAACTCTATATCTTTACCCAAGCTTGACCCTCATGACAGAGAAACCTGTTACTTTGGATGAGCTGAAGAGAGCAGCAGAATCTCTCCAAAAAGATAAGTCTCCTGGATTTGATGGGATTCCTCCAGAATTATACCTAGCTTTATGGGACATAGTGGGACAGCTGGCTCTAGACTCAATCAATTATGTAACAGAAAATAACACATTTCATAGAGACCAGAAGACAGCCATCATCACCCTTCTATTAAAAAGTGGAAAAGATCCTCTTGGATGTTCAAGCTATAGACCCATTTCATTAATTTGTGGAGATGTAAAAATATATGCCAAAGTGTTAGTTAGACAAGTTGATGAGGTAATTGATAAATTAATTCACTTTGACCAAACCGGCTTCATGAGGGGAAGGCTTGCTGCTGACAGTGTTCATAGACTTTTACATATTGTTGATATAGCACAAACCCTTCCAAGTGATTGTGCAGATCTGTCTTTAGATGCTGAGAAGGCCTTCGACAGGTTAGAATGGCCAGATTCAAGTTCATGTTCATTATCAAATGATTTGTACTAGTACACTATAACACTAGTTATCTGAAAACTTTACATTTTGTGGTCGCTAAGAGCTTGAGAATATTACGTTCTGGTTACAGTGGATGTTTCTTATGAAGTTGTGAGCAAGCAAATAAACAACTTTATTGACAAAAGGGAAACCGTTCAACAGTGTTGTGTAGTTGCTTTGATGGTAAATGAATTTTCTATGACAAAATCCGAAATCATCTTGCATCCTTTAATGTGTAAAGGGCTAATCATTCGGAGGTGGCGTGCTGCACTTGTAAACACTAGAGAAATACACAGTGTATTCAGTATGAGATTTCTGGTGAATGATTGCACGTGGACAGCTGAAAATTGGTATGCACATAGTTGTACTAGTTCTAAGGAATTTGAGTTGCTGTTTTGGATTGTGTTTTAAAAATATTGAACGCTTAAAATAAGAAGATTTTGTATATGCAGAACGAACCCGTCAACGGGCTTGCTAGGGGGCGCTTCTGCACAAACAGTTTGGATTTGTCCCTAAATGTACTTCCATGGTAAAGACCCTCTATAACACCGAATTAACATCTGTAGTAACAGGTATTCATCAGTCCTCACCCTTTACTTTACAGAGGGGGACAAGACAAGGCTGTCCCCTCTCTCCATTCTTATTTGCACTTTCACTGGAACCTCTTGCACAAGCTGTTAGAGAACATAAGCGCATTTCCCCTATCACTGTACATGGTTCTAAACACTTCATCTCTCTCTATGCAGATGATATCCTGCTATTTCCCTCCAATGTTGAGAACTCCATTCCCTCTGTGCTGTCTTTGTTTGATGACTTTAAGGATTTAGATGGCTATAAAATTAACTGGTCGAAATCTACATTACTTCCTACTAACCTAGCGGCTCAAAAATACTAAACTCCCCCCATGTATTCCCACCAATAATGTCATCTGTATCTTGGTGTTAAAATATGCACAGCTATGTCCAAAACTGTCAATAATAACTACACAGAATTGCTCCAGAAAGCCATTTCCATTATTATATTAAAGGATTTCCATTATTATGATGAGCATATTGCCCCGGTTGAACTTTTTATTTTTTATGATCCCAGCTGCCCCCCCCCCCCCCCCCCCTTCAAAATTCCTTGGTCAAGTCCAATCTCTGTTTTCCAAATCTCTGTGGAATGGTAAATGTGCAAGAATTAAATCAATCACTTTACAGTGCTCTAAATTAAGTGGATGATTGGCACTCCCAAATTTAAAATTTTATCACTGGGCCTTTCAAGTCCAGCCATTATGTACCTGGGCAGATGAGAATTCAAAGGAGATCCTGGAGAATCATAGAGGCTGCATTAGCGGCACCTTATAGGCTGCAAGATCTTTTGTATATTAAGTTGAAATGCCGGAACCTAAGTATCAGACTAGGAAGTATAATATCATACTCCCTTTTAGTTTGGAATAAAGTAGAAAAACTTTGTCAGGACTTAAGCGGGTTTGTTTTTGTTTTCCCCGTCCATGCGCTCTTGTTTCCCTGTGTTCCAGCCCTCCCCTGCTCTCCGCCCACCTGATTACCTGATCATCTCCATCTGCCTGCCTGCGCACCTGCATTCCATCCCCTCATCAGCCGAGCCCTATATCTTCCCTGCTTGTTGCTTGTCTCTTTGTCAGTTCGTCTCAGTTATTTGTTACACTACTCTACTCTACACTACGCCTGCTGGTTCTGTTTGCCTTGCCTGTTTTCCTCGACTACGATTTCCTGGATCTGATTTTTGGTATGATCGCTGTGTTTTTCTGATTTTGGACTTTGCCTGTTTTGACCCTGTTTTTAAATTACCCTTTGGATTTAATAAACCCTTCGAGTTCCAGTCTTCCCTGTCTGCTCTTGAGTCCCTGCCTGAGTTCTGACAGTACGAACTGGCCAAGAATGGACTCAACAGACAGTAGCCAGCTTTGATCGGTGTTGGACCGACAGGGTGCTCTCCTCAGCCGACATCAGAACCAGGTCGAGTTGGTTAGCAAGACCCTGGAGAGCTTTGCGGAGAGCATGAATAACCTCTCTGCTCAACTGCAGCAGCTCCAGCTCGCACGAGACGTCCCAACGGACCTCCCTGCACCTGCTCCGCAGCCTCTTGCCTCCCAGCCTGGACGGGAGCCCTGTCTGCCACCTCCTGATCCATATGCTGGTGAGCCTGGAACCTGCCACTCCTTTTTGTTGCAGTGTTCCCTGGTGTTTGAGCTCCAGCCATCCACCTTCCCCATGGACCAGGCAAGGATTGCTTACGTCATCACCCTGCTCACCGGACGTGCCAGAGAGTGTGGAATGGCAGTGTGGGAAGCCCGCTTGCCTGTGCATTCCTCCTATGCCACCTTCTGCGAGGAGATGAAGTGGGTGTTTGACTGTTCCAAACACGGTAGTGAGGCTGCTCGGGAGTTGCTGCAGATCCATCAGTGAGGGGGTTTGGTCTCCAATTATGCCATTGATTTCCGGACCCTCGCTGCGTCCAGTGACTGGAATCAAGAAGCCCTGTACGACACGTTCCTCCATGGACTGTCTGAGGAGATCAAAGACGAGCTCGTCACCCGGGACCTGTCTGCTGATTTCGACGCCTTGGTTGACCTCGCCATCCGTGTTGAATGCCCAAAGTGTGGAGAAAGATAGGAACTGCCCATGATCCATCAGTTAACTAACTTTTGCACATCTGAAAAAAGGGGACTCAACATTAAAATGGCTCTTTTCTATAAAATGATAAAAACGTATGTGCATGCAAATAGCATGAAATAAAAGCTAAAAGCTAGTCTCTACTTTGGCCTCATAGTCATTTTTTATATTAAATGCAAATTGCTATATTGGAGCAATTTCTTGCAGGACTGGACTTATGAGTCAGGGGTTCTTGAATAGCGTGTACATTGTAGGTTGTGAAAGACTCACTACTAATATATATTTACAGTAGATTAGATTGAGAAAGGAGAAAATGTGCATCTTGTTGGAGCTGTTTTAACTGCAAACCTGTGCTTCGTGACACCTCTGATAGTCAAAGTGACTGAAATATTTGTACATTTGCATGCTGCATGCTACTTGCAACTCATCGCTGTATGAATCCAATGTTAGCTCTTGCACGTGAGCTGTTTCCATCAACATACATTACAGACCTCAATTAAAGACTACACAATGAGCTACTCTTGTCAGTCCTGTTATAAATGTTTGCCTGTGTCTTGAAACAGCCTGAGGTTGGAGTGTTTGTGCAGTCCCCTGCCTGCTCAATACCACACAGCCTAACACAGAGCAGCAAGACTCCACTCTCCGGGTCTGTTAGGCAGACTTCCAACAGACCATCCAATTATGCTCTTTCCTTTTCACAGCTAATTGCCACCTTCATTTGCCTGCACTTATCAGTTGTAAGTGCAAAGGAAATACAAAAGATGGGGTCTAAAATCAATTTTAATGCACAGCCCTTTTACTGTTGCACTGTGTAATGGGGTAACGCTGGGACTGGCGCCCTGTGCCCTGTCCTTGAAGTCAGTGTTGAGCATTTGGGGGACATTTGTTTACTTTTACATTTATTCATTTGGCAGATGCTTTTATTCAAAGGGACATACAAGTGAAGTAGAGTAGAACACAAGGAAAAAAGTATGGCGTCAGATTTATGTCAAAAGTCACGAGCGCAGAAAACATGTCGTTCAGTTAACGGAAGCTGTCAATCAAGGTTCAAGGAGGTTGTGTGGGTGTGATTGCGTTGAAAGTGACCAAACATAAAAGGGCCAGTGCCTCCCTTGGTTTCCGCCCCCAAATTGTCAAAACTCAGGTTGATTTGCACAAGCAGAATTCAACTTCACGCAAGCAGAACTCCCCTTCGAGAGGAGAGTTAACCTGCGCGAGCACGTATGCCCTCCGGCACTCGCCAAGCAGAAATTCTCTCACGTGTTGTGGCTGTTTTCTGCGCTCGTGAGAATGTTTTATGTGCTTGCGAGCATATTTTATGCACTTGCACGAATGTTTTCTGCGCTCGCAACTTTTGACATAAATCTGATGCCATAAAAAAGGAGTCAACAATAACAGAAGGAGTCATAAGGAGTCAACGATAATAGAAGTGCTGCATGACCAGGTTTCAATGGTTGGCCAGACAAGGTACAACTTAGCTGGTGGAGCTATCGAGTGTGTTAAACTATTAGATTAGATTTTTTCTTATATATATATACAGTGAAGCATTAATTAAGAAATCAATCATCTCCTGGACATGTCCAACAAAACAAAAATCAAATGTCACAGCTCTACTGGAAGCTTTGCATTGGTTTTTCACATAGTAAAAATGTTGGCCTGAGCATGTGGGTTTCCCAGACCCCAACAACTCCCAACATCTTTGACAGTTAAGGAAGTTTTGAGTTAGACTTATTAGAGAACATAATCCCAACCAATGTTCATGAGTACAACTGAGTACATCATGTCAGAACAAATCCAAAGGTGTGTTAAACAGTTCACAGGCCCAAGCTCAAAGGTCATCATATTATACCCAATCAAAGATAACTTCATAAAAAGGCAACCAGAGATGTGACCTCCTGAGCAAACAGACCCCATAGTCCATAATTCAAGTCATCTTTAAAGAATATCTGTGGAGACCAACAAACCATATAGACAATATTACTCTGAGTGGTATACTCATGCTAGCCAAAGATTTTTTTTCTTTTTATTTTCTCATAAATGGACTTAGTCCTTAACTAAGATTAGCCAGACACACCTCTGTGTGCCATTTTTACTGCCTTATAAATATGCTAATTTCCATTGAGCATGAGTAATCTTTTCTTTCTCAACACTCTCCCTTATAGCTCTGATGGCACAGTGGCACAGATGTCCATCATTGGTTAGCTCATATTACACACAAAGCACTTCACTACATTTTTTTAACAATGATGACTGAAAAAAGAGTTTCCCTCAGGTATTCAAATTAATGGGCTGCACTGTATTTTATGCAGTTAGACTTTATGATGCAGGCTGTATTGGACTTGCAATTGCAGATTATGTGGTGATTGTTTTTGCTGCATGCACTCTGTGCAGTTATATCAAATGCTCCTTACATTGTTTGATACAATAATCCAGAATGGAGGAGGCATGAAATGTGACAAGTCCCCCCCCCCAAAGCTAAAAATATGAATAAATGAGAAGGGAACGCATCTCATGCTGTCCTTGGGCCCAGATGCACCTGCTCTTCAGGCAATTGGACAGGTGTTGAGGGGCCACACGCTTTTAGCGGTGTGTTAGCAACATCCTGATCATCCAACACACCCCCGCCGCCGTTCTTTAGGTTTCTGTTGCAAGGGCACCAAATGGATCTTTCTTAATTTACTAATGGATTTAGATGTGTCTCCCACTGGCACTTTTACCTCCGTACTGCTAAGAGGCTGTTTCAGGGAAACATAGCACATCCCCAAGACAGCCAAATGCATTGTAGAGTGCATAAATGTACTCCATATTTTATTAATCTGTGCATGTTACTCACGTGAACTAAAAATATACACATTAAATTTTCATTTTCCTTAATAAGTGTACCTCCTATACCTGAATCATAACCACAGGTTTATCCGATGGAGTTGAATATTTTCTGGCTCTTTGCTCTAGATTGGACTCCTTGGTGAACACGAGTAAAACTGCTTCCAAGATGTTTTCATATCTGTGGTTCTCTGTGAAAATGGAGATGAAAGGGAATTTCTAACCTGAATGAGACTTCCACCTGCATGTTTCCCCCCTGGTCACAGAGCACAAGAACTGGTGCCTGTCACAAAGCAGCAGGAGCCGTGGCAACAGGCACCATGGTGACAGGCCCCTCACGTGCCTGCAGGCTGCCTGAGACAGCCTCAGGCCAGATGACAGCTTTGGGTTATTTGTGTTTACTTCATGTTAGATAGTTAGAGAGCTGAAGTCCCAGAAACTCGGTATTGATTCAAATGGCTTTTGCTCCCCTCTGAGGTGGAAAGGCTGGGTAACCCTAGGGTTAAAAACAGGATCAAACGTGAAACAGGAGAAGGAAGTAGGTGGAGACTTTTGGCTCAGGGCAAAAACAAGGGTTTGGCTCTGACTGGGAATGAGTCATTGGTCCTGTGCCTGTTGACAAAATTGCTGTTTGGGGGTGTTTGGCTAGATCAGTTACTTCCTTCACAGAAGGCAACACAGTGTACACAGGTCCAATATCTTAACTGCATTCCTGCACAAGAAGAGCATTTCTTCATCTCTGAACAGCACAGAAACACAAGACTGGCTGCACATTTCATATCTTGCCAGTTTCCAGGAGAGAAAAAATGTTTATCTGATGATGTAATGCTGAATAAATGCAGTGTTACCCATGTGCAGATGGAGCTAATCTCGCGTCACGTGGCTCAGGCCGTGAAGTCAATTAGCATAACAGCAGACGACAGCCAAGGCATCACTATTAACAATGTGAGAAAACATGTCCAATTATAGATCCTGGATGTTATTAATATGACAAGATTCTTGACAAGATCGTAATGCGAAGTAAACACAGAGAGCTCTGGGAGAGCTTGCGTTCTGTTCCTTTTGTTGGCACAGCTAATCAGGAGGGTGTGCGGGTTTTACGCTAATTAAGGGAGTGTGATTGCACATCCAATCAAATCTCCACAGAGGCAAAGGGTGCTTCACTCCAACACACAACTACCCCTGATGTAATCATGTAATCATTAATATCTCTGATATTAAGGCTTCCATTTAGTGTTTCCCATATTAGTTTAATTTGCCTGCGCACTTGCTCTCAGTTTATTGCATTATAAATAATTTCCTGCACACCCTTGTTGCACATGTTGCCGTACTTTTATGCAGCTGGATTAGCTGAGGTGAGCACCTTCATCTGGTGATTAGCATGAGTTTTAATCTCCACCTGGGATTGGAAGCCCAGACTCCAATGGCTGTCACCACTGGGGCTACTTGGATATGTTCCCTGGGAGCCTCTGCATGTGCTGGGTTATGCTCCAGTTCATTTCTCAAGCAATCCATGGCAAAAATGGCAATTTAAAATGTGCAATTACAGTAAATGCATCTGATTCTGTCAGTATGTGGTTTGAGCAATCCAGAATTGCCAAATGCAGGATTGTCACACAAGTCTTCACCACCCACTGCTCAGGGGGTATGGCATTGAGTCCAGCCTTTTTCCCATGACTCTTCCCTTAGGGACACACTTCTTGTTGTGACATGTAACTGATCTAGTTTCAAATCCCAATAAGCCAGGAGAATGATAAATTACTGAATGGACATGCTGAATCAATGATGTAATTCAGAAGCATTAATCCCTCAGCATGATGGATTCATCCTTCTTTTACTCGCAGCTGCCATGCTGATTTGATTGTGGTTCTAGCTTAGGACTGCTCAGGACCCATGACTGATAGTGATGCCTCCTGTTTGAACACACCCATCTCTGCCAGTTCCTGTTTTGTGGAGTTTGCATTTAACTATTGGAACTATTGAGCACTATTGGATCAAATGAGCAAGAAGGCAAAATAATTTCATATGTTCCCCCAAAAGACTTGGCTTAGACATTGCATTTATTGATTAATGTTGCTGGGTGAGATGCAATTTCTCAGCTGGAGTCTAATCAAACATCTTTCTATTTCATGCACAAAAAAGTTTAGAAATGACCGTGTCGTTTATTGATTCCTCTGGTTTACTGATCATCTGGTTTCTCTCTGCTAAGAGCCTTAAAGAAAACCCCTAAGTTTAAAAGCTGAAATAATGCAATAGAAACCCTTTAGGGTACTTGTACATCTTCAGTTGTATCAAACTGGTTTGTGGCTCATCTGCCATAAACTCATGATCTGTAACTGTCATGATCACATCTGTCCCACCTACAACACCACCACTACGTCATCATTGCATTGGCTCATAGCTATAGTATCATCAACTACAGTATTACATTACAGTACATCATTTAGCAGGCACTCTTACCTAGGGCGACTTCCAAATAAGTGCATCACTATGCTAAGAGTAGTTATGGAAAAGTACTACAAAAAGTCAGTATGGTACTGAGTGCTAAACTAGTATAGAGTGCTTTTTTGTATAGAAAATAGGGATAGATAGAAAGGAAGGCAGAGTAGAGATAAAGCTTGAAGAGAGGAGTTTTTCAAGGAGCACCTTCAACAAATCTCAGCAGGAAGCTCATTCCACCAGCGTGGAGCAAGTACTGAGAAGAAGCGAGTACCGTACTGTCGCTGTACTTACTGTATGCACTTTTGTAAGTCGCTTTGGATAAAAGCGTCTGCTAAATAAATAAATGTAAATGTAAATGAAAGAGCAGAGCGCAACGTTTTTACTGCTTGTAGGCCTTGATCATGTCCTGTATGTAATGGGGGGGCTGATCCATTGAGTGCCTTACAGGTTAGTAACAAGGTCTTGAACTTGATCCTTACTGCAACCAGTTGCAAGTGGAGGGACTCAAAGAGAGGTGTCAGATGGGCCTGCTTGGGGAAGTTGAAAATCAGTCGGGCTACTGCATTCTGGCTCCACTTCTACTCCACTTACATTATCAGTAACCACGGAATGTTGTCATTGCATCTGCCCCCAGTTACTATCATCACTATGCACCATTATATGCAGTTGCATCATATGTAGCAATCTCCCCACTGTTTTCTTCACTGGGGTATTTTGTGGATCTTGGAAAAGTAACTTGTATTTTCACACAGACAGAAAATAAAGTAAATAAAACGTTGGTGGTTTACCCCTTCTTGGTGGCTTTTAAAGCACAATGGATGATGCAGTGGTAATTTAATTAATGTAGCCTATAGTGTATGCTTCAATATTTAAGAGGAATTTTAATATTTTAATATTTAATGAGAGCAAAAATTGGAATGGACCCAGTGGGCCTGTTTGGTAATGATGCAGGTTGCAGCTCCAGCCATTATTGGTGTAATGAGAAAAAGTGAATAATTTATTACCTTTGAATGAACAAAGTTTCCTTTGAACCACACGACAGAAGCTGCAAGATAAGTGCTTTGGATAACATTGAACACTTGTGTGACTACCAGGTATATGGGGTAAAACAAGAAGGGTGGACTTCAGAGGATGCCAGTGTAGGTACAGTGCCGTCCACAGATAGATTTGCTCATTTTATTTGTTCAACTTTTACGGACAGTAACACATAAATCGCTTTTAATGTGGAACGCGATCTCATGGTAAGTGATCTTGCAGTTTTACGACCTCTCACCCAACCAAAAAACAGCTACAGCAAACAGGAAATGCCCCCCTGCAGCGATGCTAGTAAAAACCGGGTGCATGCCTTTGCTCCCTCTCTTGATGCGTATGTCCGAAGACGACAGACGCTTCCCCTGCTCTATTGCTACAGACGTCCGCACAAGACGGACGTATCACTCACTCTCTCCAGAAGGCCGCACCACGCGGACGGGACACGGAAAGCAGATTCTCCAAGCTAGCGACGAATTGCTAGCGGAGATCAATAACGCAGGAGCCGAGTTTCAGCGCCAGCGATCAGAGCAGCGCGAACTTGTTACTAGTCGGAGACAAAGGTGCAACCGGATACACCTCAACGCGTCTCCTGAAAGAAACCCTCATCCCCGACGACGGAACCGCCAGCAAAACCATCCACGGAACCGCAAGATTGGAACCTCATTTCATGAGCTACAGTAGGCTGTTAACCCTGGGCGTAGGACTTTGCATAGCCTAACACCCGATTGTTAGCTACATCGATGAATGTTGTACATCCGTGTGTTTGAAATCATTACGAGTAATGTAACTAGCCATGTTTCATTGTTCCTAACTGATTTGTCACACACTATTCACCGCGCAGCGTTAGTTAAGATACCACACAGACGTAGGGTCTTTGCATGCGTATCGTCTTACTAACCCCGGTACCTTCTTTTAATTCGCATAATATAACCCCGCGGTTATCAATCGTCCGAACATATCCTGTACCAGACAGACGTTATGTTCGCTCACACATGCACATAGGCAACTCAGACTCGCCGCCACATGCAAGTTCCTTTGTTCTCTTTGAACACGTGTGTTCAGCAAGCACGCGCAGCACACGCGCCACTCAGAACAAAGGAGCACACACCCTATGACACGCTCACACATTTGCGCAAGACATTCACTCATTCACCTACATACATGTGTAAATACACACAAATACCTCACTGATATTGTATACAACTGTACTGCATTACTACTTCGGTTTTATATTTCAATAAATGCATTATTTTTCCAAGGTTGTCTGTTGTAATATTACCCGTGGAATGAATATCGCCAACTTCTGCTGATCAGAATTCCAAATGCCTTCACCTCTTGGTTAAATCATCAGTGTTATTTGTTTAGTTAGCTAAATAGATAATATTGTGATTTGATTGATTAACTATTGATGTGGTAATTTCGATCATGATATGATTATCAATTTAATTATTAATTGAAGTTCCAAATTAATAGTTAAGTATATATTATGAGACTGATATACAAAACGAATTTGAGACTATTTTATTTTAACCACTATGGTAGACGCCATACTCTGTATGGCGCCTCCATGTGTTTAATTTAATTATCGCCAACATAATTGGTACCTCATGTAAGGATATTCCTTACACGTAAGTGGTACCCTGCTCTAATCGTAGGCAATGTCCCTACATAATTGGCATTGCCCCTGTGAGGAAGACTAACTTCCCCCTACACCAGTGGAGATGAAGAGTGGCATTACTTATTAGAGTGCAGATGAAAGTAAATCAAATGGTTCCGATGAACACCTCTTTCACCTCATATGGTCTATTCCTCGTTTTAAATGTTCAGTAGTTTTTTAGAGCTTTTTTGGTTTTGGGGCAGGTAATAGTACACCCATACGAACCATTTACTCTTTTTCTTATACTGTCAAGAGTGCCTTGTCTGACTGCTGAGACATTGACCCATTCACAGTGGAGGAAATGTACTGGCATTCTGGTGAATGGATACCTTTCACACTGAGAGCACAACGTAGTTCCGGTTGTGATGTTTTAAATAAACAAGTTGTTGTTTCAACAAAATAATGTTGATAATCAAAGTTAACTTCCTTTTAAAAAGTAATGTAATACCAAAATGTATAGTGAGCTAGTGAAGATCAATCAAAATCTCTCATTCAAAAAATTAAGGGATGCAATGTAACTAGGCTAGCTAACAATGTCTGAGCTAATGTTAGGTAGTAAGCTAGCCAGCATAGTTATATTAATAACCTCTGTATTCTGTAACTTGGCAATTATTTACAGAATCTGGGGCTTGTTATGTGCTCAATGTGTTCCAGGTGTTGGGTTTTTAGTTGATTGAGAGTCACACTGACTTTGACCTGGCGAACAATGTCTTATGTCTATCCTTCTGTGTGCTGCTTAATATGTTTAGTCATAACCAAAGAGTATAGTTACAAATGACAAAAGTGAAGTCTTAACATTTTTACTATTTAAAATAACTTTGCCCTTGCAAATGATGTGCTGTTTCTGCTACAATGCCGCTAACGACAGAGTATTTAGATGAATGCTAGTGCCACTAGACTAGCGAATCAGCACACAAAAGCTATGTCTGTCATTTGTGAGTAACCTGAGGAGAGAGAGCATGGGATTTTTTTTTTTTTTTGGTGCCAGCAATGCGTGTGTGTGCGATCACAATTGATCAATGCTAGCGGAGCAACAATAGGTTTATAAACATTACATAGCACCATGAAAAAAAGGTGGATAAACAATATTTATGTGCATTTATGACTCACTACATCCCTGATGATTACACATAAATGTAGCAGCTGCATGGAGTTACTACTGTTAGCTTAACAAGTGCCTCACCTTACTGAAATCAATGCACTTCTCTAATTAGCTTGCACATCTGTGTCGATGATGTAGAGTTAGCTATTTAAACACTGCCACCAATGAAATCTTTAGCTTCAGGTGTAAAATAATAAATACAATTAAGGCTGTACTAATCTTTTTTTGTAATGCTTATATTATTTTGCTCTGTATATCTGTGTTTAATTTGTACGCTTAGGTAAGACAACAGCTCATTTATGATTAAACTATATGGGTTAATTTGTCCAATACTTTGTCCAAAATGCCTAGCTAGCAATAGATTATTTGGCTAGTTCTTGGGTGGTTATGAGGGTTATAGAGTTACAGGAACCTGAGGTAAGAAACTAATGTGAGATAGATAGTTGTCACATCAATTAGGAGACTGAATTTTTATCATTTTTAGGTTTTAGGTATTAGCATTTGATGGGATTTATGTTCAAATTTTATTCTCAAATCTCTTTTTATAATTTTCCTATCATCCAAGATGTGAAAATCTTTGCTAGTGTAGTCTAAGATAGTTTCTGATTACTCTGAGATACTGTACCTTATCAGGGTGTCTGTTGCACGAATCTCAGCAGGAAGCTCATTCCACCAGTGTGGAGCCAGTACTGAAAAGAGACGGGTCCGAGAGATGCTGCCCTTGTATTTCGTGACACAGAGGCATCCCGAAGTAGCAGAGCGCAGCACTCTGTTGAAATAGTAATTTAGCTAATAGCTAATTTAATTTACAATTAAAATCAAAGCAGGTTGCTGGCCATATTAAAAGCTAAAACCTCACCATGCAGTTATATCAATGAGTGATTACTCAAGCATACAGCTTTACCAGTGATGTACACAACAACTATGCAGCCATATCCATAGGCCATTTGTATAACAACCACACGGCTTCAGCAATGGGTGCTGTTCAATACTCTAGTTATGTGAGTGACCCTGGGCAAGAGAGTGGGCATTCAAAGACCCAAATTAACATGAAGTGGATTTCATCATTTCAAGAACACCATATTTCTCCAATGAAAGTGTGTTTATTTCTTTTGAAGCCTAACCCCTGCACACCACCAACACCCCCCCGCCCCCCCCCCAGTTAGTGTTATGGGAATATCTGATTGATCAGTGGCTTTGTCATGGGCCCTGCCGAGTGCAGGCAAGAATGCCATGCACACCGATGCTGTTGCCATGGAAATAAAAAATGGAGGTCCTTGTCACAGAGCAGGCTCATCAGACTGGTGAACAGGAAATGGGCAGGAGGGGTGGGTGGGTTAAAATTGGTAGAACTAAGTGAAGTAAATTGGCAAGCTTTTGACCTCTTTCAGAGATTGAATTCTATCATTACAGAGCACCTTGCAGGAGGGGACAGATTTGTCTGTGTCTCAGAAGAGCTGGAGCACATTTGTTTATCTCATCACTGTGCTGACATTGTGCACAAGCAGCTGTCCTGTAACCCACAGCGTCTTCCGCTCCAAACATGTTAGAATCCCATAAGGATTCTCCTTACTGCTGTGAACTAGTTGGAGAAAAAGCTAGAGACCCTCTTGGATAAAGATGTCAGTGCAAAAAAACAGACTGATATTTTATGTGTATATATTTTTTGTAAACTCATTCTCAGCTCAAGCTTCATGTAATTCTACATGGTTCAAACATACTCAATAAAGTCAATTACTCAATAAAAGGTCTCTCTAAGTCTATGTCTATCTCCACACTGTCTGTAATTTCTCTCCGTTTACCTTTACTCCAAGTAACATCCCTTTGTTTGCTTTATCTGTCTAGGTCTCAACTGTGTGTGCCTACGTGTGTTGTCTGAGAACAGGTCAGTGCATGATGGTAATGCTTTACTCCAGCATAGACTGTTCCATCACTTTGTGCCACACACTTCAAAACACACAGCTGACACACACACGCACAGAACCATTCACACTGTGTGCAGGCTTGAGTGAATCAAATGACATCATTTCAAAATGCAACATATCATTATTAAAAATTTCATCATATCAGTGGGGACTTAAAATCACAGGGTGGGAAAAGATTGCTGCCAGCAAGCTATCAGTCATTGATGAGCAAATACTAATCAGGGTTCCTGAAGGTTGCTCATCAAAATCAGCTCTGTGCAAAATCAATGCAGAGCCTATTGATTCCCTAGTCCCAGGGTGGTGTGGAGTACTGAAGACTGTGTGGAGGACTGGAGGCATTGTGGAGTACCATGATACCAGAGACAGTCTGGAACTGTGGAGACATTGGAACATGGTGGAGTAGTGGGAGAAGATTTGAGTAGTGCAGTACTGGGACATTGTGTAGTGGAAGGAGTGTTGTGCAGTGGAGTGGTGGAGACATTGTGAAGTAGTGGAGGACCTATGGAGTACAGGATGCAGTCCAGAGTAGTGTGAGTAAAACCATATACCACATCATTAACTACAATGACTGTGAGTGTCTGTATATCTGTCAGTGCTCCGCCCCCTTAGCTGTGGTGTTTTTGTTTTTCCCTGTCCATGTGCTTTTGTTTTCCTTGTGTTCTAGCCCTGCCCCGCTCCCCACCTGGTCTCCGCCTGCCTGATGGCCTCATCGCCTTTACCTACCTGCCTGCCCACCTGCATCCCATCTCCTCGTCACCCCAGCCCTATATCTTCCCTGCGTGTCTCTGTCTTGTTGCTAGTTCGTTTCAGTGTTTCTACCTGTGTCGTCCCCGCCGTAGTTTTTCTGATTGTTTGCCGCTTGGACTCGATCGCCTGATTACTCGCCTGCCTGGTTCCTGACCCTGTCTGCTCCGATTCCCAACCTTGGATCCGCCCCCGGACTGCCTTTCTGTTTTTTGAGCCCTGCCTGTCTCTGGTCATACGAACTGCCTGCCGATTTCAATAAACGCCTGGAACCTGAAAATCCCGTGGTCCGCGTTTGTGTCCCAGTCACCCCTGTGACAATATCTTCAGATGTTCAACAGCTTTCATTCCCTGGAGTCACTGAAGAATAATAAAAAGTCCTGACAAAGAAGTTTGCACTAAAGAGAGAACAGCCAAGCATGACTTCTTCACACTAATTATAATGATTTTCCATGTCTGGTACATAAATGGCATCATTTGTTTTCTTTTTAGGCATTGCATTCATCATATTTATGTAGATGAAAGCACCATGATCATCTGAACATGTAATGCTTTGCACATTCTCACTAGATGACCAACTAACCCTGCTGTACCTTCAGCCAAAGACAACAGTTCTCAAAACAGGACCCAGGAACACTTTATTGTTCCTGGGAGCTGTAAACAGCCAATTGGCCAGATGCTGGGTATTATTTATGGGATATTATTACATAGAGAAACATATGTTACTATCGGAAATGGGAGACAGAGGGGTTTTAGGGGACAATTTAGTGACCCATAGAGCTGGTGCTTCAGTGGATTATTACTCAAAGTTGTTTAATTTAAAAGGTAGTTGGGAGAGAGGGGGAGGACATCCACATGAGACAGGGCATATCCCGTATTAATGCAGTAGCCTGAAGGCATTTGTTTTGATAATTCATTTAACTAGTCTTAGCCTCAGTGTTATATTACTTAAGCTGTTGAGGGTTCCCTGGGCTGCCGTTAAGAAAGATCATCACATTATCAAAGGACATTGCGAAAGCAAATGCCACCTGCCACTGGTCAAATAAATCTGTTAGAGCCCTAATGACGTGTCCTCTGTGTAATAAATTGATTAAAAAACAGCTCCAGGAATTCATGCTATAGCACAAACAAGTGGTCAGATTTTGGCCCAATATAAACTGGTTTGATACCATTCAGAATATAGTACATTTAATGTATGTATGAAATATTAACAAATACATCTGAGAACAAATCACACTTTATTAAAGGGTTTGCATAGATCTACATTGTGTTTATTTAATGTTATTTCATCTGTTCATCCACTTGGATGTTTTCAAGTATTGAGGTTAAGTGTCTTGAAGTGGGGTACAACAATAGTGTCCCACATGGGATTCAAATAGACAACTCCTTGGTTTTAAGATCTGTTTGTAAACCCCTCCTGTACAATGCTAGCCCCTCCTTCAACTAATATGTCAGCCACAGCTGAACATCCAGCATTCAGTATTCAGGAACATAGCAGTAATGCACAACCATTGGTTTGTAGTATAAGTGCTGTAATGCAAAATACTTTTACAATTGGAGCTATACATGAGCAGGAAAAAAAATCTCAGATCAAGATTTTGTAGCCTTTTAGAATATATGAGATGGAACTGGGGCGGGGCGGCAGTGTAGCATAGTGGTTAAGGAGCAAGACTCGTAACCAAAAGGTTGCCGGTTCAATCCCCGCTGGGACACTGCTGCTGTACCCTTGGGCAAGGTACTTAACCCACAGTTGCCTCAGTAAATATCCAACTGTATAAACTGATAACATTGTAAAGAACTGTAACCTATGTAAGTTGCTTTGGATAAAAGCATCTGCTAAATGAATAAATGTAAATGTAAATAAAAAAAGACACAGCTCTGAAGACTGGTCAGTGTGCTATAATTAAGCAGATCCTCCAGAGAAGCCAATCAGGCTGTTGTGTGTTTTGGCCACAGGCTGCTAATATCATTCCCAGAGCATCTCTGGAATCTTCAGCTGTAGAATTACAGAAAGGCAGAGGTGGGGGAAGGAGGGAAATAAAAACATATATAAATACAAAATATGATTAAAAAAAACGAAAGCACAAAGCACATCAACACTTGCACTCTCAGAATAACACACTTCCTGATAGTATGCACCCAAAGAATTATCTGATCACATCTCTACACCTGGAAATTAGCACAGTTTTATTTCTTTAAGTGTGTGTGTGTGTGTGTGTGTGTGAGACAGAGAGAGAGAGAGACAGAGAGACAGAGAGAGAGGAAGAGTAGAAGAGACACAGGAAGTGGGTTAGAGTTTTGTGGCAGAATTTGTATCTAAAATTCCCTCTCTTCCCAAACTTTCCTCATTAACTGTGAAGGAACAGAGGAAGCACTCATAATACTAATCCTAATACATAATAATGATATGATACCACGATGACAGTGCTCTTGCATGGCAGAGAAAATGTCAACACTGACTTAATTTGCTTGGAAAATCTGTCCGAGAAAGCTGTGGCAGACCTGCCCTCTGAGCCCCTGTTCTTAGATCACCCTACTTTCTCATAACAATGTGTATAATATGTTTAATGAGCTATCTACCACAGAAGAAAGGCCAGCATACTTAAATATGCTCTGCTTTTGCACTCAAATTTTTATAACGCAGAGAAGCCAGGCATGACCTTCTGATCTGAGAGAAGATTAAATATTGAGTGGGTATACCTGTGAGCTTTGCTGCAGGTCACCCTTGTTATTGATGATATTCACATTTCAGGTGCTAGCACTGGAAAGATTCTAATGAGAGCTGTAATGCTGTTTTCTGCATTGCTGAGGGAGGTTTAACAGGACAGCAAATTTGTAAATTTGGGAAGATAGTAATGTGGGTCCTATTATAAAAGGAATGGAAGAGGATATGAGAATAAACACTGAAATGCCAAACAGTCACACCAATGAATGCTCTTTTTTGGTACAGTTTTCACATGACTGTCATAACCATGGCTTCTATCCCCTCTGTTGGACTCTCTTTTTTTTTTTTGAAAAATTAGCTGAATTTAATCAGAAAGTTTACGTGTTTACGTGTTCATCCGCTTCAGGGATCACTCACTCACAGGAGGGAGAGGCACAGGTTAGAAAGATGTGCCCTAAACCTCAGGATACCTTCTTGGCATTTTCTTTCATGGTAATCCTTAGAGATGCATTGTGTTAAATCAAGCTAATGCATGATGGCAAGCCATTTCTGCTTGTGTGCTGGGAGCTGACAGAGGAGAGGTGATTGGTGGGCTGATGGGAAATAGGCATTGTGAGGAGAAGCACTTTGTGGAACTTAGTTGTTACGGACTTTCCCAAACCACCTTCTGCAGAGAAATGAGGGGAGGGTGACTCTGGAGACAGTTTTTAGAGTTAATTTGCATGAACCCCACTATTCATTATACTTCAGACACTTTTTGTTACAAGTCATCTGGTCAGTTTTACTGTCTGGGTTATAACGATCAATGTTTGACTAGAGGGAGGATACACTGACCTTGGATCAGCACACAGTAGCAATTTCTCCCTGTTGCACATCAATTGCATGTGCAACCTCTAGATCCAGAATGTCTTCCCCATGGTCATCTCTGCACACCGCAGATAGCAGACTTGCATAAACATATTTGTCTGTGCTGGTGGACCCAGTGGTGGCTGGCTTGTAGTGCACAGAACAACTTGTCATTCCCCAAAATGGATTTTCTTCACGTTGACTGGCATCAATTAATTAAATGATTAAAAAAGACGTTAATCAACTCAGCCCCCACCCCACCCCCACCCAATTTGAAAACAAGGCTACGTGGCCTGAATCACTTAGTTTTTTGACCCCAAGCAACATTTATGCAATCCAATCCTTTTCCTAATTCAGACAGCTTCCATTCAGCAGAGCTCACTGCAGCTGTGAATGATCTACATTCAGTTTGGCAGGACCAGTGTCTCAGTGGGGGTGTTCAGGAGGTCACCTGCAGCATGTGATTATGATTATGAACTGTGTGCTGTGAATCTCACCCTGCCTGCCTCCCTCATCCCATCTGTTTCTGGGTAAAAAAAAAGTACAGAAGCAGGTGGTATTCCATGAACTCATATCAAAGGTAAAGATTCTGTTTTGCACCATGCTTGAAAAAACATCCAGTGTACATGTGCAGATGTGTACGTATCCATGTGTTTGGAATGAAAAGGTCTTAATGAGGTAAGTTACATTTTAGCTCTTAAAGTGACTTTTCCAATATGTCTGCCTGAATTCAACCTCATCAAGGGGAAATCAACAAATATTAAGAGTGTATAATATGCTTACAGATTATTAGCTGTGGCTAATAATCCTTTTGGATGAAGTGATATTTCACACAGCACAGTATTTTCCTTTCACAAAATTCAACCTAATACCCCATCGCACAGTTCCAAACACAAAGCAAACATTATATTTGTGCTGCCCCTTATTCCATCTTTAACCGATGTGGCGAGTGTTATTGCTCATGTACTGAATATGTTTTTGAACATCCCACAGGGAATAAGCCTTCTTGTAGCCTTGAAATGTTAAATGTTCTCAGTAATACATTGAGTCAGAGGAAAGAAACAAATGTCTAGACGGGCGTATGTAAGTCTGGGCAGGGCTAGCACTGTCCAATCTAATTTGTGCAATAGGGCCAACCTTTGTATATACAACTGGCATTGTGCTAATCAAATCCCTCAGATGAGTCATCCCTTTTTAGGCAGTGAAGCCTATTGACAACCAAAAAGGATGGAGACACACTGCTTTTGCAGTCACGCGTGACCACCTAGCAGCCACCCCTCAAGTAATGGCCCTCTATTTCCATTACTTTGTTATGAAAATCAAATCTATGTCAGAGGGCAATAAAATAAATGAAATGTGTAGCTTGAGTGGTTAAATGATTTCCTCATTTACAGCAATTTTGTCTCAGTCTCATATTTCTCTCTCTCTTTCTTGCTTTCTTTCTCTCTTTTTTATTATTTTCATGGAGCCAGGACCGCCAAAGTCAGCTCAGAATGAGGCTATGCATGGTTTTGATGTATATTTGATGTCATTTCCTGTTGACAGCTGAAATGGTGTGCTACAAGATAATGGAAAAAAAATAGGCTGTGGTTTGGGTTAAAATTACACATATAAACATTAAATACATAGAAAGAGACCTGTTGCTATTTACAAGTAATCTAGATCATCAAAATACGGCAGGGTTTCCCAAACCTCTCCTGGAGGACCCCTTGTCCTGCATGTTTTAGATCTCACCCTGCTCCAACACAGCTGAATTAAATGATCAGTTTGTTATTAAGCAGCTTCAGGAGTTCATAACGAGTTGATCATTTGAATCAACTGTGTTGGAACAGGAAGAGATCTAAAACATGCAGGACAAGGGGTCCTCCAGGAGATGTTTGGGAAACGCTGGTCTACGGTATGAAGCATGATAATTAAGCTAAGGTTATTTGTAACCATAGGTAGCTATAAAAATAAAAGAAAATGCTTGAGAGTAACACCATTACAAGCTAATGTCATTATATACTTATATTCATTTCTAAATTTTGCTTTGAAATGTTTCATAGGCCTACTATTATTGATACCGTCGCCTACATAAGCTGTTTTTTTAATCAATGGTGTTGTGTGAAACGTTAGCTAGCCTACTAATAGGAAGGAAATAGTCTAGCCTTCATCATGGCCAGAGTATGCATATTTAACATGTTTTATACAATTGCCTTTACTCCAGACGCTGTACCAGGTTACTGTTAGCTTACAGATAATGGCATAACAATCATTGCTTTGTCTTACTGAATGGTATGCTGCCAGTTCACACACACGCCATCTACTGCTGCCAACGCGTGTAAATTCCAATTGCTGCTGTCAGTGGAAGTGCTGATGATGCAAGGGGCTGTGCTCGCACCCTCTCTCACAACTCTCACACACAGTGGACACTAAATAACAATTCTAAACTGAATTAAGCATGCACTCATCTGGGAGGAAAGGTTCTCAACCACTGATTTTTTTATCCAGCTGTATTTAGCTTCATATTTTATTTTTAGCTCTAAAAAAATTACAGAGGTCCAGATCTCAGTGACCTCATAGCTGGTTACGGGCATGACTGCACACTGTACTACAAAATTACATGGAGCAGCTAAAAGGAGTACAGTCAATCACACAGTATCTGGGGATCTAGTATACTCTGCAGGAAAGAGACAAGAAGGATCCTGGGAAACAGAAGAAGCAATTGGCTCATAGACCATACAAGTATGATGCCAGTGAGACAGTTGATTGTATATACAAACTCTTGTAAAAAAAAAAAAATTTGCATGGACTCATTTACGAGCAATAGGGCCCTCTGAATGTCCATACTGTATACTATCTGAGCCAGGAATGATCGTGATAAACTGTGTGTACAAGCGCATGTCTCAAAAATATGTCTGAACTGTCAATGGCAGAGTTAGATATGTTTGATAAATAGAACATGTCACAAGTAAGGTGCAGTCAGGTGAATCCCCAGAGAGGGTGACAATGTACCCAGGAGGCCGACAAAAATGCACAAGTGGGCCACAAGATTTGAAAACACTTTTGAGAGACAGGAGCAAAACGAAGGACATTGATCTGTTGCTTGTCCAGCCCAACTTGCTTGCAAATTAAGTTATGCACATCTGGAGACAGCAGTAGCATTTACCATATTGATTAGTGGCTGGCTTACCCAGGGCCTGGAGTCCCAAACAGCATATATCCCGAACACATATCTACATATTATGCAAGATTTACCAAATGTCAGAGGAATTACACAAAGCTGTGGAATTCCTAATGTGAGAAGAAAGCATTTGGTTGCCATAACTGTCGTGATTTATGACACTGGACAACAAAAGGTTGCTATAATGGTATAGGGTGATTTACTGTAGTACATTTAATACCGACATAAAACAGTAGTTAGCAGCAGTACATGCAGCAGTTCATTTAGGCAGAGAAAAAGAGTACCTTTACAATTTCCTGTCTCTCTGTGTGCATGTGAATATACATGCCTACATATGTGTGTGTGCATGTGTGTATGTTTGTTCATGTGAGTGCTTGTGCACTTCTTTTTCTTCTTCTCCTTTTTCCTCTTCTTATTCTTTCACTGACTTATAGGTATGGGGTCAAATCACACAGGATTTTCAAAATGGGTTTAGATCTCATTGTAGATGCTTCACTGTTTCTCTCTCAACAGCATACATTAGGGCAGGGGTGTTTGTCTCTGAGAATTAAAGTGCACTGTTTGAATCTATAATCCTAAATCTAAAAAAAATCTAATCCATCACCTCTGTGTGCCCCAATGCATTTGTGAACCCTGGAAGTGTGAAGGCTTAAAGGGATTACATTTCCATGTCCAAATATTGCTTCTGGCTCTGTGGAAGGGGAGATGTGGCCATTGTTTGGGAAGGCATTAAATTATATCACGGCCTCTGACCCCTCCTAAGACTGCATCAGAAGGGGGAAAGGATTTACATGCGGGACTGTGCAGATAACTCTACCTAAACTATGCAGTACTACCTGGATCTTGCTTTTGAGGTATGCAACTCAAGGTGTGGTATTAAACAGCCACTGCCCACAGACAGCTGACTCAGTTTAGACATACCATGGCCCAAAAGACATGGACCTGAATTCTTTACACAGACAGTGTAAATGCTTTTGAGTAATTTAATTGTCAGAAGATTGCTTCACAATTCTCAGCTGCTATCTTTCAATGACAGCCTCACACTGCAGACTGTATGATTACAGCATTCTGTTGAGATCAAACCTACCAATGGGTATTTTCAGAAGTGTTTAAAATCAAAACTAGGGATGGGGTGGGAGCTATCCCCCAAGGAGACGGGGAGATAATAAAAAAAATATATACAATAAAAGTTCAATAAAATAAGAAATGATAGGCTTGTTGTGTAAAACTTAGCTGACTGAGCTCACTAAGAAGTGTCTTCCATATTTACTTCAGGTGCAGTCTATCACCTGTATCTCAGAAATCACTGATAAAACATTCCACAGAAATGGAGCACATTTTTGAGTGTCATTTAATTTCAGAAGGAATCCCTAGGATCCTGAATTGTAGCCCCTTGCATTAATTAAACTGTCAAGGTTTGTAAACAAGCCACATTAAAAGGACCCATCAAATCTTGAACAGTTTTAATTGCATGGAAAAATCGGCAAGAGCAGCATTGTTTTTCATTTCTTTTCTGCAATATTGTCTTCCCATGTTGAGTGTGTTTCTGTGGTACGTTATAAATCAGTCAGTTGATTGATTGGTTGGTTGATCGTGAGTTGATCAATTAGTTGGTCAACGGATCAATTGATTGAAATCCTTTCAGTTATATTGAAGTGCTTTGTGCATGAACAGCACACTGCTTGCTGGCATCATGTCATGATACAAACACTGAAAAAGTGTCAATGTGTTCCCTGCATGGGCAATTCATATGAACCCACAAGGCAGCAGGGGTAGGGCATTCACAACAAACTGTAACCACTATAGATATGGAGTCGATCGGTCCTGTATATCAAATGAAATGGCTGGATCTCTCTAGGTAAAACTGTGTATCATTGTTCCTCTCAAACAGCATAGATACAGTTTAACATTGTCTGGCTACTTGATGTTAACCAGTTAATAATAATAATAAACTTTATTTATAGAGCGCTTTTCATAGAAGAAATGCAGCTCAAAGTGCATATTCTTTAAATATTTATGTATGTATTTATGTAATTTATATTTATTTATATATTCTTTACAATAAAGAAGTTACATGCACCGAGTGCTTCACATTGAATGAACATAGAAACAGGGATAGAATGTCATAATTAATGTAAAGTAAGATGGAAAATAAAAATAATAACAAAAAGATGATGATAAAAATTAAATTAGAATACATAGTTGCATAATAATAGTTGCAAAATTATAAATAAGATTAAAAGATAGAATACATAGAATGTATAAAGTCAGTTAAAATACAGCATTTTAAAAGAAGTACAGTATTGCATAAAAAGAATTTCAGGCCTAAATCAGGAAAGTCATAGCTAGAATTTCAGGTGTTTCAGGGAAGTCATAGCTAGTTAAAGGCTAATGTGAGATTTTTAGCTTCCTTTTATAAATATTTAGTGGGCTGGCTACCCTGATATCTATAGGTAGTGTGTTCCATAGCTTTGGGGCGTAATTAACAAAGGCTGCATCCCCGATTTTCTTTCGGCTGATCGCAGCATTCTTGATGGCAAATAGTTAACAAGGGAGTTAGCAATGTAGCTTGGTCTTAGCCCATTAAGGACTGTATAAAAGGAGGAGGACCTTGAAATCAAATCCTAAATGTTACAGGAAGCCAGTGCAGAGCAGCTAAAGCTGGACTAATGTGCTCTCTCCTCTTGGTTCTGGTTAATAGGTGAGCTGCAGACTTTTGAATGAGCTGAAGTGTCTTAGTGTTTTTTTTTTTTTTTTTTTTTTTTGGCAGGCCAGTGAAAAGTGCATTACAGTAATCGAGTCGTCTTGAAATAAAAGCATGAATCAGTTTTTCAGCATCTTTTTGATTTATAATTGGTCATACTTTAGCTATGTTCCTAAGGTGGAAAAATGATGTTTTCATCACCTTGTTAATGTGGGACTTGAATCTTAGATCAGAATCTAAGATAACACCAAGACTTGTAACCTCAGATTTAATCCAGGGAGTTAATTTCCCCAGATTATTAAACAGAATTTCCCTTTTTGTATTAGGGCCGACTCGTTTAACTTTAAGAAATTATTGCTCATCCATTTATTTATTGCCAAAAGAAAGGCAGTAATGGAGTTTATAGCTTCATTTGGTTCAGCAGAGATGTACAGTTGCGTGTCATCCACATAACTATGGAAACATACACTGTGCTCTCTAATGATGTCACCAAGTGGCAGCATGTATAATGAGAATAATAATGGACCAAGGCAGTTGCCTTGTGCAACCCCAAAACAGCTGCCATTTTCCTCAGACACATGATCTCCAAGACTGATGTAAAACTTTCTCCCTTTGATGTATGTTTTTAACACACAGTCAGAAAGACCAACCAACTTTTCAAGACGATTGATTAGGATATCGTGATTAATCGTATCAAACACTGCACTTAGGTCTAAGAGGACAAGAACTGAGACCTTATTTTCATCAGAGTTTAGTCTGAGGTCGTTGATTATTTTACTGAGAGCAGTTTCAGTGCTGTGGTATGTTCTAAAGCCTGATTGAAAGTCCTCCAGGATATTGTTTTCCTTAAGAAAGGTTTATTTGCACTGAAACTATCTTTTCAAGTATTTTATTAATGAGTGGAAGGTTGGATATCGGCCTATAGCTGGTCAGTGCATTACCATCTAGGTTGGGTTTCTTTAGTAAGGGTTTTACAACAGCTGTTTTGAAGGCATCTGGGAAGATACCTGTTTGAAGAGATGTATTTATAATCTTCAGGACATGACCTGAAACACTGTTGAACACCTGCTTTCTTTCATTCTTTCAGATGCCCGACAGATTTTCTTAATCTCATTAACACTGTTATTGTTTAACCATGGGGAGATTCTGTCAGTCGACCTCTTTTTAACCTTTAGTGGAGCAGTCGTATTTAGAGCAGACAACAAGGCATTGTTGAAATTTTCAACCATGTCATTTAAAGAGCAGTCATAACTGTATGGCTCAAATGATCTCATAATATTAAAGAACTTTACTTCAGCCTTGCCATCTAGGAATCTCTTTTGAACAACAAATTTCCTTTTAGTCTTTGTTAAGATTAGGTTGGCATCAAAAAACACACAGTGATGGTCAGAAATGGGTAATTCTAATACTGAAACATTATCAATGTTTAACCCTGTTGTTATTACTAAGTCTAGAATGTTACCATACTGATGAGTGGCTTCATTTACATGTTGGGTAAGTTCAAAGCTGTGCAGTAAATTCACAAGCTCCATAGCTTTGGAGTCATTCTTTTTATTAAAATGAATATTCAAGGTATCCATTCAGAATTAATCTATCGTATCTAGTGATACCAAGTGAGATCAGCTCTGAGAATTCCTGTAGAAATAGTGAATATCTTGGTGGCCCATATAATGTAATGGTGAGCACTGATAATTCTCCTTTGAGCCCAAGAGCAAGATATTCAAAAGATGTAAATTCACCCAGGTCAATGTCATTACACACAAACTGTGTAGAGAAAATGGCTGCAATCCCTCCTCCTTTCCTGCTTTGTCTGACTGACTAATAAAAATTATAGTTTGGAGGACAAGCCTCTATCAGTGTTGCTACACCAGTAGTGCTGTTTAGCCAGGTCTCAACTAAAAACATACAATGCAGATTCTTTTCAAATATCAGATCATTAATCAAAAAGGATTTGTTAGCCAATGATCTGTCATTAAAAAGAGCTCATTTCAGATGTAGAGATTCTGTGACAGGAAAGGAGACTGGTTGTGGCTGAACATTGACACATTTAAGATTACTGAGACAGGTACCTGTTGGTCTGTGATTAGTAATAAGATTGGGATTATGGAAGGCAGCCTGTAAAGGAGCATGGATCTTATCTAAAACATTTGTATTACAAAATGAAGGTCTTTCAGAGATTAAAACAGGAATAGTAAAAGTGTTACAAGTATGTAAACTGACACTGTCATAATTGCATGCCAGTCAATCAGACTTTGACGATAAAATAGATGCAATACACCGGATAAGGTTAGAGATCAGCTGCCTGGTCCCTTTCCTATTAGGGTGGAGACCATATAATCTAAACAATTCAGAAAGAATCAAAGTGGCTGATGTAGCTATGATCAATTGCAGTTGTACTGCTTGCTGTTGCTGTTATTGCACCTCATGTTTATGTTAAACTTAAATTGCAAAATCTGGGTGGTGCATTTTTCTATGCTCATCAAGGTTTCACTTTCTTGTGCTGCTTGATGACATCATCATGTGGCTGCATTCATATTAAATTCACTGTTTCACTCAACAGTTTAGAAATGATCTGACCAACCTAGGAATGTGTCCAAGTTTTTTATGTCTTCAAATAGAGTCATATGGATATGTTTTACGCAAACACTGCTACCTGCTGGTACCCACAACCTTCAAAGAAAATTGATCTCCACCCCTTAAGATAAACCTAGTTTCCAGCCCAAACATAAATGTGTATTTAATGACACTTTATACCATTAATGAGCAACAGCCATTTGCATAGCACTTACAGAATATAGATGAACCACTTTTTTGGAGGGGGGAATACATTTTCATGAGGCTAATGTTTGATCAGAATTAATTTGCAGGCGAGTGAGGGTAGGGACAGGGGGAGGGGGAGGAAGCTAGAGAAAAATGCTTGCTGTCACTATTCACACTCTGTCCCTCTGCTTATCTTTGTCACCCCAGCCCTGACATTAATCTGCTCTTAAAAGATTTCATCAAAAGGCAAAGGCAGCACCTCAAATGCTAAATCCTATTGATCTGCCTTGCTGCGCCAATGGATATATTGCTCACCTCATATTCTTTTACAATATGCTTTACAGATTGGACCACATCAGAGGTGTAAAGTGGAGCCTCAATTATCCCCAACACCAATCTTTTGGGGAACTTACCAAACCATAAGAGATGAAAAAGTAGTTTTTGTTTACTCAGAGGTGTGCTGAATATGTGGGTGCGCAGTATTTTGGGAATACAGTAAAAATGAATTGAACCTCACTCATCATGGCTTTGCTTAAAAATTGAAAATGAAAATAAATGACATAATGTAGACAGGTAACTTGCTGCATTTTTTGTTAAAAAAGGCAAGACTTGCAAGAGTTCAACCCTGAACACATTGAGATGAACAACCAAAAGTGGATAACAGTGAAGGAATAGACAGAAACAGTTGAAAGAGCTCTGTGATCTCATACACACAATTTCAGTGCAAGTGCCTTCATTCTACATTCTCTTTACAATGTATTTTTGAAATTATGTAATTAATGCTACCCGACTGCACTCCTAGGTGTGCTACACATTTAGTGGTTTTTTTCAATTAACCTTGAATTTCGATTGCCCAGTGTGACTCTCTCCCACCATTAGTATGGGTAATTGAGGTTCCATTGTCTGTGATAAATATTGAGATTTGGCAGCCTGTTCTCTTAATCAATTTACGTGGAGCAAGTGACACAGGTCAATGTGAAAATATCTATATGAAAATTTTCTCGGTGAGCAGGTTTTCTTTGAGACGCAGGCAGATGCAGATGAAATGATTGCTGTTTGGAAAATTACATGTCTACATCTGCATCTTTGTCATTGTTGGATTAGCAATCAGGACAATGAACTGTGCTGGGTTTTGGTTTATAATTTATTTATTTTTTATTATGATTTTTTAAATATTACATTTAAATTATAACCACTGTAGTCAAAGAATTTAACAGAACTTAACACTGTTCTCCAATGTGAAAATGTTGAAAATGCTCCAAACCAGACAGTTAATTAATAAATTAAAAGCCTTAATCATTTTTTAGTAATTTTCTCAACATTTTTATCTGAATTTTCAAATTAGCACAGTTATATCTCACAAAGGATCATGGAAAACATCTTGGCAAGGTATGATTGAATAATGACACCATCTAATGGTATGCAAAACCAGACCTTTCTCCACTTTAACTTTCTGTACAAATATCACTGTCTCAGCACCTCCTCCCTTGTCTGATGTTGTGTAGTAGGTGATTGACATTTTATTTCTTGATTATGAATATTGTCACTTGATGACACACACAGGTCGTGATTGTGAGCCCCTTTAAAGAGGTCATTGTTGTCATTGTTTTCTTGGTTGTAGCACAGTTAATAGTGGTCAAACCTGTGGAAGCTAACATCATCAGCCTTGCATATTTTCTGTTTTAATATTTTCTGAAAACTGACAAAAACATATTGTCTATATATAGATTTTGAAATATTCTTTAGATGACTAATCACAGCTATTCAAGTTGTCAGGATGCAGAGGTAATCAGAGAAATTTTCATTTTCATGGGAACATGCCATTTCTATGGATTTTCATCATTATGACACTCAATGATCTGACTGTGTCGTTTAGAGTTTAAATAGCCCCCAGTGAAAGCAAGTAGGTGTCTCCTGTCCTCAAATACAGCTGTAGTGATGGATAGCGACTAGGGGACAGCAGGCGATTATGTCACTGTTTACGACCTCTCTAGTGACCTGGACAGAGAACATGCTGAGTACATGGTCAGAGAACAGGTTCTAGACTATGTGGATGGTCAAGAATATGCATGGATAACTGGCCATCCATCCATCCTACTTAAACTCCTCTACTGGTTCTATAGCCGACACATATCTCTACTGCCACTGTTGTTACTTTCTCATGCTGTTTATATTCTTCTTACTGCTGGTGCTGCTAATGCAATATTGATACCCTTTAATCATGACATGAGTGTTGCTTGTCCCAGGAGAGCCTTATTTTAGAAACCCCAGCAAACAAGGAAATATACTATACTGTCTCAGTAATTGAGACTTGTGTATGACAGGATTTGTTCCCAACACAAAACTGCCACATTTTCAGCATAAAACAATGTATCAATTCAATAAATAATTAATATGAATATTTATGCAATAAAGTTCTACCATGTAAGATAAATATGAGAGAGCATGGGCTGATGAGGTGCTCTGTGGCCATGAGGCAGAGTGAAGCCAGGAACGTGGAGCGCTGCCAGACGTGGATATTTAAAACTGTGCACCGCAAATACGCAAATGGTAGTGGTCTCGTGTGCACTGTGCCTAAATCTGCTGTGTGATACTGTGGGATTTTATGGCTGTCAGTTCAGCATAACTTTGCCATGGTGAGACGCACTGTACTACACTGCACTATGACTACAGAAAATATTAATTATTCAAGCCCAAGTGAATGAAAGTGGCTGTTCCACAATGAAAGCTATAACAGTCATTATTGATGGGATCATTTGCAGAACATTTTCCTTGAATGTGGCCACAGATAAGAAAAAAATTCAAAGCTATCACAGCTGTGTAAATACTAGGGATGTAACGATACCAAAAAGTCACAGTACAATAATACCATGATAAAAAGTCCATGATATTATATTTATCGCGATATTAAAAAACAGCGAAAAATGATGACTTGAAAACATGTCCTTTATTAAATAATATTTAGCATTTTTTATTCGTATAAAATTTGTTTTTCCTTTTAACTTTAAGTGCTTCTGCTTTCCTTCTTTAATAAAATAAAATAAAAATACCCAGTCATGACCTAAGCATGCGCAAAGCTTGGCATGAATTGTCTTTGGCAATGAATAATTGAACAATGTATGTACAATTCAGTGACGGCTGACTGATTTGACGGGGTTGGGGGGCAATTAACAGCTAGCTAACTAGACATTGTCACATTGCAAACAAAGCACTAGCTACTTTGCGGCTTGCTAGCCACGTTTTCCACTCATACCAGCTCCGCAAAAATCCCTGGTTATACAATTTCCCCCCCTTTGTAGATACTTGCTTGATGTTTAAATTTGGTCTGGGTGGTCCTAATTCTTTAGCTGCCAATTTATCCTGATTATTACGATGACTGAATGGTATTTCTCTTAATGACACGATCGAGTTGCTCTGAGTTGAGGTGACATTAGCCATGTTGACCTTGAATGTGACAAGATGGCTGGCTGCCCTGGCGATCCCCACACCAGGTTACGTATGACGAAAGCACGTTAGTGCAAGCCCACCGGAACCCACAGAGACTGCCTTAACATGAGAGAGTCTATCAGAGCAATCTGGGCCATTTTCAACCAGAATGAAATCGCCCAAAAGGGGCGGTACTACACGGAACACGACTTGACGCTCATTGGACTATGATCTTCAGAGGCAGGACAAACTGTCTAGAACAGTCACAGCTAGTGTAACGCCATATGTTTCTCAAGTCATGGATGCTTCCTTGATAGGATGGGTCCTTCCAAGTCGAGTCATTCAAAGGCTAGGCAAGACTCCTTCCTAGCATTTGGAGAACAGATAAGGGAACAGTCTAGCGAGTGTGCAGGTATGCCTCATTTCTTGTATGTGCGCATAGGATTGTGGGTGCTTTAAGAACGCTGAGGATACATGCTAGGCATCCTTGAAAATTCTCTGAAAGAAGGACTTGGTCCTTGGTAGAATTTGAAGGATCCTCGACACCGGAACAGTCCTTAGGCGGATTCGATGATGTAGCATCCTTGAAATGCAGCCGTTAAGGATCCTTTCTTGACTGTGGTAGACTGTGATAGAAAAATTCCCTCCCCTTCCCCCTTTGGTGGTGTGTCACCCGACCGCCCTAAGCAACAAACCGCCCCTGGTCCAACTGCAAAATAAAAACAATACAATTTTCAATGAGGAGAGATAGTAGAACACAGCTATACTAGCAAAATAACCATGTAATATCCTGGTGGATTTCATCACAGTCCCACAATGGTATCGAGACATTTTTTTATCACAATATCGCAAAATTCGATACATTGTTACATCCCTAGTAAATACACAAAAACCTGATACCATCCCCTTGTTGTGGCAGAAGATGCCATTTAAGCTGGGAGACAAATCCTCAAAGAACTCAATATTATTGTGAAAACCCCATTCTGTATGACAATTCCAGTCCCTTTTTCAAAGGTGGGACATGTAGGTGGTGCAAGTGGTAGCTAGCTGAGTGAGTGGTTGTCATTTGTGTCACATGGGAAGGCATGGCCATCTGCAGGGTTCTTCCTGTGAGGAAAGGCAGCTGATGGAGAGGTGCATCAAACGACAAATAATGGAAGATTAAAGTCAAGCCTGAGAAATTAGACAATTTAGTCTTTTTTAAAATATTTTATTGTGACTCCACTGTAACACGGGAGAATCAGTTTTTGTATTAATTGGAGCTTGAACACACAACAGATACAAGAAAAAAAGAACACACTTGTATATGTCATTCAATGAAAGTGTGAAGGTTGCATTTGATACAATTACTGCTAAATTTTATTTTGTTGGAGTCGGATGGGGCCAATGGCCGAGGCTGTTGACCCCCTGCATGGGAGGATCTGTAATGAAGGGAAGCGACAGGGATACGGATTGTTTGTAAATTCTCCTCCTGAATCTTCACTTGGAACTAAGAATACGCATGCCCGTTTGTGTGTGTGCAGAGCCGGCCCGACGCATAAGTGAAGTAAGCGACTGCTTAGGGCCCCCATGGCCACCAGGGGGCCCCCAAGAGCGCTTGAAATGTCCCATAAGAGAGCTTGAAATGTTTTTTGTGATATATTATATTTAGGGTTGTCAAAATGACGCGTTACTTTCGATTAATTAATTATAGAATTATTATTATTATTATTAGAATTATAAAAAATAACGTGTCAAAAAATTAACGCAGATTAATCACACTCTATGATGCCCCTTGACCCCATACGTCACTGTGCATTTAAGCAATATCACATGAGAGGGAGTACTGTTACACTGAATATCAGTGATTCGGTCATACGTAAGAGGCTGCAAGTCGAATGCCGAAGATTATCACAGCCGTGCGGATATTCAGTATAACAGCACGACCTTGAGTGTGATATTGCTTTTATACAACAGTTCTACAAACAAGGCTGTTAATCAAGTAACAATAATTTGAGAAAACAAATTTTTTGTCGTTTATTCGGCTCCGCCGACAAAAATAGTTCCTTCAGGATAACATTTACATGTGTTGTCAAGCAACACATAAACAGTTTCTTGACTGCAGATTAGTTAGCTAGCTAGGTAGCTTCCTGCTTTTTATCATACATGAAAAGGCTAGCTAGCTACTTTCTTTCATACCCGACAGCAGGCTCGCCAGCTACTTTTTAGCATACATGGATGGGCTAGATCAGTGTTTCTCAACCCTCTCCTGGAGGGCCCCCTGCCCTGCATGTTTTAGATCTCTCCCTGCTCCAACACAGCTGATTCAAATGATCAACTCGTTATGAACTCCTGAAGCTGCTTAATAACAAACTGATCATTTAATTCAGCTGTGATATACGGTAGGCTTGCTAGCTAGGTATTGTTTATCATACCCAACTGCAGGCTAGCTAGGTTCTTTTATATCATACATGGAAATGTATCCACATTATATACTATATATATATATATATATATATATATATATCCACCATTTATTACTGTTGGTCTATGTTGCCTAACTAATTTTAGTTTAGATCGTAACGATCAATGTGGCGGTTCTATTAAGGGATGTCCCGCCTTTCCACCAAGCGGCCAATCACTTTGTTCTTAAAGGCGTAACCTGGAAAAAGGCAGGCCTATCATATTCTTAAGGCAAAAATGAAGGCCCATAGCCTACTTTACTGTCACAACATAGCTATGCATTAGGCAGCACACAAACGGCCCCTAATATTACTCATCTACACAATGAGTAATATTAGGTACCAAGCTAATGTCCTATATAATGTCTCTGATGGAGATCGGCACATTATTGCGTCAGCTTTTCCACCAAATATTACGTAAAAGATGACACAATTGTGTTTGACAGAATTAAGGTATTGTGCTTTTTTCAATTTATATCGAAATAGAGAGTATATCGAAATATTGATCGGTGTATCAATTAGGTAGCTAGCTTGCAAGCTAAAGTTAGCTTGCTAGTCTCCTGCAGCTAGCTCTCGGCACACTGAGGAAGGTAGCTATAAAACAAACAACAAACTGTGATACACCAACTTTATTAAGTACCAGGCATGACACGGTACCACCTCTGAGTGTTTTCTGATATTCACAGATCATGTGCAAGTCCACTTCGTATTGAAAATTTCATATTGCAAGTAGACAGTGAGGAAGTGCTCAAACAATTTGATGCGAGAGAAGGAGAGTAAATAGGTAGGCCAGATTTAATTATTCATTATAGTGATGTGCAGTTCGTGAATGAACGAATCTTTTTGAACAAATCTTTGAGGTGAACTGAGTGTACTGAATCACTAGTCTAAAACAGTGTTTCTCAAACCTCTCCTGGAGTACCACTTGTCCTGCAGGTTTTAGATCTCTCCCTGCTGAAACACAGCTGATTCAAATGATCAACTCGTTATGAACTGCTGAAGCTGCTTAATAACAAACTGATCATTTGAATCAGCTGTGTTGGAGCAGGGAGAGATCTAAAACATGCAGGACAAGTGGTACTCCAGGAGAGGTTTGAGAAATGCTGGTATAAAAGATTCGTTCTTTCCTCTTTGCAAACACGCACGCTGAGTAGCTGGCATAGCAGCTATAACTCTCCCTCCAGTGGATATTAGCTATGCGGTCTGTCCATGAAGCAGCCTATCACAAAACTGTATCAGCAGTATGTTCATGACGACAACTAGCCAATGGCTGGAATGCTAAAACACTCGAAGCACCTCCCACTGGCCATCTCGGCACAGCTGACGATGTGGGACAATGCAAAAGATCCAGTGACTGTGTAAGGTGGGAATGGGAGACGCCTGACAACATACGGACTGTGGCACACTAAAATAAGGGACTGTTGCTCAAGTAACCATTCTTGGGCCATAAAAGACAAGGAATGTGTCCCCGCTCCTCCACACCAAGGAACTCTACGACAGGATGGGTCACCAGGGGGTAGGGAGAGTCAGAGGGCACGGGATCTTGATGATCCCAAAACTCTCAGGGACCCTTCCTCCTGACCAGTGGTGAAATCCCAACCTGCAACTATCAACTATTATTACTGTATATTCTGTTTGGTTCAAGGTACACATGTCTTGTTTGGTCTCATTTTGATCCATACAATGCGAGTAGCAAAGGGGTGATAGTTCTATAACAGTAGAGGGTCTCCTAACCCTTAGTCTAAGAATCCGCTTAGCAAGATGAAAGAATGAACACCAATGCACATGCCCCAAATAACGGGACAAGAATAAACACCGGCACCAATCAATAGCCAGATAAGGACAAAACCTAGTGGGGCTCTGTCCATGACCCCACCTCATGTGCTGACCAACTCCTTATGGTTTGGGTATATAAAGGGAAAGATTTCTTCACTCAGGGAGCCTGTCAGAACGGCCTCCTGCGCATTAAGCGTATAGCCATGTGACTCCGTATAGGGAGCCCGTCAGAACGGCCTCCTGCGCATTCAGGGTATAGCCATGTGACTCCGTATAGGGAGCCCGTCAGAACGGCCTCCTGCGCATTAAGCGTATAGCTATGTGACTCCGTATGGGAGCACCGTTAGCACGGACTCCTGTGCATCAAGCGTATAGCCACGTGACTCTGCATTGGTAAGCTGTGTATATTTGCCATCATTTGCACTCTGCCATACTGTTTACTGTAATGCGGGAATTTCTACTTGATTGGAATACTTTTAATTGGAACAGTTTGGATTAATAAAAATATTAGCCTTAACCTTTCATTTAGCCATTTCTAACAATGCACGTAGCAGGATTCGAGGTTTTTCCATATGTTCTTGCCGTACCGCTCGAAACCCACTGATACTTACGCTCATAGTCAGTCTTAAGTATTGCACTATTCTGACGAGTCTGCAGTCCCTAGGTGGGCCGCCTAATGTATATTCTATAACTTAGAATATAATACGGCAGCGAGTTATATTAAATGTGCTGGTACGGTATCCTACGTCGTGGACTGTGTAGCCTGATCACCTACAAGCCAAAGCGAACTAAGAATTCCTGGGATGCTAAGTAGAATTGGGAATTGGGGACCTAAAACGCAGGTTGGAATAAAATGGAGTCAGATTTGAGATATTTGATAGGCAGATTTTAACATCACTACTTCCAAAGACGCAAACGCACGCATCTGCCATCAACAGCCACCACTTCCCTCATTGGTTGCGACTGGCTGTCCTACAACTACGAAGACTCTAAACTCCCCCTACTGACCTGATGAAGTGTTGACAAGTTCTCAGTACAACAGTTCCTTCAGAGTCACTGACTATGCTGACAAGTTCCCAGTACACCGGTTCCGTTCCCCTCAAAAGAATCACTGACTATGAAGATCTGGTGACCACGTATTGCCAGAATCGCTAGTTCTCAGTATAGCAGGGTTGGACTACATCCGCCATTGACTGTGACGATGCAAAAGGAATTAGAGCACTGTGACATTATTATAGGAATTAAAAATATTATTTAATATTATTTTGCTCATCTACCTGGAATATTATTTTGTATTTACTTTTTTAACAGTAGCATATTTTAGGTGCGCACAATGTATCACAGTTCTTGTTTATCACACCTGCAATTTTATGTAGGCTACGATTTATTTAATGTTAACATCACATGTCCTTTTAACGTGAATAAAGTCCTTATTAATAAATACTGACAAATCAACACAGTAGGCTACAAAACAAAACAGAAATGTGATACATAAGCCTATGCATCACATTTGTAGCGTACTATGTCTACATTAACAACAAATAAAAATATGTCTAAATTTCTAAAATCACTGACTAGGCCTACAAGTATATTAAAATGTTTGGGCTCGGTTAGTTCAAAACTTGTAAAACAGTTTTTCACTTCGGATATAAGCGTGGCTCTTTTTTTCTCAGTGCTTTTTTTTAGTTTTAGCAAAGGACATGTACTTAGGCTATTATACGCGTTAAAATGTGGGGTTCTATTACCTTCCTAAAGATAAAGTATACTTCGCGGCTGCATGATTGTTTGAATTGCATGGTACAGTTTCATGTTTCATGTTTCATGAATATTACGATTTAATTATTATTAATTTCATTGACATTTGGTTTCACATGTGCTGTTTTGCCGCAGAGCAGGCTAATAATGGACATGATGTTTGGAACAATGTAGAGTAATTTTTAAAATGCAATAAAACTATTTACAGATTTGTGTATGCCGCCCGACTGGATATAGAAATGAGCAAATCAGTGAGTCAAAGATTCGAATCATTTTATTGAGCTGAATGAAAGGAACCAAACCACTAAAAAGAATTGTTTTGAACACTAATTCATTAATCACTCAGTGGTGTTTCTCCCTCTCAGCTCTCTCTCGATGTGTGTGTGTGTGTGCGTGCGTGTACGTGTGCGTGCGTGGTCAGGTTTTTGTGCGTACCCTAAGATGAAATCCTGCAGGCGCCCCTGTTGACAATCATTACAATGTCAAGGATAAAATGAGAAACTTATGGACTTATTTCCATCATTGTTCTTGCTGAAACATTTCTGATTTTTTGATTTCCTCAATTCATTAGGTCATATTTTTGATTGTTATGGCCATTATTGCATATGAACAGTGAAAAAATGTTCTGAATGTATAGAAAATAAAAGAGATGTTGAAGTATATAATGCCTGTTATCATTGATGCAGTCATCTACCAAAATCCATTTAAATTGAAAAAGTTTTAAATACTTCACAGCATATTGATATATGCGATTAATTTAGATTAGTTAATCACAAAGCATGTAATTAATTAGATTTTTTTTTTTAATCGCTTGACAGCCATAACTATATCATGTCAAAGGTAATCATACAAAAAATGCAGTATTATGTTAAAAATAGTCAATAGTATTGGCCGTGTCGACGCGGTGGGGGGCCTCCAAATCAAATTCTGCTTAGGGCCCCATAATGGCTTTGGGCCGGCCCTGTGTGTGTTTGACTGTGTGTCTGTGTGTGTTTGTGCATTTGTATGTACAAATACTTGTTCATATATGTATGCACAGATAAAAAAGTAGTTGTATTTATTGTAATTACTCACATTACCCATTTTTTATTTTGATCCACAGTTTTCCATGTTATGTGGATTTTCCTCTCCAAAACACCAACTGTTAGACCTGGCGTGTGGCATCAGCTGGTAACAGCATCATGTTGTGCCATCTCTGTGCCGCATGCTGTTGTAGAACTGATCTGGGGTCAGGACGATCTCACAGATCCTGATCTTATAAAATAACAACACAGGAGACATATGATGGAGTGAAAAATTGGGTTGCCTGTCATGCTTGTAACTGAAACCGGACTATTTACAGCAATTGTTTCATTGAAATGTTTTTTTGCAAATGGTGCCAGAATCTCTGAAAGTGCCTCTCATTAGGCTGTCAGACCTGCACCCGTTAAATGTTCTCTGCACATCCAAGAGGGGGCTACTGTGGATGCCAGAGTGCCTAGAACGGTCAAAAGGGCCTTAAAAGCCTTATGCCTTCATTGTTACCTGTGGGTACCTTTTTGCATGAACATTGAAAAAATAACTATTTCTCTCTCTCTGTCCATGTCAAGTTATTTCAACAGGATTAGATATTAGCTTTATGTTTGCATCTGCATACATGGAAGCTCTAAGACCAGTGACTTTACAGGAGCACTCTCAGCACTCTCATTTCTCAGGCTGGGTCCAGTTTGTAGACTAAACCATGAACTCTCTGTATATCTCTGACAATAGCAACTCACACACAGTGCAAGCACTAATTCTATCCATTCTCTCTCTCTCTCTCTCTCTCAGTAGCATGAAGGGACTTAATTGTTGTGTTCATCCATGTTCATGTTAGCGTTAATTATACCTGGAGTTGTGTGTGTAGCCTTGCTGGGCTGCCAGGTAGTACTGAAAGGTTTCTCTGCATTGCAAGGCAAGGAATACTGCTCTCATCAATGCTGTGTACTTCACTGCAAACGTAGATTACAATGACTGGAAGTGTCAATAAACTGTAAAGGATACAATAGAATTCTAACAACGGATGCTCTTGAATTTATGTTGTTTCCATGAAAGCCTGTGAAATTACAGCATCTCGACTGATGTGTAATTACTGTAATCAGAGCTATTGTTACGTTCCAATATTATAGATACTGGGCAGCGCTACTGAAGATGTGACAGAGTGCTGTCACTACAGTTGAGTATGCGCTCGGACTGCCATACCATTGAGCCTATCTCTTTGGCGTCGCGGTCAAAGCTCCAGTTTGGTACCCCATAGGCCTGGGTTTGAGGCCGGGTGGAGTGACTGCTCTTGCCCTTCACTACAAATGGTGTTAGCAGAGGGATGGCTTGCCATGAGGCCATTGGAGGCATGCCCAGCGTGTGAACCATATGACAGACCCCCAGGTTAGGTTGACCCCAGTGTGAGGGACCCCAGAGATGGGTGAAGCATGGTGTGAGGGACCCCAGAGATGGGTGAAGCACTGGTGAGTGGGGCACCCTGGGATGGGAGAAGTACGGCAGGGGAATGCGTCATTTCAGTCTCATGCCTCATTTCAGTCTCAAATTTGTGATGCTTTGGTGCTTGAAAAGAAACTGCTCTGTCTCAGTACAGACCTGTAAAAAAAAAAAGTTTGCGAGTGGCAGACAGCTACTAATTGTTTATTTGTTTTCTGTACTTAGAAAAAGTATAGTGTCACTTCCTAGAGAAGGAAGAAGAGACAATTTTCGTTCGAGCCCCGACATTGCAACGGGATGGCTTATTGAACTAGCTGGCTGCAGTCTGCTAGCTAGCATTGCATTAAAGCATACTAGCTAGCTAGCTAGCTAAGTGACAAGTGTAGTAGTGCATTTGTGAACATTCCGTTTTATTTCAGCGAAACAGTGTGAAAAGTGAATACTTTTAGTTTAGTTACCTGACCTGGGAGCTGCATTTAATTGCTGTGTGCTGATGAGGATTTGCAAAACCCTGCTGTGCTTATTTCAAACTGTGTCACAGTGGGGAGGGCAACTATTCCAGCAGCGGATGCGGACATCGTGTTCCTTCCCTGAAGAGGATGGTGTGTGAGTAAAAGTAAAAACGTGATAAAAGGATCGAGACTCTCAATACAGACTAATCGGATTCCATTCTCTATTGCAAATCGGATCAGACCTTCGAATTTATTAAAAGAGACTGAACTGAGTTCTCCAATATTAGTTGAAGTGACTGGGGGTATAGCCAGTGGTGGCTAGGAATTGAGAGCTCTTTAGGGTTTAGTTGGGAGTATAACTGGCGCCATTAGCAACCCTGTATTATCTGTTTTGTCTGAGCACTGTATGCTCTGCTCCTGAGTCCAAGATTGAGCGGCGTAGCCGTATGCTTTTTTTTTTTTTGCTGCAAAAAGTGGGGAAGCTAAAGTGGGTTTTTCACTAAGTGTAGTACTAATTTAAATTGTACCTTGGCTATTGAATGCAATTGAATTACAGTTGGGTTTATTCATTTCCAAAGGTTCAAACAAATGTGATTCTGACGCTGAAAGAGGTTAAGTTGAGTGGGATAACCCAAATTGCATTTAAAATCCAAGGTTCCATTTCAAAACTGTCCTGCATTGTGTGTTTGTTCAACTTGAGGTAAAGATGAAGGTCAATGTAGGAAGAGAATTTAATGGTTAATAATCCAATTCATATTTTTCTTTGTGTGTGGAATTCAATTTGTTGGGTATTTGCGTATACATTTTCTGAAATTAATAATGTTTTCTTTTGCAGTTGGAGTAATAATAAACGTTGTACAAATTCTTGCCATTTGAACCGGGTGATAATGAATGTTGTGTTTTAAAGACTGGGTATAATTTGATGTATATATTTTCTAATAAGGTGTATCACTGGGCCTGATTCTCCAGCAGAGCCTTATTGGATGGAGGCACCCCTCTATTGTTTTAGACCAATTTAGCTGGATTGTTTATTGAGAGAACATCACTAGTCCATTTCTTTATAGTCTTAGCACTGCACTACCTATAGCTCACTCACACCTACTGTTGTGTATAATCAAACACAGAAGTACGGACTTTTACGGTAGTAATGTTGTTTACTTCAACTCATTTCAAAAAAAACACACTGCCTGGAAGAACGTCATCTGCTCATAACCACACACAGGATTGTCGCAAACACAACACACAGTAATGTCCTGAAACTACTACTGTAGTAGAGACATGACATTTCCCCCCCTTCACCACAGGAAAACAGCAAACTCATCCCTTAAGTGTCTTATGTGAGAGATAGCAAAAGTAGTGGGTTCTGAACAAAGCTATTCTCAAACCTGACCATAAGTACACCAGGGCATCAGAATAAAGTGAAAACTAGAACAGTCTGACTGAGCTGGGTCAAAAATCAGCTATATAGTCCCCCAGATATCCTGGTCTGGCACGGGCACGAACAGGCCATACTGGGTTGACGGGGTCTCCAGAGTCCTGATCAAGGTCTCCATCAACCTCCAGGTCTGCCGTGGTTGGTGGTGGCACTTTCCAGAGATGACGTGCATGCCACCTTGATCCGTCTGACAGATGGAAGGTAGCAGGGCCCAGCTGGTCTGTCACTTATAGAGGAGCAGACCAGAATGACAGGAGCTTATGGCCCCCGTGGGGTCGGCGGACCGGGACCCAGTCCAGGATGGTGAAAGGTGGGGGCTTGGCTCTGCAGGTCTTGTGAAAGAACTGTTTGGTTTTAAGCTGGCATGCAGTGATGTTGTCTCGTTGCTGCTCGGGTGTTGGCTGGGCACCCTGTAGCACTTGTGGCATCTGGTGAGAGGAGACTCGCAGACGATCCAGTGGCAGAGGCAGCTCACACCCCACCATGAGAAATGCTGGTGAGCTGCTTGTAGTTGTATGCTGAGTGGTTCTATAGTGCAGGAGAGTGTGCAAAAGTGCTGCTGAGAACTGGAACTGTTCTGGCCCTGCCAATTGTTGTTTTGGTCGTTTTGGTGACCCCCGCTGGTTCTTTCCAAGAAATGTCAATGTGACAGGAAGTGAGAGCACCCAGGAAGTGAGTGCAGTAGGAGCATTGCTAGAGCATGTTGTTTGTATCCAGGGAAAATCCTTTGCCATCCTCGCTTGTTATCCCTTAAGAAGGCATTCCCTGTAAGTAAATTTGTTTGTTATCATCCATCTTTAGTTTGAGTACATCTAAATAAGTGAAACGTTAGTTGAGTTGTTATATTTGATAGCACTCTGTCGGGTTCTGTTGAGTGCATGTATATTGCCTTATGCCTTTACAGTATTTTACAGTAGTTTTTACAGAATAACAGTTAATTGCTAAATACTTACCTGGCATTTATGTATGTGAATATGACTTATGTACACGATACTTATCAGTGTATGTATCTGTATTTTCAGTTTCACACCGTTCATATGATAAAACACTCTCAACATCGCATCGTGGTCCCGAGAGTCATTGTATGGAGGTGTTTAACTTGCTGGATAAATGAATGGGAGATTCATTGAGGCCAGTACAGGAACCCTTCTGCTAGGTGAGCTCTGATACCATTCTTCAGTGTCTGGTTCAGCCGCTCCATGCCTCCATTCGCCTGGGGATTATAAAAAGCAGTGCATATGTGTCTAATGCCCTGATCTCTCAGAAAGGTGGTGAACTCTGATGAGATGAATTGCAGGCCATTGTCCGTAGTGATCGCTGCTGGTGTCCCCCTGCGAGCAAACAGTGACCCCAAGAAATCGATGACAGCGTGCGTTGTGACAGACCCCGTAGAGACTGCAGGCTGTGAAGTCCTTCACCATAGCCTCGTTATCCCCATCAATGCCAGGCCACCAGGTTGCCAGGTCTCGGCAACACTGCTTACCTTGAAAATGCCAAGGAGGCCTTTGTGAGCCATGGACAGGACCCGTGCGCGTAGACCAGAGGGTATGACTGTGCGGTGACCCCGGGCTATGCAGGTGTCATTCCAGCAGGATAGCTTGTCTTTAAACCGATGGAAAGTCATTAGGCTGTCTGGAATTCTGGAGGTGGGGGGCCACCCAGATTGGATGAAAGTGCAGGTGTAAGACCTGTTATATTTGTTAAAGGTCCACAGTAGTCAGAGCTCCTCAGCCAGTTCCTTATTTCCATTTCAGGAAGTTGGCAACCCTGCCTGACAGTTAAACCTGACTTGCTTCTAAACTGAGAAACTCTGACATTTCAGGATGCGTTAAAGTACTAATTAATCTGTCAAATGAGCATGACTATGACACATGAAACAATAGACACAACTTGTCATTCAAAAAAAAAAAAATTACCACTTGAGTGAATTCACTTTCTGTGATCGAAAACAGCTTCTGGGGTATATCTCCGCGAAAGTATGATGTATCCACACGATTTTTCGGGTTCTGGTAAGTGTTGCATGCTGTACATGCTGACGCAGTAAGGCATATCAGACTTGTATGGGCTCGAAGAAAATTGCCGTGTTACTTTCGTCCCGGCTCTCCCTTACATGTTTCAGATGATAAGTCATGTGTGAGGTTGACGAATGATAGGCGAATCTTTGCATGCAGAGTTTGCATGTCACCTTCTTGGGGTCGTCCTTTACATGCTCGAAATGATCCCATACTTTGGATGATTTCCTGCCCAACATAGTCTAATAACTTTTTAATGACAAGGCGCAGCCTTGGTTGACTATTACGGGGCAGCCCTACAAAGCATGCTCCCACACTGCTGCTTATTTCAATCATCACATCCACATGCCTGCCTGCTGCCAACTGATGCTGATAAATACAGTCACATCCATGGTCTGTCTGTGAAAATGCCACAGCTGTCTCTGGGTCTTATGAGGAGCCAGCACTTCTTTTATAAAACAACAACAACAACAACAACAACAACAACTGACATACTGCAGAAAATGACAGTTTCTTCAAAACAAGAAAAAGGTCATATCATTTTCAGGAGGAATTGTGATGCATATCAGTACCCACCTATGTGCAGATGGTATGTTGTACAATAACAAATCTCATTTGCAAACTGAGCACGTTTGTTGAAAGGTGTCAGCTGAGTAATATAACACCAGTGTTCAGGCTTTTGCTCATTTAATTAGCACAGCAACGGTAAAAAAAAGCCTGGTTGACCTAGGTTAGATCTTACTTTTAATATCATATACCTAACTTTCATATATCAGTTCCTCCTGAGGCTATCCTGTGATACATGAGTATATTCATGTACAGTATTGATACTAAATAAAATATCAGCGTAGTTATATGTTATCTATATCTTTATCTATAGTTGTTAACTATACCTAACTATAACTATATAATCATTTACATTATTTAATCATACTGTGATGTCAATACTTTCAAGCATAATTATTTACAGGCATAAGTGCACATAGGTGATGCATGCATTATACATCAAAACAATAACTGGTTTGGTCATTTGACATTTTGCTTTTCAGAGAGCTAATAACTTTTGGTCAATTGATAAGTATTTATCAATAATATCACAACCAGCAAAATGTTTTGCAGACAATTCTCTGTCAATGAATCCTTGAAAAAGAGCTTGTCTTTGAGGCTGTCTCATAATGAATGCTCTGATAATCAGAAATCTTTGTGTTGTCTGGAGAGACAGAGGACATTCCGTTTCTTGCCAGAGCTGAGGATCCATTTGCATTAACAAGAAAAGTTGCCACAGAGAGAAATGCTCTGTGAGGAATGAGGCATGCTGTGAATTGGTCCTGCTCAATACAAAGGGCCACATCATACATTTGAAGGGTGCTCGGTTATGTCATCAGGTATGGCTGGGAGCACAACCAGCCGAGCAACCAGTCGACCTGTACTTCTGCAGTCCGAACCTATCCGTCTCTGCCAGCTCCAACGGCGACGACACGGCCTCTCACACGATGGAGGGCAGGCCATGTTGTTGGAGCCAGAGGGTTGTAGGCGAGCAGGGGGGAGGTCTATCGCCTTTAGGACCACTGGCTTAGCTCGCCGCCGCTTACATTTTGCGCTGCTGTGTTGGTGCTGTCGACTGGACCCCCTTCCTGGCAGAGTCCAGGACTTACATACAGGGCTGACGCCACCTGACCTGGGCAACAGGGTTGTCAGGTGGCTGCTGAAGGGCACTGGCTTGCCTGCTTCCAAACCAGTGAGCTCTTCCGGAAAGCTGCCTCACTGAGCTGTCTTGAGGATTGGGCCTCTGCCTTTGGGTGCTTGGTGGCTGAGGGCTCACTGGCCTGATCAGCCGCCCCGTAAAGGGATGGTGCAGTCCCTTCCGGTAGCTCTTGCAAGCCACTGACTGGACTGCCTTCTAGGAGGGAGGGGCTTGTGTTCCCTGACACTAGCCCACAGAAGCTGGGCCCCCACAGCTTCACAGCATCCTCCAATTCTGCTCCATCTTTTCTAGCAGGTCTCTTCTTGGCTCCTTGGTGGAGGAAGACAGGACACTGGTCCCGTTGGCTGGGTTCAGCCAACCCCAACCAGGGCTTGCTGTGGGTACTGTCCTGTTTGGGTTTGCTGACTGAGGTCAGCAGACATCTGGGGGAGAGGTTCGGCGCTGAAGGCGCTGTGCTAGCCCTTGGAGGGTCCAGCCCAACTGGGTCTTGATGGCTGCCGGGCCTGCACTGGCTCGATGGGGGTGATGAGGTGGGTGTAATCTGCCCCAATCAGCAGCAGGGGGCGCACCCGGTTGAGGGACTGCAGCGGGAGGTCTCTGAGGTGTGCATACCTCTTCTGCAGCTTTGTCACTGTATAGGAAAGCTCCGACAAGGCCAGGTAGTCAGCAGTGAAGGCATTCCGTATCCAGTAGGTCCTCTTTGGTCTGGATGCAGGGGAGATCTGGAATGACACAGCTGCCCCATGGAGGATATTGACCTCGTGTCTAATGGTGCGGAGGGCCAGATCCTCGGCTTTGCCCTGCAGGTGGAGCTGTTTGACTGCGGCTGGGAGGAGGATTGTCCGCTCTGAACCATCATCGAGCACTGCATATGTCTCCATGGACCGACCGCTGTGATGCAGGGTGACTTAAACAACTTTGAGCATCACAGGGCTGTGGCCACTCGGTCGGTCCAGGTACAGCGTCTGGACAGCTGGGCATGTCCTCTCTCCGGACCTCTCATTCACCTCGTGCAGTACTTGCAGGTGATTGCCGTTGCAGGAACTGCAGGGCCGCTTCAGGGTGCACTGCACAGCCTGATGAGCGTGAGCACACCACCAGCACCTCGGGTTATCCTTGATCCAGGCCACCTTCTCGTCCCTGGAGAGCCGCTGGAAGGTGGTGCACTGGCTGAGGTAGTGCTCGGCGTTGTCGCAGTATGGGCAGTACGCATTTTTCCTCCCCCTGGGGTTCCCAGCAGGTGGCGCTGCTGGCGATGACTTTGGGGCTGCGGTGCTGGTGGCCTGGTTGGCTCCGTGCAGGACGTTGGCCCTCCACCTGGTTGGCTCTGGTGCAGGCCGCTGCTCCTTCTGTCCAGCTGGGGGGCGCTCTCTCCTTGGCTGGCAGCGGGCCTCTGGCTGGAGCCAGGTTGCAAAGTCTAGCAGGGTGTACATCATGGACTCGGGCCTGAGTTGACTGATGTACCTTTTGAACCTGCTGAACTGCTCAGGTGGGAGCTTCTCCAGGAGGCGCTCCACGTGCGAGCTCAGCTTGGCCCTGCCCCCCCAGAGTCTGAAGGAGTCCCACCAGGGCGTGGATGCGGAGGGCAAAGTTGTCAAAGGCCTGCCTATCCCCTGGCCGGATTGGAGGTAAGGCCATGATGGCCTTAATCTCCCTGGATGCCAGCTGGCGTGGTTGCCCGTATCGGTCATCCAGCGCCTTCACTGCCCTTGTGAAGGGGTCTGGGACCTTGGAGAATGCGAGTGCCAGCCGCCGGGCCTGGTCGACCTTCAGGTGATCCAGGAGGATGTACTACTTGTACTGCTCAGTCTCTTCTGGATCGAGCAGGTTGTCAAGGGCCATCCGGAGCATGGTGTACTCGGTCTCATCCTACTTGGTCAGGTCTGGGAAGGTCGGACCTTCCACCCTCCCTCTGGACCGTCTTCGCACAGCAGGGGGCGCTGTTCCTGCTGTCTGTGGTGGAGCTGTCATCACTGCTCCAGGGTGCTGCGTTGGCCAGCGGGAGGGAAGGGTGGTAACCGGCTGTGGGTAGGGCGTCAGGTATGAGGGCACGGTGGGCACTGGGGAACTCCTCTCTGGCGACCTGAGGGGGTTCATCTCAGCCTGTCCCTCCTGCTCACTGGCATGGACGTCCGCAGGTCTGTGGGTGCTTCTCCCCACATACTGGACCTTGTAGCTCTCGTGTGGTGGGCCGGGCGACGGGTCTCACGGCGAGAGCAGCTTGTGTGTGTGTGTGTGTGTGTGTGTGTGTGTGCGTGTATGTATGTATGTATAGTATGTTTATATTATGAGGGGCCAAACAGGAAATATACAAATATAAAGCTGAATGTATCAATGTAATTCTGAATATATAAATACAATTCCTGAATATATAAAGGTAACTCTGAATATATAAAAGTTAGTTTATACTCAGGCATATCACAAGACAGTTGTTTTTCTTTTTTGAATAATTTCTTGTTTTTTCTCGTTTTCCTTCATAGGCTACTGAGTGAGCAAAATGAGTCAATTGCTGTGTCGTTAGCTTAGCTGCGGTTTAAAGTTTAACACGGTTAAACTTTAAATGCGCATGTTACGGAAGAAGTCACATTGCTTCTTAAAGTCACCCCATCTTCTCCATACACTATTCTTACTTCTTCACAGTCACACCACATTCTCCTGTTATCTCTCCCCCCTCTAGCATGTCCCTGTGGTACATCAGCACATTTCTGTCTTCTTTTAAAAGAAAAAAATATCCCACCATAATTTTACATTATTTCCAGGGTTCACACACCTTAAAATAAAAATAACTAATTACCTGCTTAGCCTAACTGACATCTACTGGCAGTACTTATAAACTGCATATGGATTTACTGCATGTGGATATACAATTTGTCACACCACAATAGCACTGAACAACCCCCCCCCCCCTCAGTTTCTGCTCATGCTCACATGCATACAAAGTACAATAGGATATGTGTATTTTAAGCCTAACATATTGTCTGGTTTCCTTATACACCTCCAGACCTCCACATGCATACTAAAGATGTAAATGGCTAATGTAATATATAAATAACTGGTTAAAATCAAAACCTAACATCTATTAGCAATGCTTATAATGTTCACTGGCAATAATCTATTTCCACCATGTAACAAGCTTAAGGGAGGAGTTGGAGTTTCATAAGCAAGCATTTGGGTTACATTAGGTTCGGGTTATTCTAGGTTAAAGTGGATAGTCAATTATATATGTTTTATAGCAGCCAAGGCAGATATGGAGCTGGAACAATAGGTGTCTGTATGAGTCAGGGTGCATGTGACAGAGAAGCCGAAATAATGTTGCCTCTCTTGGTGCAGGTGCAGGTCTTTACCTGACCTTCACTTCACCTGGTGTCTTGTGTTAGGGATACGCCTGATACCTCCTCCCCTTGCCTCTGACCACTGTGAGAAAGTTTTCATCTTATTCAGCAATGACGTTTTGTGTATAACAGGAGGAGCTAGGGGCAAGTAAAAAAAAGAGAAATGTATGCAGACTAAAGGGCCTTGCTTTTTGGGATGTGAATGAGTGATTGGGGTGAATGCATATACACTGCATATACACCTGTTGCTCCGCGGACCAACCCAGTTTACTGTATGTGATTGATCACCATATGCAATAAACCAAACAACCATGATTACATCAGACTCTGTGAGGACTTATTATTTTCCGGAAGGCATCAAAGTGTTGTGATTTTGATAAATGTGTGTACGCTAATAAATGGTGTTCCTTTTTCCGGTTTACTGACAACCGATGTGAGCAGCGTGTTTTATTGCCTCCGTTCAAATAAGAACTTAAAATCGATTTATCCCACACAAGAATGGCTGCGCCAACAGGTTAAAAACTACTCATTTCATTATTTTGATAGCATTCTGAATTTACAGCACTTTTTCTCAAGTGCCTAAAACTTTTGCACGTACATTTTAGTGTCCCAAATGCCTGCTCTACCACCACCTGCCCACGGCTTATTCTTGAATTATACAGTTGGTCCTGCATGGTGAGAGCACCATTGTTGCGCTTTGGAGTAGTGATAAAAGGGTAGGCTTGGCTAATGTAGGCACTATCCCCAAGCAGCATGAACCTTCCCATTTTTTCCTTCCAGTTTTCAAAGAACTTTGATTTCCTCAGGATCCTTGTGTCATGAACCTTACCAGGTGCTCTGACAAAGATGTCGCGGAATCTCCCCATCTCATCCACAATCCCCTGAAGGACTATGGTAGTAGTCCTTAGTAATAATTCTTTCTATTTAAGTAGTCCCCTCCTCTGATGTGTGGTGTCTGTATCTTGAAGTGGCATCCATCGATGGCACCAATAACTCTGTCAGTGCTCCCGCCCCCTAGCTGTTGTGTTTTTGTTTTTCCCTGTCCATGTGCTTTTGTTTTCCTTGTGTTCTAGCCCTGCCCCGCTCTCCACCCTGTCCCCGCCCACCTGATCATCTCCACCTGCCTGCCTGCACACCTGCATCCCACCACCTCATCAGCCCAGCCCTATATCAACCCTGCTTGTCTCCGTCTTGTTTGCCAGATCGTTATAGTGTTTCTGCCTGTCTCAGTCCCGCCTGTGTTTTCTTGTTTGGATTTTCTGGTTTTGCCTTGCCTGCTCCTCGACACCGTCTTTGCCTGCCGTTCTGCCCTGATTGCGTGATCTGCCTGCCTTCTCGGTTTGACCCTGCCTGTTCTGGTTTTGATTTTTGTTCTGCCCTTGGACTGCCTGCCCGGTAATTTGACCCTGCCTGATTTCGACTGCCTGCTTGTTTGACTATCCTGTAAATAAACGCCTGGAAGCTGAGCACTCGTGGTCCACATCTGAGTCTGTGCCTGAGCCCTGGCAAACTCCTTCTATGCCACACATTGTGCTACAGGCAACAGAAGTAGCTGTCTTCTCAAATGGTAAACCAGCTAATGAAAGATGGCACCATGTTGCAAAAGGTTGTAAGCACTTCCACAATACACCTGTGTGCTGATGACTGTGATATATTGAACTTATCAGATATTTCTCGGAAGCTATTTTGGTTGGCCATATACCAAAGGAAGAGTGCAACCTTTTGCTTGAGAGGAATCTCTGGAGGACCTGCGGCCTGGTGGTTCTGATTTAGACCCTGCTGTTTCAGTACATATATGAAGTTATCAAACTGAGAACAGGTGATCAGAAGATGCCTGAAAAATGTCAGCTCATCCATATGGAAAAGTATCTCCCATTCAGTGCCGGTCTTGAGGATTGTTATCTGTGGCATTACATATTGGGTAAGTATTGCATTTCTGAAAAGTAGAATGAAACACAAGTTTCAAGTGGTGAATTAAATTAATAGAATTCTCATGATGAAATGAATACTGTTTGTTTAAATTAGTAAATGATATCTAAAAATGGGAGAATACACTGTATTATGTTTAATATGCTAAATTGATATTTTATTTCTGTTATGTTAAGCCTTAATGTCTGTCTAAAGTTCATACTTGTCCTTAATTTATTTCATTTTACATTTACTTTTTGTTCAATGTCATGTAATTTTTCCTCTCTTGTACATTTCAATCAATAGGGGAGGGTGGGTAGGATATATTTGTAGACTACTACTGTATTTGTATTAGGCTAGTGAATGGAATTTTTAGATACATTTCCAATTATAAAAGTGCCATAAAATGTATAATGGCGTCTTACCTCATGCGTTTTTCCTCCTTTGTTTTGTTTATAGGCTGCACTGCTGACAGTTCAATTGTCTATACGCTTGCCAAAAAAACACCAGTTTGTCACAGTCAGCCATGTTTTTTGTTTACGTTTGGCATTGTGCACCTGGAACGCTTGGAGGTTGGAAATTGGAAATTTCAACTGAGAAACTCCGACCTCGGACTTTGAATGGAACGCAGCATAAATGGTGTTCCTTTTTCCGGTTTACCAGCAACCGATGTGAGCAGTGTGTTTCATTGCCTCCGTTCAAATGAGAACTTAAAATCGGTTACCGGGGATGGTTGTAACACGGGTCAGTTGTAACGCTTCCAACTTCTCCAATCAGGAACAAGTTACAAATCACCTGATTCACTCTGCACATGCTCAGTTTAGTCCTTATTCTACATGTGAGGAAGTAGGACCGTGTGGCAGACACAGCCAATTTTAGAAGTTAAAAACAAATTTTGAGGTAAAGTGTTTTTTTTTACTTCATTTATTTTTGTGATAGCATTGCCTGCTTTGTAGTTAAACTCATCAAACTTAAATCACGTTCATTGTGTGTCTATGTAGATATCTTTCATGCAAGTTGTTAGTGCTAATGTTCTACCTGTGAGCTGTAAGGTGAGCTAGTTCATGGCTACAAGAGTCTGGGTTAGTTGTAACAACAAGAGTCTGGGTTAGTTGTAACAATGAAAAATGTTACAACTTACCCCAAGCAAAATTTTAGTTGTATTTATGTTTTCTTTGAATTTCAGTATGCCTAGGTCTTGGAAGCGAAAGACAGACCCGAGGGTGCCTCTCAACATTTTGCAGAGAGCATCAAATGATGTAAAAGAGCAGGGAAAGTCCATCAGATCTGTGGCAAAATTGTATGGCATATGCCACGTCACTCTGTACAGATTCTGTAAAGAGAGGAAGAGGTTAGAAGAGAAGATCAAGGGAACTTCCATGTGTAGTCTACCATAGTGGAAAGAAGGTCTTCACTGATGAACAAGAGAATGAATTGACAGAATATCTGATGAGGGCTGCAGATGCATATTATGGACTGTGTCCACGTGGGGTAAGCAGATAGGAATTGGTAGCGGATAAGTCAGGGGAAAGTTAGCAATTTATATTGGTGGCAAGGTAAAATATAATGGATGGGGAAATATTGAACATTTTTATGTGATTAAAATTACAGGTGATAGAACTTGCATATCAGCTTGTAGTGAAATATGGGTGCAAACATCCAAAGTCATGGGACGAATCTTCAAAGGCTGGAGCAGACTGGTTTTCAGCCTACATGAAAAGAAACCCAACTCTGTCCATTAGGAGTGCCGGGGCCACAAACCTGGCATGGGCCACCAGTTTTAATAAAAACAATGTGGCAGCGTTTTTCAGAAAAGTTGACGAAATGATAAGGAGGCACAACTTAACTGCAAACGACATTTGGAATGTCGATGAGACTGGCATAACAACTGTGCAAACCCCAGACAGAGTGATTGCAAAACGTGGCAGTAAACAGGTTGGGGCGATGACATCAGGAGAAAGGGGTTCACTGGTCTCTATCGCATGTGCAGTCAATGCCATTGGCAACACAATTCCTCCAATGTTTGTGTTCCCACGCTTGTTACACAGACCACCCAGCTGTCCACCTAGCCACTTCTCCAGCTGCCCCCCTGACCTCTTCTCCAGCTGCCCACCAGGCCACCACCCATCAAACTGTGCTGAAGAAACACTGAGTCACTTGAACTTTAGCCCAGTTTATATGCGACCCTTACCAAAAGCTGGACCAAGGAAAATCCCTGTAACAGGAAGGAAGAGGAAACAAACAGCAATACTCACTGATACACCTGTCAAGATGGCCCTTGAAGAATAGCAGAGAAGGCTGTCTGACAAGGTGAAATGGAAAATGAGCTTGCCAAAGAAAGGTCTGGGCAAGAAACAAGACAAATCAACTCGCACAAACCAACAACAACCTAGGGTGTCTAAGAAAACACAAGGAAAGAAAAGTCAGAAAATGCATAACATCGAGCCACAGGACACAGATTCCTCAGATGCTGATGAGAATTTCTGTATTGTGTGCATGGAACACTTCAATAACTCAAAGCCAAAAGAAGGTTGGGTTCGGTGCATGACCTGTAGTCTGTGGGCCCATGAAGCCTGCACTCCAGGAGTGCCATACATCTGTCACCACTGTGACTCTGACAGTGACTAACAACTTGGCACATACAGACACATACATGGACACACAGACACACACAAGCTGGTGCACATCTGCACATTTTGTTAAGTTTTATTATTATGTTCAAATGTTAGTGTAAGACCTGTAGGCTACTCTGTGGGCACATAAGGCCTGCACTCCAGGAGTGCCATATGTCTGTCACCACTGTGACTGACGGTGCAAGACAATTTTATTATGTTCAAAGGTCTGTCATTACTATGACTGACAGTTACTAACATACTTGGCTCACACACACGCACATGCACACATACACACCAGTTATGTTAAAAAGTCATTTGTTCAAGTTCAAGTGTTGTTCAAGTGTTGAATAAAAACCTTTCAATATCAAGTTTTTGTCATAATCATTATGTCATAATGTTACATTTCACCCCAGTGTATATCATAATGTTACATTTCACCCCAGGGTATGTTACAACTAACCCGGACTATGGGGTGAATTGAAACATTTTACTCCTTGTGTTTGAGACTAAACCATGCATTTTCTGTGTGTGTTGCAGAGATAACAGCAACACCATTTAAAAGCAGACACATGTAACTAGTTTCTCTCACATTTTGAATGCACTGGCTTAAAAGAGCTCCAAGATACAGACAGAAATGTCAAAAATGAACGTACAAACGTACAAAATCACTATCCACTATCCCACACGAGAATCGCTGCGCCAACACCTATAATTAAGGTTTGCGGAGATAACTGTCAACATCTTCTTCGAAAAATTGTAGGCTGTTCTTTTCTAATCACAAAGACAGACAAAACACGCTTATGTATGTGTGTATATATATATATATATATATATATATATTTTTTTTTTTTTTTTTTGCTTACAATTTAGCGATCAAACACATTTATTTATTTCACAGCCACTCTTATCCAAAACAAATGTCTATGCACGTCCCTGAGTAATGATAATTCAAACACGATCCAGACCAAAATGCTTATAAATCGAGGGTTACAAAAAAGTCATAACTTTAGTTCCCTTTCAGACACTTTCATGACGACAGGATCCAGGAAGGGTCTTATTTATTTATTGCAGGTAAGTAAACTTTATTTTTGGCAGATGTGAAGTCACTTGTATAAGAAATATATAAGCCTAATAACAATTACAATAGTGTGGCGCACCCAAGAAATTGGGTGACCACATTGGTTATATTATTTGTATTGAATAAATGTTAACTTTATTATTATAGAACGGCGCAGCGTCTACTGGTAACCTTAATGATTGGCACGGAACGAGCAGTTGCGTCCAGGTTTCTATGGGGACGGTCCTCGGCTCTCCCCTCAGACGAAACTTGGATAAGCAACGGAATAGCAGCCTGTGTCATCTCTGTTTCTTTCACCTGTTTTACAGGTTAGAGATGGATAAACTTCCAATCTTCTTGAGTTCCAACTTTCTCCTGACGTCTATGTGGTAACTGATTACATTGTTATTTTGACCATTTAAGAATAAAAGCGAAAATAGAAAGTTTGTCATTGAATGAGGCGGGTAGCTGAGACAGTGTAAACAGTTACCTACCGTCTCGCGAACTAGCTGTGGCGGCAAACTACAGTAACGTTTAGCTTCTCATAGCTAATTGGATTAGTGGTGTCCTATTGATTTAGGCTACGTAGCTAACTGTTAGCATAGTGTTTTGGGCCCCCACACTCAGCTTTTAAGACGGTTATTTTACGAAGTTTAATGAGTATAAATGAGTATCGATACACTGGTTTCGAGCGACGGCCAATCAGGGCAGATGTACACCTCTTATGTTCTTTCGCTGTGAAACGTTTTCTTAAACGTTAGTTCCTATATTAGCATTTTAGTTCCCATAGCGGCGATTGCGAATGCTAGCTACTTAGCGGTCCATGGCGAAACGGTAGTGTTTGAAGCAAGATCACACTCTTTATAGGAAAACAAATTTCCTCCAAAACATATTTTTCAGCGGGAATGCACCTGATTTGTGAGTTCACACATATATTGGGCGATATATTAGCCTAATATGCCTGCCTTTAAGAAAATACGAACATACAACTCTACGATGAATATAGCAAAGACGATGTAAATATAACATCTAAATAAATATAATATATTTATAATATTTATTAGTATATACATTTTTTTTGAAAATTGATATATCTCCTGTCAATACATTTGTAGCCCACTTCCTCAAAACTACATTAGCAACGGGAAAAAGCTGAGGTAGAAAGATAGACAGACAGACAACCGATTGTCTTGTAATGTAAGTAACATTTTAGTACTCATCCTACCACATGACAAATGACAAACACGAGTTTTGAGTTCGTCTTTAACTTAATTAGGCTATATGAACAAAGTAGCAGCCTATACTATTACAAAACTAGGGCTGCCCCCTAATAGTTGACCAACCGTTAGTTGATGAGAGTCTTAGTCGACCAAGTCATTGGTCGGTTAGTCGCAGAAAAAAACCCTCAAACTCCATTCGGGAGCTGCGCCTTGTCGTTAAAAAGTTATTAGACTATGTCGGGCAGGAGGACAACCCCAAGAAGGTGACATGCAAACTCTGCATGCAAAGATTCGCCTATCATTTGACGACCTCAGACATGACTTATCATCTGAAACATGTAGGGGAGAGCCGGGACGAAAGTAACAAGGCAGTTTTCTCCGAGCCTATACAAGTCTGATATGCCTGACTACGTCAGCATGTACAGCATGCAACACTTACCAGAACCAAAAAAATCGTGTGGATACATCATACTTTCGCGGAGATATACCCCAGAAGCTGTTTTCGATCACGGAAAGTAAATTCACTCAAGCGGTAATTTTTTTTTTTTTTTTTTTTTGAATGACAAGTTGTGTCTATTGTTTCATGTGTCATAGTCATGCTCATCTGACAGATTAATTAGTACTTGAACACATCCTGAAGTTTGCCATGTCAGAGTTTCTCAGAGCAAGTCAGGTTTAACTGTCAGTTAGGGTTGCCAACTTCCTGAAATGGAAATAAGGAACTGGCTGAGGAGCTCTGACTACTGTGGACCTATAACAAATATAACGGGTCTTACACCTGCATTACCCTTCAGTAGTAGACTTACTGTATCTAAAGATATAACATAATACATAGTCACATCAAGGAAACTGCAATGGCTTCAACCATTTACCAGACATGTATCTATAGGCCCATGTATTAAGACAAGCAAACACACAAACGTGAATTTGATCAGTTTTGTATTTTTGAGCGATAGGAATACGTGTGTAACAGAATATCATTCAAGAATTTTATATGGGCTGTGCAAAACAATACTTTTATATTATTTTCTCATTCTTTAGAATAAAACAACTGTATTTTAAGAAAATCAATTATATATAAAAATAAAAAAATGGACTCTCATAAGCTTCTTGAATCCCTCATTTTCGACAGTGCTAATGGGAAGCATGTCTTTTGCAATGCAATATTAAATTGCATTTGTGTCTTTTCATTTTTTGTGTTTTTTTTTCTCTTTTTTTGTCGTAAGGTACGGTGCTGGAAAATGCTGATACAATCCTTTGCTGCTGGGTAGTCGCACTGGGTACTGGCCAGGTGCTTGTCGAGGGTCCACTAACAACACTCGTTTGGGACTGTAATTTCTTACTTTCTGCGTGTTCTAAGGGGTGATGTTGTTTCAAATGATAAAACAGGTTTGTGGTGTTGCCTGTCTTCGATGGCACATGTCTTCAGATCTCCAAACTACTGAAGTTGAGTGACCTTTCTTGTCGACGATGTCTTCGTCCTTCGAGCTGGTCATGGGCACTGCTTTTTCTTCAGTGTCGCACATTTCGCTTATTCCGCTCCAACTACAAGCCTGTCAGCCTGTGTCTGTAAACAATACCACATGCTAGCCTGAATTTTTACCTCTCACCGTGCAACCTAACTTGTGCAACGCATACCTCTATTCCTGCGACTCTGCGACAGGATTGGCAGTTTGTGATTCATATCTGTGCAGCTATCTAAACGTGGAAAGTAATTATATCGAACACTTGTTATATTTCTATCGAGGAAAATTATATCGCAAAAATTATTGTTATCGTTTTATCGCCCAACCCTACTTTTAAATAAAACAGACCTGGTATTATAGAAGAATTTCAATCATTAGCGATGTCATTGGTTATGAGAAGCGCATTCTCTGAACATGACAGACAGGCTGAGGGAGAGCAACAGGGATTCCTTCTATCTTATACAAATTGCCCTGTCTCAATAGTCTAACCTGTGATATTTCTCTCCCATAGATTTGCACTGAATTCATTCTCAAAGTACGGAACAAAGCATGTCCCGTATCAGTTCAATACGGAACACGGCTTTTAGTTTCCATTTACGGGATGATTCCGTATTTTCCGTTGGCAAACCTACGTCAGGAGTCATTGTTGGGACGATTGTAACAGTCGTTTCTTTCGTCCATCTGCAGCTACAGTAACAACTATACTTATTATACCAAAGTCATTCTACATTTGTACAAAATAGCACCTGGTATTGATAGAACACACATTTCTTGTCAACAAGAAAATTAGTTTCTGTCTGTAATATTATCTTTTAAAATGACGTTTATCTGAAAAGTGTTACTTTCGTCCAGGCTCTCCCCTAAGTAGCACATAACTTATTTTTAAGCAATGTAGCGGGCTGTTCCGTTACATGGTTCGTTATGTTTTCATTAGCGTTATTAAGCTTCTTATAGTTTTCAGTTAGCATTTGCTATATTTTTAATATTAAATCACTGTTTCCTGAAAGCTAAAATTTGCTAGAATTTTTCCAATCTAGTGTTCTAATCACACCGGTTTTAGCATACGCGCTAAACGGCTAATCGTGACTTTACGCGTGGAAGGGTTATTCCATTATGCTAAATAATTAATGGCCTAAGTAACATTAACGAATTGCAAAGTTAAGGCTATATGCAGCTAAAGAAATATATTTTCATATGCGCTATTAGGCTTATTCAAGTGTTCGTACTGGGGAAGCTGAATTACCTTCCTTAAGTTATTGTGTTGGTGTTACAAGTTCATTAGTTGTATTATGTTATAGCCTACTGTGTTGAAATAAATTTACAAAATGTTCAGTCTCCTTGCTGGTTGTTCCGGCACATTCAGAATCATTATGGCTTTTGCTGTTAGCATTGTCATTAACAGGCGGCTCAATTTGTGCGTGCGCTTGTAAAATTTATATTTTAAAGGCCCATTATTACGGTTTTGTATTTCTCTGTAATGTAGCACAGTGACAGTGCACTGACAATGTCCCACAAACACTTCCACATTTATTTAATATTCTAGATCACTCCAGCAGTCTTTCTGGTAACAAGGTGAACAGGACAAAGTCTGTGCTGCTGCCTTTAAATGCAGCTATGAAGGAAATTGATACGTCTTAATGATCATTACAGTTTCAAGCTTTAAATACGTAGGAATTGTTTATCCTTCTGAAACTGAGGGGGCAGTTGGCTTGGTCTCCCTAGTTGTTCACCCCACAGGTATTGGTACAGTACTGAGGTGGGGGAGGTCACCACTACTTTATATTGTCCCGTATCCTTTGCCCTGTTGATGTTGTTATTGGTGGCCTAAGGATACAGACAGGTCAGAGGGCAAATGGTGACCTGGGGGCCATCCTTGGGGGTGCGCCTGGGCCTCGGGTTACCTGCGGGGGTCCTGCTGATAAGGGGAGCAGCAGGACCGGGTTGGGCAGGTTTCAACTGGGTTGGAAAGTGTCTTGTTTGCACACCACCCCCACCTCTCACAGACAAAGACATGTGGCCCTTTTCTACACCTTCACTACATAACACAGTAAAACATAATTTCACAAGAATTTTATGTAACATTACTGAAGATCTGAGGAAATGGAGCCAGTTATCAAATACTCTTCAAACTTGTGTTTCAGTTATTAAGATGAACATTCTCCTTAGAATTAATTTCATAGGCTCTATGATTCCACTACCACCACCTTTAGGATACCGGGATAAACTAAACTCTGTTTTGTCTATCTGTGGAAGGGGAAAAGGCTCCACGTAAAAATTGCAACCCTCCAGCGAAGGAAATCGGATGGTGGTCTGGCACTTTCCAATTTAAAATTTTATTATTAGTCATTTGTTCTCCGTCCCTTGTCAACTTGGCTTAACCCAGATGCGAAGGTGTCTTGGCGCTCATTGGAGGAAAGTTCCACACCATCTACAAGACCTAGTCTATTCTCATATTCCTTTGAAAAGTTGTAAACTGAGACATGGTCCACTTATCTCCCATTTAATTTCAACATGGTGACAGGTTGAAAAACTGACTAAATCAACATTAAGATGGCATAAACATTCCCCAATTTTCTCTAACTTTAGATTGCTCACTGCAGGTAAGTTTATTTTCCACAATGGCATAGTAAAGGAATACACATTTTAGAGGATGTGTTTAATGAGTTCAATCTAAGGACATTTCATGATTTGCAGCTGCAGTATGATATACCAGGCTTTTCATTTTTTCTTTACCTCTGCCTTCGCTCTGCTATGACAGCATATGGACTCCATGGGGCACTGCTCTACCTATACACCCACTACACAGATTGTTTGATGTAGGTAACATAACCAGAGGAATTGTATCTTCTACCTATACCACCATGTTGCGTGCCTCATATAAGCCTTTAGCACTCCAGTTTGTGTGGGAAAGAGTTGAGTACCTCTGATGCACAGATCTGTTGGGGCACAATTTGGGACAATATCTCCTCCTCCAAGAACCCTAATCATCAAATTCATTTCAATTTTGTACATATCTGACGCCTCGTAAATGATATTATATGGGTCTGTGCCCCACACCTTTTTGTATACTCTGTTCTCAAGTTATTACAGGCAATTTTCTTCATATGTTCTGGGAATGCTCAAGGGTGAAGGAATTTTGGACCAAGGTTTCCTCAACTCTATCAGAGGTCCTCAAAACTCACATACCATGCACAATTAAAACTTTCCTTTTGAACGATGGCTCTGAGCTTAACCAGGAACCAAAGACAGGAATTTTGGCAGGAATTTTGTCTGCCAAAAAATTACTGGCATTACTTTGGCAACCTCAGCATTCTCTCTCCTGGTGTCAGTGGATCCTTACTCATGTAGATATAATTAGAATGGAACTGTCAACAGCCCGGATCCACGGTGCCAGAGGAGGAACAGTGGAGGCATGAAGTGCGGCAGAGGAGTTGATTGGGGAACTGTTACATTAACAATGTTACTTTTATTATTTTATTTATTTATTTATTTATTTTTCTGCTTTGTATTAAGGTTTTCTTAAAATTGTAACTATATCTATGGGTAATGGGTGCCATGTGGGGGGATCAGGAGGGGGGATGGGGTGTGGGAGAAATTTGTTTGTAATGTCTTGTATTTTGTACACTGTCATCTCTTTGAAAACAATAAAAATTTGATCACAAAAAAGAGTGTATGGAAAGGAGGGAGTGAGATAATGGAGGGGTTAGAGGAGAAGTGAGATGTCAGGATTTGTATATAGTGTCATTGGGAACTTTTAATGCATCACTAGATACCAATGGCCCAAACTCAATTGCCCTTGTTGCCAGCTTTTATGTGGCTGTATCAAAATTCACCAGAATGTAGCTTTCAGAGGCAGTATATATACAGACGACCACATCCATCCAATCACCTCCCCTTCCCTCACCACACTGATATTTCAGGAACAGCCCAACCCCCCCCCCCCCACACACACACACACACACACACCCACACAGACACATACACACACCTGACTTTGATTTTGTGCCAAGAGATGATTGATGTGATTTAAACAGAGTACCATTTTAGATCATTCGTGCACAACAGTGGTCTAGGCCCCCTGCTGAATTAACTCCTTTCCAGTGAACTGCAAGAATGGCACATTCCCACCATGATGCAGGTCCAGCAGCAATGCTGACACCTTAAATGATGCCAGGGTTACAGCTGGTAATCTGAAGTGTGTGGGCTTGGGTGAGTCAGTCAGGATTGGAGTATGGATTCCCTAGCTGCCAATTGTTTACAGTGCATAGTGCAGTCAGTCATGTGCTGATGAAAAGCCCATCCCCAGGGTTTTGGTGTGGTCTGTAAGTGGCAAACTGTGGGTTTGCCACATGTCATTGGTTTGAGTTTTAACAAATCTGTGTGCACGGGAGGAGGTGGGGTGGTAAACACAAAAGAGAACAGAGATCAGCAAGGGTCAATTTTGGGTGCATGTGTGTGAACAAGGTGTTGGATGTTGAGGGGTATTTGCGAGAAGGGAGAAGGTTTAGGAGTGTATGTGTGTGTGTGTAGGTGGATGGTAGTGTGGGTGTCTGTGTTTGTTTGAGGGATACAAGAAAGAGTATCCTTCTCTTTGAATTCAGTCACTCACAGCAGTACAGCTTACCCTTTCGTTACACCTGCCCAGAGATCCAACTGAAAGATCCCCTCACTGAGAAACAAAGTCCACGCTCACCCCTAAAGGATAACCCTGACACATTTATTTATATTTTGCTTCTTAATTCTGGCACTCACTGCCAGGCCCCGTGCAGTGGGTGACACACAGGGGGCATCAGGTTTGATATGCCTGGTCTCGTACATCCAGAAATAGCCACAGTGCCTTGTGACAGGAGGAAAACAGCGACGCGCCAAAGTCTTCTGTTTTCAGACGGTTCTGTGAATGGAATAACAATAAATCACAACAAAACCAAGAGGGTAAAAATGTTTCTCTTCCCAGACTGTTTAGCCACTTTCCAAGTTTATTTTTGATATTTCTGATGAGCCAGGAGGAATAACATTGATTATTCCTCATTTTTACTCTGGTCAATCACTGGTAATTATTAATTATAGTACTAAGAATCCTTGGGCAAGTCAATGTCTCAGCAAGGCAGGCAACCAGGGCAATCACAGAGCTGTTACATCATGATAAAAAATCTGAACTGTCACATGATGCATCGACACAGAGGATTATAACTTAGAAGTATAAACTCCTCACTACGAAATTCCACTGGTGGTCATTTTAAGGATATGGATAAGGATAAGAATAAGGAGTTTTTATTGTCATTCCAGGACATGTTGTGCATGACAGGGAATGAAATGAGGTCCTCAGGTCCCCGTTCGGAATAGTAATAATAACAGTATCAGGAAAACAAGAAAAAAAAGGGGAAGCACACAATAACACACCAAAAGATTAAATAGGTAAATAAATGTATATATATGAGTACAAGTGAGCAGAGTAGTAGTCGTAGCAGCAGAATTGTTCAATGATAGCAGCAGTTCTCTGTGAGATTCCAGACATAAAGTGCAAAGTGCAAGGTTTGTCTAAGAAATTACAGCAATGCCCTGGTGGGTAATGATGCCCAGAGTGATGAATAGTTCAGTGAGTCGCAGAGTTTGTCAGTCTCACAGCATCTGGAAAGAAGCTAATCTGCAGCCTGGTGGTTCTGGCCTTGATGCTGCGTAGCCTCCTGCCTGAAGGGAGGGGGGCAAACAGACCATTGGCTGGGTGGGTAGGGTCCCTCATGATGCAGGAGGCCCTTTTCCTGTACCTGCTGCTGTAAATATCATCGATGGTGGGTAGGCTGCTGCCGATGATCTTCTGTGCAGTCTTTACTACCTGCTGCAGTGCCTGTCTGATATATGAGATATGAAAGTAAAACTTTTTTTTAGGAAACAATTGTGAATTGTTGCTGCATGTTCACCGTGCACCACTTTGTTCTCTTTCTCTCACTGTAACTTTTCTCCAAAGTTTCTTGCACTGCGTAGATCTCTGGGACGCCGACTGGCTGAGTGTCTTGACGAGCCCCAACAGAAAGATGAATGAGGCTCCGGCACCATGCTTGCGCAGCTGCAGTTTCTGGGGGCTGCATGCGGGCTCTTGCTGAGGGAAGCAGAACATGCTGAGGGATGAGAGGGAGAAGTTTTCTGGAAGGAAAAAGAGGGCTTGTTCTCAGGGAAAAAAAAGAGGAAACCAACATACGTTTCACTGCTGGCTGGAAAATCCAGCCTCATTAAAACTGGAGATGGAACAATGGAACAATGAAAGGGGAGTGGGTGAAAAAAAAGAACATCAATCTGAAAATGAACTCCAGGGAAAGTGTTTGATTGTCCGCATCAAGCACTTGATGAGTAAGTGGCCCTCTGACGACAGGTTTAAGAATCCTTATTAAACAGTTAGTGCTTAAATGAGGGAGTTGGCAAAAAACTCATTTAGAAACAGCCTGATTTGAGACCTCTTCACGTTCTGCCACTGTTCTTTCCGAGTACTGTGTGATCTTCCCTCCTGTCAGTTGTGGCTGAAAGACATATGCTGATGAAAAGAAGATGAGAATGCATACACACAGACAGTTTGCCACAGGTGCTGGGTTATAAAAATAACTTGTAACATAAATGAATATACACACATGCTGTCAAAATGAAAAAATTATTCAGCTGTGAAACCAACCATGGAGGTTGATGACTTGATGAAGGTCACAATTTCTGCTACAGGCATTTGACAATGTGTGGGTCTATATTTCACTAATTTTTCATTCATACAATGTAGACTTCCTCATGAAATTCTTTGACAACTGTTTTGTTGCCTGAAACTGGTAAATAATATGAAATTGTTGAAAAGCAGTTGAATCTGGCCTGTGACTGTGTGAGTGATTGTCTTAGGCAACAAGTGACCCAGAGTCTGCCAAGACATTTAATCTCAAAATGGAAAACCTGTCACTCAAATATGAAAAAATAATTGTAGCTGGAAAATGAATGTCTTTTCAGGGAGTGTTGCTGAATGATTCTGAAGGTAGCACTGCTGTGCTCTCTGGAATCGAGCGATGATTATTCATTATTATAAAACCCCCATAAATAGCTGAATTTTCTCATCTTTTCTGGACACAAATACATTTGTAATCCTGAATGTGAGTTTGTGTTTATTTTAAGATTCACTGTCCATATCCCTACTGCCCATGTTTATCATCACATTGCCTTTATAACTTGTGATATTGCCTTTATAATAAATTTATATAGCATCCTCCAGAAATCAATGACAGAACAGAGAGGGTTAACATCTTGTTCACATCTTGAGAGTCAGCTGCCAGTGAAGAACTCAGAAAGGAATGACACAAAACAGAGGTGAAGTATCAGCCAAAAAAGCACACTAGCCCAGCAGGGTCTTGACAGTAAAAGCACTTTAAAACTGCAGTAGAATTATTTAACAATCTGGCTGCTTATTGCCAGAGCTGGGGTCATTTCCACTGTTTGTACAGGAGACAGAGCCTATGTAGTCTGGAATGGCATGGCAGTCTCTATGATGTGACAGTATCAGGAGCAGGGTACAGACTCTTGGAAAACAATGTGAACTCATTTTGGAATAATTGACCAGCTCTCATTTATCATATACAACCTCCTCACCTTCCTGTTAAATATTGCACATTAATCAGAATACCAAAGTAATCTACTGTCAAAGCTGGGCCAAGACTGGAAAACATTTCACACTCTGTTTTAACTCTGAATCCTGTCAAGATAATTACCCCAAATTCAGCTGTTGCATTGAATGAGTCTGACATGAAGCAAGGCTTTTATTTTTAGATCATTGCAGTGGTTTTTGTCTTGTTTGTCCTGTATTTAATCAGGATGGTCAACTGACATCTTGTTTCTCATTTACAGTTATGACTTGGAGAGGTAAGACAGGAATGGAATCCAAGGGATTGCACCGCCAGTGAGATGCATTTGGTGGTCAGATGTCAGGCGTCTTTGATGACCACGATGAGATAACACTCTCCACATCATGATTTGTGTCCTTCACCTTCATATTTATTTGTATTATATATTCATATTACATCTATTGATTCTTCATTACTAATTGATGATAGTGTCAGTGCTCCGCCTCCTTAGCTGTTGTGTTTTTGTTTTCCTTGTCCATGTGCTTTTGTTTTCCTTGTGTTCTAGCCCTGCCCCGCTCCCCGCCCGGTCTCCGCCCGCCTGATTGCCTGCGCACCTGCTTCCCATTCCCTCGTCAGCCCTGCCCTATATCTTCCCTGCTTTTCCCTGTCCTGTTGCTAGTTCGTCACAGTGTGTTTCTCCTGTTTCGTCCCCGCCGTTGCTTCTGTCTGCGTGTTTTCTCGTTCTCGACACTGCTCGTATCCAGACCTTGTTTTTGCCTGCCGCCTTGCCACGTTCGCCTGATTGCCTGCCTGTCCGGTTCCTGACCCTGCCTGCTCCGGTTCCCGATCCTCATTCTGTCTACGGACTGCCTTCTGGTTTTCGACCCTGCCCATTTCTGATTTGCGATCTGCCTGACGATTTCATTAAAGACGCTTGGAACCCGAACCTCCCATGGTCCGCGCCTGAGTCCTTGTCTGAGCCTTGATAGATAGCAGTCTGCAGGGGTACATAGCCTGAATCACTTTGTAGAGAATCATCACACAGACAGTAGTAGATGCATCACTGGACTCTAGTAAATGTTCTGATACCCATTATGCTGTGAGAGAGCCTTGGTGATCCCCCAGCCTTTGCCAGTAACACAGTCCATCACTCATAAAACCAAATCGAATCTCTGCCTCTCCACAGGCAGACTGAGCCACACAACAGAGGTAAGCTCCATACACCAGATACACAGGCCCATGTGTACTTTATCTATTACTGAGGAAGAGGTGGCCACAGATGCTTTCTGTAATTCAATATGCACTATAATATATTCTATACCCTTATACAGCATAGAGTATAATATACTCTACAACCCACCCTCTATAGTGTGGAATGTTAGTGCCTGGCTTAGTTCCACTATATGGACACATTTCCAGCAACACACACATGATCAGTAGAGGGTCTCATCCCTCACCAGGAAGAACATGCCAGTCTCCCATGGCTTTGTCACAGGGAGAGACACAGAACTGCATGTGGATATCAATACTCCGGCACCCTAGCTGTGTTTATGTTCTCTCCTGCTGTCATGTTGGTCCATGTGCTTTTGTTTTTCCTTGTGCTCCAGCCCTGCCCTGTTCTCCGCCCACCTGATCATCTCCAGCTGCCTGCCTGCACACCTGCTTCCCATCACCTCATCAGCCCAGCCCTATATCAACCCTGCTTGTCTCCGTCTTGTTTGCCACATTGTTACAGTGTTTCTGCCTGTCTTGGTCCTGCCTGTGTTTCCCTGTTTGGATTTTCTGGTTTTGCCTTGCCTGCTCTTTGACTTTGTCTTTGCCTGCCGTTCTGCCCTAATTGCCCAATCTGCCTGCCTGTTCCTGTTTTGATCCTTGTTTTGCTCTTGGACTGCCTGCCTGGTTATTTGACCCTGCCTCTTTACGACTGCCGGCTGGTCTGACTATTCTGTTAATAAACGCCTGGAATCAGAGCATTCGTGGTCCACGTTTGAGTCCGTGCCTGAGCCCTGACAGTGGGACTTGTCTTCCTCCATCTCTTCTATCAGGGGAATGAGCTGAGTTTGACAGGGCTACAGGGCTCAGAAGTGCATGTCAAAGGATCAGCTGAGGCAGATAGAGGGCTGCTGGCACCAGGGAGACAGAGAGCTGGAGGGAAATAGATTTTAACACCCTGACATCTCTAGAGCACAGGAGGAGGCATGGATGATGGAAGCAGTGATTTATTGTATTTGAAATTGTATTGTATCTACACATCTTGTATGTCATACCGCATAAGAGCTTCTACTGGATGCCAACAATGTAAAGGTCATGTTATATGTGCTTATATTGTACATCACTGTGGATAAGAATGTCTGCTATGTGACAAAAGGTGTAAATGATTGTAGCCTGAGAGAGGCTGACACTTCAAACAAATGAAAGAGAATTTGGCTTATTGTCAGGTTCTTGATAATTAAAATCTTCAACATTTATTTCCTCTATAGATTCAGCTTTGACCACTGCATATACAAATAAATGTGCCAATTTAAACCTGTATTTCAAATTCCTTATTTCAGGAATTTTTAAGTGTATATATATAATTTAGACTGCATGTTGCAAAATTACAGCCGCCTGTGAGGATGTTGGATCTGAAGGTAAGCATAGATGGAAGGAAAAGTTACTGTGTATAAGTAATCTTCCTCAGACTTGGTTGCATGATATCAGTTTGAATTTCCTCTGCCTTCCCCATCACTGCACAATAACCTGTCTCGTTACAGGTAGTTGCAGGCATCAGAAACATCTGTTTTGTCTCAATGCCTGCTTTTCAACAATGATCATCTCGAATGACTATTTGTCTGATAACTGCAGTGCGCTGCGGCTCGACAATTAGCAGCCAGGCAGATTGTGAGATAAACAAAGGTGCGAGGAGGCAAAGGGGGCTGCATCTTCTGCAGGTTCCTCCTTGCACACGTACCACTTGTTACCCCTGCCTGCACACGCCCCTAATGTCCTGCTCTGGCATCCGTATCAAACCCCTGGATGTTTAGCACTGCTGTACTAATGCAGCCACAGAGAGGGCACATGGGATCTACAGCCTCCTCAGCAAAGGCTCTGCCACTCAGGGTAGGGGCTGCATGACATCCAACTTGGGCTCTTTTCACAGATTTAATGTTTGAGGGGTGAAGAGTCGGGGGGAGCAGTTGGTAGTGGTGACGCTACATGACGCTACGCTCTCTGAAACTCAGGTCTACGGGCCTCCATGAACCACAGAGCTGTGACAGAGAAACCCTCCTCCAGCAAAAGTAATTAATTTACCCTTCAGCTCAGCCATCAGGCAGAACATTGTGTTTGGAGTAGGAATGAACTGGAGGACGGAAAAGGAATTATGAAATTAAGGATGGCTACCCAATAAGTCCAGGGATGTGTGCATTCTCCCTTTCTTTAAGCTCAGCTCTGACTCCACCTGCATGTTGGCATTATGAACCATCCTCTGAACCCTGGAGAATCCAGCCTGAGCCCAACCGCAGTTTTTCATTCAGTCCGCAGCTGACTGAAGGATTTTTTCAGTTCAATGAGAAATCTCTACCTTTCAATTTTTCTGGAGCATCACTTCCAAGCAAAATTACCCACTCAGGGGAAGTACTCTACCCAAGAGAAAAAGAGCACATGTGTGATATCTTCTTCTCTTATTGATCCTCTCTCTGGATAGATGCAGCTGGGCCCTGGAAAGGATTCCTGTGATTACTGGCCTTCCATCTGAATAGGATTAGACTTTTTACCATGTGAAATTTAAAGAAAAACCAAGCATCACTGCGCTCCAGTGTATCAGCAGACAAAATCTGTCCCAGTAAAAAACCCTGATAACTATATTCAACATCAAAACTCATGTAAGAGAGCCAGAAAATAAAGAGTGATGCTGAAAGCTACTAAGAAACCTGCAAAGTCAGAGATTTATTGCATCTGAAGTCAAGACAGGGGACTTTATGTGATCAGAGGATGATTTTTGTTTTTACTTACTTAAATATATTTTAAAGAGGCAAATGGGGATTGGGGGCTCTTGTCTTCTACCAATGAAAAGACAATTGGATATGTACCAATACCTAGCCCAATAGATCATGCCTTAGTCTGTGTTTTACACAAAGCAAACATAACACACTCCCTTAGAGGGTGGTAGTGAGGCACATGCCTGTGTATGAAACATAATGATTATCACTTGTTCAAATGAAAGCAGTGGAGATCAACCACTCCCTTTTTGATGTTGCACAGTCAGAAATCTTATTAAAGGATCTGTTTCAGTTTTAAAAGAGCCACGGCTGAAGCAATATCCATTCAGATTGGTGCACAGCAACAAAAGCCAGAGAGAAAAGACGTTCTCTTTAAAGCATTTGTAAAGAGGCAACATTTGCGTCCCAAAATATTCTCAAACAAATACAACCCAAGTGAAATAAAAAAATAAATAACAGGCAAAATCCAGTGAGAGGAAAGAAGGCAAAGTAAGAAAGACCAAGATTTCAAGATTTTCAAGCCTCCTACTGAGGTATTGCATAATCTGGTCATGGAACACCCTCCATGAACCCTCCATGTTCGGTCTGTCTAAATATTCTTCTGCCATCAATGCACAGGCGGAAGACTTTGGGCTTTGTTTTGGTTGGTGATGGGGTGGATGGTGTACCTTGAGCTATCAGTTTCCTTCTGCTCACAAACTCAGGTGTGACTCAGAGCTAAGTCATGTGATTACTCTACAAACTCCAAAAAGTCCTGTGCTCTGATTTGCAGTATCACATGCAGAGCCCCTGTCACTAATATGGGTAAGGCTGTGACCAGGTAGCGTTTCATTACGTCGCTTTTCATTTTTGAAAATTAAAAAACTCAAAGGCGATGTAAAGGAGTGTGCCCGAGCGGAGATGTGGTCAAGACTGAATGAGGGACAACTGCAGACAAAAGTTTCCAATTTGAAAGCTTTTTATTTTACTTTAGGCTACGGGCAGGGTTATAAACATGCAAACACTAAAGACATACAAACAAAACACTTTGGCAAAAAGAAAAGGAAAAGAACACTGAGACAATGCCCATATTCTAACTAGGCCCTATTACAAAGGTCCCATGGCATGACTTCTCACTTCAGAGGCATCTCCCCGTCTGAGCTACACAGCAACCATATAAAACCCCGGTCTCATCCATTGCACAGACATAAATCAATTAACCACTACACACAATATTTCATTGATCTAAGCACCTAGGCAAAACACCTTCCTTACAGACAATCAGGTGTTTATTTTATCAATGCCCTTAGACACTTCTTTAACGATTAAAATAAATTTGCATGGAGCACCCCTGCACCAATGAGCGCTTCCTTAAAGCGCTTCCTCTTCCGAAAAGAGCGCAGAAAAAGCTTCCCTGTCCTGCACCCCAGTTTTCTCGCTCACACCCAGAAGACAACAGGAGTACAGGAACCACCAGTAAGTAGATACATACATTTAGAAACAGCATAAATAACAGCCAACTAGCAAGTGTTCTGATGTTAAATGTGCGCACTAAAAGAACTCTTACATAGCCGCTTTAAATACATTGCGATTCTAAATTACAATGTACCGTGTTTTGCGTCTTTCCTTGATTCTGTTACTTACATTACAACTTTTAATTGTTATCACAGACTCTAGCTAAACCCCAGACCTACCAGCAAACACATTAACATCATAGAAACCGACAATAAAGCATTATTTGCGGTTTCATCATGTCGTTGTTCATGCGGAGGCGGAAAAGCTGCCGATCCCAGTGACGGATGCGCTGCGCTCCGTCACATTACCCCCCCCCCCCCCTCAAGAGTGAACGTCCTTGTACACTCGGGACAGGTAGTCCGCCATGATGTTGTCTGGGCCAGCACGATATTTCACAGTAAACCTGAATGGCTGTAATGATAAATACCACCTAGTCACTCTGGAGTTGGTGTCTTTTATTTTGTCAAGCCATTCAAGGGCCCGATGATCTGTCTCCAGAACAAAATCCTTCTCCACTAGGTAATATTTCAAAGAGTCTAATGCCCATTTGATGGCGAGGCACTCCTTTTCCACAGTGGAGTACCTTGCCTCCCTTGGAAACAGTTTCCTGCTCAGGAACACCACAGGCTTGTGGCTGCTCCCCGGGTAGCCCCTGCAGCAAGACTGCCCCCAGCCCTACTCCAGACGCGCTCGTCTGAACCAGGAAGGGCTGAGAGAAGTCAGGACTCTGGAGAATGCGATCTTTGGTCAAACAGGTGCACAAGTCCTCAAAAGCCTTGGAACACTGGTCCGTCCAGACCACTTGGTTGGGGCTTGATTTGCACGTGAAGTCGATCAGGGGTCCCGCCTTAGTGGAGAAGTGCAGAATAAATCGTCTGTACCAACCCACTACTCCCAGGAAGGAACGAACTTGGTGTTTGGTGGTCGGCACAGGGGTCTCCATGATGGCACTCACTTTCCCCACTTGTGGCTTAATGACCCCTCCCCCAATGACATAGCCCAGGTACTGCACCTCTGTCTGGGCCACTGCACATTTTTGGGGATTGATGGTAAGTCCCACCTTCTTCAACCGTCTCAGCACATCCCTCACATGGACCAGGTGATCTTCCCAAGAGCGGCTAAAGATAACCACATCATCGATGTAGGCAGAGGAGTAATCCTCTGCCCCCTCCAACACCTGGTCCATGAGGCGCTGAAACGTTGCAGGTGTCCCCTGCAGGCCAACAGGCATATAACAGAAATGGTAAAAACCAAAGGGTGTTCTGAAAGCTGTCAGTGCTTTAGAGTCCTCTGCCATGGGCACTTGCCAGTATCCTTTACTGAGATCAAAAGTTGTTAGGAATCTGGCAGTGACCAGGCGGTCTATCAGATCATCAATCCTCAGCATTGGATATGGATCAAAAGCAGAAATGGAGTTTACCTTTCTGAAGTCCATGCAGAATCTTAAGGATCCATCTTTCTTTGGCACAAGCACTACTGGACTCGACCACTCACTGGTTGATGGCTCAATGATCCCCATGTTCCGCATGGTGTTGATCTCCTCCTTGATCATTGGGAGAAGCTGTGCAGGAATCCGGTAGCATTGGAGCCTAATTGGACCAGGTGACTTCAGCATAATACGGTGTTCTACCAGCTGTGTCTTACCTGGAGTGCCACTAAACACCCCCTCTGGCACACAGGCCCTTATCTCCCGCTGCTGGGCCTCGGAGAGGTGGTCAATGGTGCCACCAGGCCTGCATAAAAAGGTTTCAGGGACTCATCTACTCTTTGGGCTTTGACTATGTCTGCTGGAATTGCCTTGTCCAACTGAATATCAGGCACAGGTTGCGGATCAATTTCTGTCAGCTTGGTACCTCTAAATTTCTCCCTTCTCTTTTCACTTCTAGTCTTCTTTCTGTCTGTCCCCGCAAATGGTAACACATCCCAAGAACAATCACCATCTTGTCTTTTAGCCTGTGCACGGGTGACTGCCATATTACAAGTCTGTTCTTGGTCCACAAGTGCCGCTAGCCCTGGAATATCCTTCCCCAAGACTACTGGGTATGGCAGCTCCTTGGCCACCGTTACTGTGACCAGATATGACACCTTATCCACCTCAAGGTATACCTCAGCAGTAGGGTAAGCTACCTCATCCCCATGGACGCAGCGGATAAGCACCTCCCCATTAGCTAACATGTTATGATCAGGAATCAGCTCTGACCTTACTATGGTCTGGCTACTACCTGTATCCACCAGAAGTTACTATAATCTTACATGGCATTATTTTTTACATCGTGTCAATCACATTTGTGAATCTTGCCCTCAGTACACACATCATAAAGGCCAAGAGTGAAGACAAAAGTGAGGGACAACAGTGAATTGAAGCTACTGAGTGTAGCCCCAATGAAACCACTTTGGTCTTCTAGCTCATTTCCAATTGTGAACTTGTCTCTCATCTGTTGGTGTTTTTCTCTAATGCCTAATACTGAACATGCTGAAGAAATCCCACAAAATAGATAACAATGCAAAACTCTGTGTTTGAAAAACCATTCAACCCCCAACAAAACAGCTGGACTGTAGCATTTTAAAGGAAATGTAAGCAGTCTTGTCTAGAGTCTGGAGGAAAACAGACCATGACAAAGCAAACAAGCTCCCACCACCCTGCTGGTGGTGGAAAATGACGGAGAGTCTTCTGGGAGCACTTAGGGTTTATGCCTCTGCCTGGGTTCCTCACAGAGAGTAAGCTCTTTTTCATCATCTGCGTTTATTCAGAGCCACTACTTACTTACTCCTATGCAGAGCCACGGGTTCAAAAACATCCAGTCCCACAGCAGTAGTCACATACAGGCCAGCAGCTTCAATTGTCATATCCCTGCCCACATTGTCACTTCTATGTCAGCAGCATCGTTATTCACATCCAGCCCTACAGCCACTAGTCACATCAACCCAGAGGCTTCAACTAGACACACCCAGATTCAGCAGCTTCATTAGTCACATCCAAATCCAGCAGCTTCGTAAGTCACATCCAGATTCAACAGCTTCAGTAGTCACATCCAGATCCAGGGGCTTTGTTAGTCATATCCAAATCCAGCAGCTTCATTAGTCACATCCAGGTCCAACAGTATCTTAGTCACATTCAGGCCCACAGTGTCATTAGTAACATGCGGGGCCACAGTTTCAGTGGTGATGTCCTGGTCTACATTTCCAGGTCATTTGTCCTCACATCTCTGCAAAACAGCACATAAATAAAACAAGGCACTCATAGCACCTGCTGAATTATTTTTGTACTTATGTTTATATATTCATATAAGTTCCTGATACATTTTTAGGAACACATGTTCAAGTCATCCCCACTCGTGGAGGAAATGCTATGCATATGTATCCAATCCAATCCACAGTCTAGCCAGCTAAGGTGTAGAGTATTCATTAAAGTTGCTGTGCCTGTGATTGGCTGCTTATGTCTTTTTTGTTTTTTTTTTGTTTCTGTATTCACTAAAGAGAGGACATGGCACAGTCATGTCAATTAAGTAATATACAGGCCAAAGGCTAGCTCTTGAAATGCTTTTAAAGTCTAGCAATACAGAATATTGTGAGCAAACACATTAACAGAGTATATGGCACATTAGGGCAAAGACACATTGTGTGATGGGGATGCAAAAGTGCTTTATGATGTTACAAAGAGCTTTCATGTCTACATTTTTGGATTTAATTTGCCTTTAGAGCTGAGTAAAAATAGTAGCTGCAGTATAAATAGTAGTTGCATAAATATCCTATATTCCTTCACATATGGTTCTGTCCAGACATCTTCAGATTGACCTTACCTCCTGTCGTTTTTGAGGTGACAGTGTGCCACTAAATGCTTAATTTTATTCACCTTGGTTTGGATTTAGCTAATGGAATCTTTATAGGCAAAGGTTTGACCATGAGCACATTGTAGCTGTCACTAACATGCCACATTAAAGCCAGTGAATCAACAGTGTTATGTATCAAAGTCAAAGTTTTTGTCAGGGCACAGGCAAGGACTCAGGTGCGGACCACGAGAGCTCCAGATTCCAAGTGGCTTTATTAAGGACACAGGGTAGAATCGTAACAACAAAACAGGCAGGCAGAGACCAGGCGGGCAGTCCGAACGCAGTCAGGAATCAAAGCCAGGGACAGGCAAGGTCAAACCAGGTAGTCAGATAGATCAGGTGAACAAGGCAGGGCAGCAGACAGGAGCAAGGTCGAAGCGCAGACAGGGTTGATTCGGGGAACAGTGATCAGGCAGAAAACAACAGCAGGAACAAGACAGGTACAAACACACTGCAACAAACTGGCAACAAGACAGAGACAAGCAGGGTAGATATAGGGCTGGACTGATGAGATGAGGTGCGCAGACAGGCAGGTGGAGACGATCAGGTGATCAGGTGGGCGGAGACAGGGCGGAGAGTGGGGCAGGGCTGGAACACAAGGAAAACAATAAACAAAAGCACATGGGCCACAATAACAGATGGGGAGAACACAAAAACAACAGCTAGGAGGCTGGAATACTGACAGTTTTTTACTTGTCACATGCCAAGGTACAATGTAAAGTGCAGTGAAATGATGGTCGGCAAAACTCACAACAGAAAAAATATAATTTACTCACAAACACAATTCACAATAGAAAAAATATAAAGTAGAAATATAAACACAATAGAAAAATGTGCAAGACATAGAAAAATGTGCAGAACAGAGTTAGACTCCAGTATGAGCTGCATTTAGTGTTCTGATAGCCTGGGGGAAGACACTCCTATGGAGCCATAGTAGAAGGTTTTTAAAATCTGTTCTGGCAGTCTGAATTTCTTTAGCAGTCGGAGGTGATAGAGGCGCTGCCTTTTTCACTAGGGTGGAAGTGTGAGTGGTCCATGTCAGGTCCTCGGTGATGGTCCTCGGCTCATTGTTGTTGGGCCCACCACCACAGTATCGTCCGCAAACTTAATGATGGTGTTGGAGCTACTCTTTGCCACACAGTCATGTGTGTACAAAGAATACAGCAGGGGATATGGCAACGTCATCACTCATTATAGGACTGGGTGGTATATTGACTTTTTAAAGTATATCGATATATTTTCAAACGAGATATAGAATGAGACAATACTGTTTATATCGATATAGTTTGATGTTGTGTTACATAACCCGTTTCTTCTGTAAAGCAGTGCCAGTGTTTGCATCTCTCCTCTCTTACACTCTCCAAGCAACCCCGCCCCCACTCTCCCTCTGAGTCTGCATGCAAACCCGGCCCCACTCACTCACAAGTTCTCCTGCAACATGGATTGCAGCTGCATATTTTCAAACAGGGTAGGATGTCTTTGCATTTTATTTTGATCACAGTCTGTTTTAACTGAAGTGCTTGTGACAAGGGTTTCTGTTAGTCAGTAAACTGATAAATTAAAAACTTGCCAGTCAAAATGTCCGGTAATAATGCTCATACAAAATGTAGCTATAACGAAGGCTATCCCTAAACAGGACATTTGTGTTTTGACAGAGAAACATGCCTATTTATGAGTTCAGCGAGCTGTACCCCAACTGAGCTACACTGGCTAAAATTGCCTGTGTGCTGCCTGTGTCAAGTGTGCCATCAGAGAGGGGCTTCTGTCTGCAGAATTGATTTAAGACGGCGCTGAGAAGTCATCCGGAGGAAAAAAGAGTGACACGGCTTATGTGCATTGCAAGCTGCAAAGACACATTGGACATGTTTGATTTCAAGTCAGCAGCAGAGGACTTTGCCGCAATGAAAAAAAGGAGAAAATAAAATGTTACCTGGTAGCCTATAGGCTACGTTTGATGCTATATAGGCCTAGCCTTATTTAAACACAGGCTACAGATGTTACAGTTCACAGATGTAATAGCCTACATTTTAGCGGCTAATGTTGAGGTTTTTCTCACTCATTACTGTTTGTTTTGCTTAATTGTTACTGTTCATTAAATAGTCAAACTGATTTGAGGTTGTTGTCATTCTTTCGTCAACCTAGGTGTACGTTATATTTGCGTTTGTAACACAGGTTGTTATTGAAACATGACAGGTAAGTTTCAGATTTGTCCAGTAAAACGAATTCTTTCCAGACACCGGACCGGCAAGAAAAAATCCTAGCGGACACCCTGCTTGTGACATCTCACATGTAGCTTTGACTTACAACTGAATATTTAGCCCACTTCGTAGAAAATACTGAGATATATATTGTGTATCGCGATTCAGCCTAAACATACTAAGATATGATTTTTGGTCCATATCGCCCAGCCCTAACTCATTCTAATAATTTGGGGTGGACCCTTTTATCCACATGCAAATCTGAGAGTCAGTTTTTGTCAGCCATTTGGATTATTTCCTTCATAGATTTGTCAAAGCACCTCCCTTCAAGTTGTACCAATCATGTTCCAGTTTAGGATCTGACATCTAATCCTCCATGCATAAATTAAAGGCCCACATCATTGCTGTGCACTGAAGGGTCCATCCCCAATATGTCAGTGTGTTTCAGTGTACTGCACAGAATACACAGCAGTAATAACCCTCGTCCTTTCAGTCAAAGCAAGTGCATTGACTCTCTGTTGTGTAAATCTAATAGCGATTTCAAAAAGTGGGAAAAAAAAGTTTGCAGAACATCTCAGTCTCAGCCAGGTGTTTCACTCAAGTATGGATAATAGCTGTTTTCTCTTGCCCTGGCTTCGCAAACAAAGATCTAGGAAGGCGGTTGTCCACTTCTGCTGCACACTCACTAGTGGCTGACAAGTCTGATGTGGGACAGGCAGGTCCGGTAGGAGGTGATGGGGGCGGTGGTCTTCTATTCTGGACACGTGTCCTGCCCAACGTAGTTGGTCTCGATGCTGGTAACCTCCGCTTGCACAAGGACCTCGACATTGGTGACGAAGTCGCTGCAGTGGATGCCGAGGATGGAACGGAGGCAGCACTGATGCAAGCATTCGAGGAGTCGCAGGTGGTGTCGGTAAGTGACCCATGACTTGGAGCCGTACAGGAGGGTGGTCAGCACGTCAGCTTTGTACACACTGATCTTGGTGCCTTTCTTCAAGTGCTTATTGTTCCACACTTGTTTGTACAGTCTGCCGAAGGCACTGTTTGCTTTGGTCAGTCTGCTGTCAATCTCTTTATCAAGTCTGGTGTCTGAGGAGATAATACACCCCAGATAAGTAAACTGGTGGACTGCTTTCAGTTCTGTCTCGTCAATGTAGATGTGGGGAGGGTGGAAAAGCACCTCGGTCTTCTTCAGACTGACTTCTAGTCCAAAGAGCTGTGCGGCCTCTGCAAAGTAGGATGCGACGCGTTGCATGGCTATCTCCATATGGGCAGCAAGAGTGGCATCGTCAGCGAGCAGCATATCTCAGATCAGCTGCTCCATTGTCTTTGTCTGGGCCTGCAGGCGCCTCAGGTTAAACAGACTGCTGTCTGAAGAGAGTTGGCACGAGAACACAGCCCTGCTTCACTCTGTTGATGATGGGGAAGGGCTCCAAGAGGTCATTACTGAGTCTGACCTGGCCAAGCTGGTTTCGTGGAGCTGAATAATCATGTTGAGGAACTTTGGGGGACAGGCTAAACGTTCCATGATTTGCCAAAGTCCTTTTCTGCTCATGGTATTGAACGCTTTGGTCAGGTCCACAAAAGTCATGTACAGTCCTTTGTTTTGCTCTAGACACTTCTCCTGGAACTGGCGGAGGACAAACACCATGTCTGTGGTGCCTCTGTTGGCTCTAAAACCACACTGGCTTTCTGGAAGGTGTTCCTCTGCAATGGTGGATACCGCACAAGAATTTTTCCTGCAATGGAGAGCAGGGTTATCCCCCTATAGTTTGAGCAGTCTGACTTTTCCCCTTTGTTCTTTTACAGGGTGATGATCACTGCATCTCTTAGATCTTGGGGAAGCTTACCCTGTTCCCAGCAGCAGGTGAAGAGTTCATGTAATTTAGTGTACAGTGCCGGGCCTCCATGCTTCCATATCTCTGCGGGAATGACGTGAACTCCTGCTGCCTTTCCAGTCTTCAGCTGCTTGATTGCTTTGAGGGTCTCTTGCAGTGTGGGGTCCTCATCCAGTTCTATTTATTTATTTATTTAGCACACGCTTTTATCCAAAGCGATGTACAAAAGTGCATACAGTTGCTTGTTTGCTTGTTTTGTAGTGGGAGGCACATGGAGATGATCAGTCAGAGCGACCACTGGGTAGGTTTACCAGTCTGGAAGTGATAAAGTCTCTGATCATGAAACCGACACCCGAACGTTGTCTATCCTCCTTTGGTTTACCTGAACAGTAGAGGGTATATCCAGCACTATGTTCCTTAAGGCTTCCTTCCTCTGAAAGGTGGACTTCACTGAACACAGTCAATATTCAACCCGTGAAGTTCATATGCAATGAGGGCAGAGTGTCGCTCAGGATGATCACTGTCAACTGTATCTAGCATGGTCCTCATGTTCCAGCATGCGAGTTTAAGTTTTTCCCACAGTTTGAGGTGAGTGAGAGTTACCTTTCCTTCTGTGAAGTTGTCTGACCGCAATGAAGATGCCCGTTAACTGCGGCAAGCCAACTAGGAGGTGAGGAGACGAGCTTTGGTTAGGTCGCCTTTTCTAGGCCCCTCTCCTTGTGGAGCAAGCAGTGCTGTCCCTAGAAAAGGCTGTTTGGTCGCTCAGGGTGCTGCCGGGTGATGCTGTTGCCTCCAGGTCAACATCAGATGACCCATACTCCTGAGCTGCCTGCATACAGGATTGGGACTGTGGCTTCCAGTGACATCTTCCACCTGCCATTTTCACACCTTACAGGACTTGAAATGGTTGGTAGAAGGTGTGGACATATGCCATCATGCCTGCACAATGGAGCTTTAAGGTGGAGTGCAGTGTGCGCAGAACTGGCCCCACCCTTTACACTCAAGGTTCATCCACCATGGCCCAGCAAGCTGGGATGGTGACACTGGGGTCCTAGGTTGTAGGGGTTTTAGGTTTTATGTTAGAGTTTCCATCTCTTAGGCAGATTGCCATCCAAGGCTGAAGAGGTCCGCCTCCTCCAATAGCTGTTTTACTGAGCCTCTAATTACCAGCCCCCACCACAAACCCTTATGCACCAACCTTAGATTCATCTTCACAGGCTCTAGTGTGATAATTATGGTGTCACACTCGCTCCCAGTCTGCTAGCTCAGCCATGCCCAGTTCAACCCGTTCAGCCACGCTCAGTTCAACCCGGCTCAACCACACCCACTCATCAAGCGCACCCGTGTTACTCATTCCTTAATCAAGTCCTGGCTACATAAGGACTCAGTTTCTGTTGCCTCATTGTGAGGTATTGTTTCTTACAACTTTACCAAGCCTGTTCTCTGCCATTCTTGTGTTTGAATCCTGTGTTTTTGTTAGGAGTTCCTCCTGACATGATCGCGCTGCACTCCCTGTCTATAAGTGATTTCGCCGGGACTATTTAGACAGGTGAGTAGGAGTAGCACGCCAGAGACGCTGACGGAGGTTGCCACACAGGGTTTTAGCGTGAAGCTAGGTTTTTTGATTTCTTTTTTTCTTTTCTTTTGAACGTGCCGGCACGGCACGTTTTGCTTTGGTGTGCTGGACGTGCGAGTGTGTTTGTGTGTCTTAGGTGGCCTCAGGAGAGCGGCGACCGAAGGGGCTCCAGCGGCGGATCCCTGAGGGAGCGGGGAAAACATCGCTTGGTTCCGGACGCAGCCGGGGTCGAAGAGAGCCCCCACCCCGTGGAAGCGCGTGCTGGGGAGGTGGCACCGCGGAACCTCAAGAGAGTGCGTGGGTCACCAGCACGGGGTGGAGAGGGAGGACTGACCGGCTGCTGCTCTGTGTCTCCCTCAGTGCGATCCCGCGGAGCCGGCGGAGTTACTACCGGGGAGAAGACGTGGGTCGCCGCCGGAGCCGCCAGCCCCCGCAGGAGTGACGCGGGGGCCTTGTCTGGAGTTTAATTTTTTTTTAGTTGGGACGTAGGCGAAGCCCGGCAGTGTGGCGCAGGCTGAGCTACGTCCCCACTTATATTTTCGTTTTCGTGTGCATGCGTGTGAGGAGCCTCCCCCGCAGCGGCAGCACTTCCCCCCCGGTGGTGAAATTGAGCAGTCCTCTCTCTCCCAGTGTCCAGGTGGGCGGGGACGCCAGATCACGGGGTGATTGCAGTGAGGCTAGGTGTGTGTGTGTGTGTGTGTGTGTGTGTGTGTGGGGATTCCTTTTTTTTTTCTTCCCTTTTTGGTGTGTGCGGTTGGGTAGCGTTCCCGCCTGTTTGGAGCCGGGGAGGGCAGACAGGGCTGGACAGAAGGATAGGGGGAAGGGCTTCGCTGGGAGAGGGATAGCGGCGTCTCAGATTTTATGAATTGTGTTGTTAAATTTGTGTTTTTTTAAAAAAGAATAAAGAGTTGCTATCCTACTCACCTTGTCCTGGCATTCTTGTGGCGGGCGGATCCCTAGGAGGGCGAACTATTTGGGCATTGTGTCACTCCTGACATTTTGACCCCTTGCCTGTTCTTTGGATTTTGCTTGTGTTTTTTGGATCTGGTTTTTGTACTGCTGCTTCCTGTTGCCAACCTGTTTTTTCCCTGACTATGTTTTGGCCTCTGTGATTAAAACCTTGACCGCACTTGGATCCCAGTCTGTTTCATTACATATGGAGAACAATCACAGTTAACAGCTAACCCGTTGTTCCCTAACACTGTCTCAAGGAGGTCCAACAAGACAGGAAGCAGGAAGTGTCTGGGATTCAGTGTAAGGGCTCAGGCAAGGACTCAGTCGCAGACCAAGAGAGCTTCAGGTTCCAGGCGGGTTTATTAATGACGGCAGGCAAGTTGCGCAACAAAAGCAGGCAGGGTCGAAAACCGGAAGGCAGTCCGTGGACAAAAGCAGGGTCGGTAACAGAAGCAGGCAGGGTCAGGAACCGGGCAGGCAAACGATCAGGCAACGGGACAAATCGGCAGGCAGAAAACGAAGATGAAGGGTAGGCAGAGTCAAACACGGAGAAATCAGACATCCAAAAAACTGCGGGAACGAAACAGGTACGACAACGCTGAGACGAACTGGCAAACAAGACAGGAACAAGCAGGGTAGAAATAGGGCTGGGCTGATGAGGAGATGGGATGCAGGTGAGCAGGCAGGCAGGTGAAGGTAATGGGGCAATGGGGTGGGCGGGGACCAGGGCGGGGCTGGAACACAAGGAAAAACAAAAAGCACATGGACAGGGAAAAACAAAAACCCCACAGCTAGGGGGGCGGAGCCCTGACATTCAGTATTTGAGCAAACATCTCAGAGAGCAATGGGAACAGGCAAAGAAGACAGGGAGGGAGAATAAGAATAAAAGAATAAATGGTTCAAGATTCAAGATTCAAGAACTTTATTGTCGTTGTGCAAGCACAACGAAAATTGCAATTTGTGTCAACCTCCAACAGTGCACTTATATTTAGTCATATTTACAAAAAAATAAGCAATATAAAATATTGTCAGAATCTAAACAATATAAGTACAAAATATAAACAATATAATGTATAAAATATAATTAACGATAAAATATTACTAATGAGGGTGCAAAGGCGCTAGCAGCAAAGGTGCAGTAAAGGTGTGGTGTAAGTATTGCACATACTCCAAGTAAGTAAATAAATAGATAAATATTGTACGTACTCCAATGATAGCAGCACATCAGTCTAGTCAGACTGATGAGATATCCAAGTTCAATAGTGTCACAGCTTTTGGAAAGAAACTGTTTTTCAGTCTGTTTGTGCGTGTGTGGATTGTTCCAAAGCGCCTGCCTGATAGGAGGAGCTTAAATAGACGGTGTCCAGGTTGTGTAATGTCTTTTATGATGTTCTTTGGGCAGTGAAAGGGAGAGAGTCCCCTGTTATTTTGTATGTAAATGAACATTGCTTTCAAAGGGTACCACCTTTTGCTGATTTTCAGAGTGGTTCAAGGTAGAAAGTGAATTGCGCAATCTACAATTAACAGTTTAATTACTTGTAACAGGTTAGCTGTGGTTAATCCTCATGTTCCTCACCTGATTTTAATATACAGTAATTATCCACAGCATAAAACCAGATGCTAAAGGCTAAGATCTCTTTTTGTTTTATGAGGAATGCAGCTAGGTAGAATTGAGACTATTCCTCAGGTTCTCCTCACATTTTACTTTCATTCTAAATGTAATGATCTATTTCCTTTATGTAAAGTCTGTTTTTGCCTATATTTCAAAAAGAAAACACAAGTTTCTTTATACTGTATGTCTCCTTTAAAACTATATTTTTAAACTCTTTTATGTTTTAAAACTGTTTTAATGTGAGGACAGTCTACCAGAACCAGTGTTTGTATCAGGATGTAATGTGTTTTGATGTTATGACTGTGAGACTATTGATAACAAAGGTCTAAAGAGTTGGTATTTCTGCTTCTGTGTTGAAAAAAGGCACAGTAAAATGCTGATGATGTATAAGCTTTTTTTCTTTTCTCATTATAGTCTTCCTCACAAGCAGTGGTGTGGGTTAATTCCCCATTTGAATACACAATGATGTGTTTCTGTGCTTGTATCCTTTTCGATAATGGCAGAGTGGATTTTCAAATGCATAAATTCCTCACGCCCAGCCTTTCTCATTCTGAGGAAATGTCAGTTCATCAGAATTTACACTTAAGAAGACAGTGTCGCTGCATGCCTTTGAATAACACACAGCCATAATCCGCACCAAAATTAAGGTCCATTTGCAGTGCTGCTATCAACCTGCACACATGTACAGGTGAGCGCAGAAACACAGATGCACGGTTTCACCTGTGGGGTTACCCAGCTTGTAGTTACTGGTGCTGTACGATGATTGGCTCTGAACTTATTTTGTGAGCTTCGGTGAACACCTGCAGTGGTAATCCTCTGCCACTCTGTATTCTACTGCATGCACTGCTTTTATATTTTTTTCTGCCAGTGAATCATTTTACTTTGTTTTAAACATGAATGTGGGGCCATTTGGACGCTAAACCCATTCCCCCTCAGTCTGATGGATGTTTCAGATTTCCAGCAGCAAATAATTTAGAGCAAAGGGAGGAGTTGTAAATGCTCAAATGTGGAATGAGGGAGGTTTGAGAAATAGTCCTTAATGTATTCCCAGCAAACGCCATTTTAATTCGACTTCACAGACTGGACATGTTTCGAGAGCGAAACCAGCCAAAGATGCACAAGAAAGAGAAAGAGGGAGACAAGTATAAACAACATCCGAATATCGGTCATTTTCCAGTTATGATTGAGGATCATTTTTTTGGCTTTGAAACCTGACCTCAAAGGGAGTCAGAGGTCTGCCCTGGCATTTATTGAAGGTAGTAACCTAGACAGCCTTAATGATAATCTGTGCTTCTGTAGATTCATGTCCTCCTCCAGGTCTTTAGCTGATTAGGTCCAAATGAACTGATAGTGAACTTATTGGGAATTTCCAGTGCATCATAGATCAAGATAGGAAGCCATTCTCTCAGAGGTGGAGTTTAATTAAAACCATTTAGCAACGCAAAAGTGATTTTTTAAAATACCCTTTCCTTAAAAATTCAATTGTAAAAATGACTGTGTCAAACTTTGAAAAGGGAAGGTAATGGACTAAGCATGACTTAAATCTTAGTGTAATATTGTAATATTGCTGCCTTTTAGTGGGAAATTTGGAAAAAAAAGGAAGCAACTGATTGATTAAGTCAAGTGTAACACTGCTGCTGGGGGTGCCATTGTCCCTCATCACAAATCAGATGGAATTTGGAATTTGGTCATCCAGTCAGCCATAATGACCAATCCAATTGACTGACCAATCACCTCTTAAGACTGAGAAAAACTCTAAATTCCAATTTAAAATCATATAGAACCTCACTTAAATCTAGATCACAATAGGAATTTGATTAGATTTCAAAAAAAAAATTGATCAGATTTTTAAAAAAAAAACTTCTTGTCTAAAAAAATGATAGTGTAACATGTTCTTTAATTAATTTATGTTGTGTCCATGCTCTGAGCGAGCTACAATATGAGTAGTACAGCAGATCTGCATTTCATGCAGGACAAAGTAAGATCTGCAAAAACCCAAACTGGATGTAAAGTAAGCTCACAATGGGATCTAGAGGGTGGTGTGAGAAGAAAGAATGACCAAAATGGAAGGAGGGCCCACAGACACAAAGTTCTGCCCTCTGACTCTCTGCACATCTGGCTGTGAGGTAATTAATACTGTGGCCATGAAATTAACCAAAGCAGCCAGGTTCTGCACACAGTACTAAGCACAGTAATGAAACCAGTTATGTATGCAATGAATGAGTGTTTAGAGAGGAGAGTGAGCAGGAAGCAGCATTTGTGAGTAAAGAAAAGCTGCTCCATCCGACTCCATCTGGAAGAGCTGTCTGGCCTGCTGCAGCCTGGTGCGGCCCCGCCCGCCTACTTTACTCACTATTTCCTCCTCCTCCTGCCCTCTCATGGGTCTGTGTCCCCCATTCCAAAGTTGTAAGGCCAGGAAGAACCAATCAGAGCCATTCGATTAAGACAGCATGCAACTTTGATTGGTCAAAAACAGGATCAGTCAACCAGCAGAACTTTGTACTGAATGTAGTACATATGTCTCTGCTGAGATAGAGTGTCAACCAGCAGCTCTTCTGAAATCAAAAAGTGTCATGTTTAAGTGGTCCGCAGCTGGTCATGTGACATCCGTGAAACATTAAGGGGTGCACAACAGTGGCTGGAAGGAGGCTGTATAGAAATCATTCCATAATTGATTTGTGGTGTTTTGTAACTCAGGATGATGACAGTTCTCCCCGTTGACAGATTTCTTTCCAGTGCACTTGGCTGTGCAGATGATCAGCCCATAGTGAGCAGCACATTGTCCTTCAAGTGCAGAGCAGTGTGTTATTGCAGGTTGGTTCAGGATGGTAATGCTGTCTGTCCTCTTCAGGAGATCCAGCTTTATCACTGTGGGGCTTTGGTTCTGTGGCACTAATGAGCTCTCTGTGGATGTTTGGCTCAGGGCCTCTGTGTTCTGTGCGGTAACTTACAGTAAGCTTTTGTATGTAACAATATCAGATTACGCAATGTTTCTGAAAGTGTGAGGCTGATTGACAGCTCTCATAAATCACATTACAGATCCAATCCCCTGAGGGCCAGAGGTACATCGGTAGGTGGGGGAGAGAAGGAGGGTGGTTGGAAGGGCCGGTGTTGGTAGGTTTTAAAAGAAATCACTGCACACACGATTTCATTCTGAATAATTGCACTGAAACGGCTTTATCTAATTAAAAAGATCTGACTAATGATCTAAACAGAGCAGATGCCAGTGGAAGATTGAGGAGAGCTTCATCTGGGAGAGGACTAGGGCTGTTTTTGGTTCCAGAATAATGTAATGGAGGATATTATCTCAAATCCTGATGAATTCTATATTCTTCATTGAAGCTTTTTCAGTTGTGAGCTCATTTATTCTAGGAAGGGTGATGTTGTTTGTCTCTGCAGTAGAATATGCAGAATATGTGGACAGTCTGTATTTGTCTGTTTTTTCTTGCTTCAAACTGAATGAGCAGGTATGTGACAGGTGACTTAGACCATGGACACTTATCGGACCCTCTGGGATGTGGGCTTGGCTACTATCTTCTTTCACCTGGGAGATGGGAAATGTAGGTTTCAGCTGCCTCACAAGGCCACACAAAAGGTAGCTATTAATAACGCTCAAAACAGTAACAGGCATGAAGTTAAGTGACATGTCTGTACCAGGGAAGAGATAACAACTTAGACAGAGCAGCTTCAGCTTAAGGGGTAGCTCCTGAACCTTCATGCAGGGATAAAAGTACTCTACTGAATTCTGTCCAGGCTGCATAACACCATGCCCCACTGAGCTGCACTCTTTGAATGACTGATTGTGAAAACTGGGCTAAATTGTAGCACAGAATCGCGACACTGAAAGGGAAGTGAAATGACAACTTTGCACCAGTCCGCGTGATAAAAAGGAGCATGCAGAGAAACCACTCTTATGCACAGTGAAAGATTCTCAGTCTTCTGCCATTGTGGGGAACTCTGCTGTGTATCTTAAGTTGTTCCAGGAACTGGAGGTATAAGGTGCAAGGAGGTGCAAGATGAGTGCACATTATCTTTGCATGGTGGACATCCAGCAGATATGTGCTAAGATACTGTTCACAAGCATGAAATACAGAGCATCTGTCTTTCTAGATCCAATTGCATATTCATGATAAATTATCACTGAAAAATACACTATTGATGATTTTCCAGAGAACAGACCTGGGTGAGCTTTAATAAGCATACCAGTGTATTTACATTAAGAACAGCACCATACAAAGAGCTGTTCCCTTTCAACTACTTTCCATTATTCCTGTAAAGACAAAGATAACGTATGTGTGTATCAGCCTTTCCTTCTCTCTTCAAAAACTTTTGATACCATCAAAAAATGTCCAAAAACAGATGTAGTTGGTCAGATATACCTACATCCCTACCTGTTTTCCTCCATCAAAATAAACATCCTTCCTTGCATCAGTGTTATCAGATCCATGTTACTACTGCCCCTTCCAAAAGATTAGTAGTCCAGAATAGGCTGGCATAAGGAAATTAATGACAGTTGCAAGAAGGATTACATTATGTCTGCTCTTTTCCAGAGTGACTTACGTAGCTTTTTTTTTAACAGTTTAACAGTTTTTCATGTTATTCATTTATTCCTTATTTACACTTCCATTTACATTTTGTCTCTTAGCAGATGTTCTTATCCAGATGAGTACATTCAACAATACAATTACATTGTTAACATCCAGTAGACATTTGTTATGATACTGTTAATGTGCATTAAATACAGAGCTGCCATCACTGTAAATCCACGTCAAGCACAAGGGACATCCAGCAAAATGGCACAAAATGTTACACAAACTATCCACACATGAACAAGACCCAGTGTCAAACATGCAAGACTGAAATTACAAATGCAAACCCGGCCCAACATGCAACTCAATATACCCAACAGGAATGTACCATTCCATCACAACACCGACACGTACCCAGGGCCCCCTCAGGTTAATGTTAGTTTAACGATATGGTAACTAATAAACAGTAAAAAAAAAAACATACTCCCCCAGTGGACTCCCACAGATAGACTCCATTTTCTTTGTATGACCAAGCCTTGAAAAAACGAGGCTGCAGACACACCCAATAAATTCCTTGCTCAGATAAAGAGTGGATAAGCAGCCAGTTAAGAGGGGGGTGAAATGCACCCTGGAAACTAACCAAGGCAAAACAAACCCCTGATTTATAGTCTAACAAACAATAAACAGCAACAAATAAGCAGTTAGCTACAGTGCTAAGCAACACACTGTTAAACTCAAAATAGTTCAAGCAATGACATCAAGTTCTGAAAAAGTGGCACTTATCTTCTGAGACATGTCCCTTTCCCAAGGGAACAAAAGCAGTGGCCCACATGGGAATCTTACCAGATAGTTTTGGGTTATAAATTCTTTTTACCACTATGCTGCACTGCTGCCCAATACTGTATGTGTCTCAGATGCCTCTCAAGATTGATTGACACTATTGAAATGGTTGTTGACACCATTGAAATGTTTGTAAAAAGATGTGAGATTAGAGCTTTTATATTGTTCTATGAGTGAGAACCTAGCCCAGTTTAAGGAGGGCAGTTATTGTTGGGTTTTGTTTCATTGTTGTTGCTTTTAAGGGCTTTTAATCATCAACCTCTCTCTCTCAGAGCTGAACAGTTGATTACAAAAAGCAACAATCCACTGTGTACTGCAAGATTAGTCTGAGGTCAAGATAAATTCACACATGTGATATTCACATCAGCAAGGAAATAAAACAATGATAATAGTGCCAATGATTATTGTTCTTATATTAATAAAAATAGTTCTAATAGCAAGTTTTGTTTTTGTGTTCAGTTTGTACCTCCTGTGGAGAATTAATTGGCTACTGATCAACCTATTCATATTGTTCAGAACTGCCTAATAAGACATGTTTGCATAAGAAATAATCTGCAAGGACAGCCAACATGCAATAAAATCTCCAAATAAGCAAACATGTTCATCTGGGCCCAAAGAAAGGAACAATATGTAACAGTCAGCAATGAAAATGTTGGAACATTTTATTATCTGCATACAAATATGTACGCCATGCCCAAGTGGCTTACAGTTGATAATTGATCTTCAGTCAAACCAGGAACAACCAGATGTCTAATATCTCATCAAGATCATTATGGAACGTTAGCATTAAGAATGGCAGTTTGCTGATAATCACCACAAACACAACAAAGTGCCTGACTTTGCCAGGCTAATCCACTGAAAGATTTCTTTGTCAGGTTTTAAACAGGTTCTCTATTTAAAAGTGTTCTGCTTGATTTTGAGTTCTGTCACCAGTACAGATAATGGGATGACTGTTTTTGATCGGGCTTGGCTTATTTGAAAGTTGAATTTGGTTTACTATCCCAGTAACACATGGAGTTGTACACTTCCTCTATGAGTGTTATTATAACAATATATGAATATTATCTCTTTTTTTCAATTTCAACATCAGAATCCTTCAGTAGCTTCAAATAAAACAAAGTACACATTACCAAAACATTAAAAAACACAACATTTGAACATACATTAATAAAGTAAAATGTATAAGAATCAACTAAAACACACCAGTAGTCTCCTCTAGATGATTTTATACAATGCTGTTGCAACTAAGATCACTGAAATATTTCACAATTATTGATAATATGTTCCCTTTCTGTTCTGTATGGGAAGCCATTTTTCACTGTTTCAGGGATTACTCTGAGTTATTCTCATTGTTTTAGATGACAGGTCACCTGGACTGAGTGTACGTTTCTTAAAAGTCATTTTGTTTGACAGGGTGAGGAAAGAAAATAAACTCTGCTATATGCTCATTGCTTCTACTTTATGGCCAAATTACACTTGCTACTCTTAACAGCCACAAAGATGAAGTAGAACAGCAAGAAACACTAGAATGATTAGCTCGGATGGGAACATTGATCATTCCTTAGTAAAGCTGGAGTTACGAACTGAATGATAATCTGTCTGCATTATGCAGCATGCGAGCAATGTGTGGAGTGTGATGTGAAGCAGATGTTAAAGTGGAGAGGAGTAAAGTGGACACACACACACACACGCACTCACACACGTGCACATCCTTAAAGCTATTTCAGTGTCTTTTCATTTTTGAATTGTCTGATATGAGAGAACAGACTCTGTGAGATTGACTCACTTCAAAGATAAATGCTCCATTTCCTGCATTGGGCATCTCCTGATTGATTACCATAACTGCCCATTACTTGCCATTACCGGAGACTGATTACTGAACTCCTGAGAACACACCCATGTCCCCTTCATTTCTCATGGCAGCATTAACAGCACCAACATGATTTGACAAATGGCCTTCCACAGAGATGGATGGGCCAACACTTTGTCAGAGACCTGTGCACGAGCCAAGAGCAAAATATCTCAATGGACTCAGTGGCCATTTTTCCAGCCATGGAATAACTTTTAGTCCATTAACATGAATGAGCTCTCTTACCTTTGCTTTTTCTGTTCTATTCTGATTACCTCTAGTAATCTCTGCCAATTAAATTCAATAACAGTTTAAAAGCTGCACAATACCAGTGAAATGATGCTATACTGTAACTAACTGGACTCTAACACTGTAACTAGCTTGGTAACAAGATTGTAACTGAATGCCATTACAAAGTAACTACATTGTTACTCTTGATAGGGTTCAGCAAGTTAGTCACATACTGTAAATAGTTATGTAACAATACAGTAACTACATGTAACTACTTTGTAATTGTTTCTTACAGTTACCTTCATTTTAATATTAGTTACAGCAACCTTCAATTTAAAACCAATATATACAATTATTACAACAAATGGCATTTAATATCTTCATTTGAAGGCCATATGTTTAAATATATGAATGATTTCCCAAACATAAGAGGCTGAAAATATATTCCAGGAAAAAACAAGCCTCAGCACTCAGAAAGGGAATTCTAATACTGAGAAATCAGACTGGTGTCCATTCTTCTGAACACACACAGAGGCCATGTGGGCACACAGTGCACACAGATGCACATACACAGGCTTTCCAGTAGCTGTACTGTCGCCCCTGTATTACTACACAAGACAAGCAGCATGTCCTGCTGTAAGGGAATGTTCTCTCACATGCAAGGGCCCAGATCTCAGCATTGGGATTGAATGGATGCAGAAACCAGCTGCCTTCTTAAAAAACAAAAGCACTTTCCTCTGCACATTTCAGGCTTCTAATGATGTGGCACAGGGTGGATGTCTGTGACGTGATCTCACTCATTAGCAGGCCCTCATTAGGGTCAGGCACTATGACAGGGGCTAATTAGGATTCTCTGGGAGAGATGAGCTCATCTACATGACCACATCAGCAGAGATGTGTTTACATCTGCCAGAAGATGAGGCTCTCAGATGCATCCTCTACCCTGCACAAAGCACAAGGATACTACAGCACTGCTCAACTGTGTGTGTGTGTGTGTGTGTTAGTGCAGGTGAGTGTGAACAGAGATGAACAGACAAACAGAGAGAGAGAGAGGGAAGCTGAGACTACCAGGGTCATTTGAATTGCCTGATGAAGAGGGAAGGAGAATGAGAAAGGAAGATACATTCATTTCTGTATGCCTTAGGGCAAACTGGTGGAAACTGTCATGCAAAGTGGCGGTGTGTTTGTCACAACATACACAGCAAAAACTCACATTTGCAGCCAGTATTACAAATCGTCCCCCCAGTAAGAGACGCACATCTTCCTTTAACTGTCGACACTGTCAACTGTGCAACACACACGTGCTGCATGCTGCTGTAAGGGCTCAGGCAAGGACTCAGTCGCAGACCAAGAGAGCTTCAGGTTCCAGGCGGGTTTATTTATGACAGCAGGCAAGTTGCGAAACAAAAGCAGGCAGGGTCGAAAACCGGAAGGCAGTCCGTGGACAAAAGCAGGGTCGGTAACAGAAGCAGGCAGGGTCAGGAACCGGGCAGGCAAACGATCAGGCAACGGGACAAATCGGCAGGCAGAAAACGAAGATGAAGGGCAGGCAGAGTCAAACAAGGAGAAATCAGACATCCAAAAAACTGCGGGAACGAAACAGGTACGAAACACACTGCAACGAACTGGCAAACAAGACAGGAACAAGCAGGGTAGAAATAGGGCTGGGCTGATGAGGAGATGGGATGCAGGTGAGCAGGCAGGCAGGTGAAGGTAATGGGGCAATCAGGTGGGCGGGGACCAGGCGGGGACCGGGGCGGGGCTGGAACACAAGGAAAAACAAAAAGCACATGGACAGGGAAAAACAAAAACCCCACAGCTAGGGGGGCGGAGCCCTGACATTCAGTATTTGAGCAAACATCTCAGAGAGCAATGGGAACAGGCAAAGAAGACAGGGAGGGAGAATAAGAATAAAAGAATAAATGGTTCAAGATTCTCAGGTGGGGCAGACACACACATAAAGTCCATGTAGCGTGCTCCGATCACCACTACCATGTGTCTCTTGTTTGTTTGCAGTGTAGCTCCATCCACCCCTCATTAAGCATGAACATGACAGATCTGATTCGTGAGTCCTTTCTAAATGGGTCTGAGTGAGTCAGGGTGGTGGGGGATCTGAGCACAAGGGATGCTCTCTTCATTTCACCCTGGTGGGGCTGTTTTCTTCTCAAATGACAATTAATCGCCCTTGTTTTTCAACTGACACAATGCAGCAGAATCATAATGGATGGGCCAATTTTTCCTCGCAGATTGGGGATTTAAAAACTGAAAGGAATATTGATAACTCAATTTCAGGTATTAGAAGGAGCACCTAACCTTGGCGTACCCAAGGGTGTTAACAGTTTGGGTGACAAAATACAACACCATCAATGGTGGGTTACATCTTTACCTGTGTCTGCATCACCAAACCCAATATCCAATTTCATATAAATGAAACACTGTCAGGTATGTTCCTTTGTGACCTTAATTCCATGGAAAGCAACTCTGGCTCCTGGTTGACAAAGTCATGGAGGGCCAAAGCTTTGGACCCTGTTTTTAAGAGCAATGCTGAACAGGGGGGTAGAAATTGCATGAGATTTACAGAAGAGGGTTGGGACATTGAAGGGGTTTGTCAGAAAGTAGATAAGTTACGTTACATTTCCAAGCAGTCACTCTTATCTAGAGTGACTTGTATATCTTACAAGTTTAGCTGTCCGTTTATACTCCTGGATGCATACTTACAGAGGCATTTCCACTAATCACGTTACCCAAGAGCTCAGCAGTAGTGTCACAATTGGGAATTCAACCAGCAACCTTTGGGTTGCGAGCCCTGCTCCCTACCACTAGACAAAACTGCTGCTGTTGTGAGTCATTCCTTCCATCCCCTTGTGACAAGGTGAATGCTGGGGAGGAAGAACAGCCAAAGAAAATTCATGTGTGTGCATAGCCAATCAGAGCAGCAGCACACATTATGCCTTTATTTTCTCATCAAAATACACAATATGTAAGATGATAACTCATATGTTTCTATTCATTTATATAAACACAGGAGCAAGTTGCATGAAAGTGAAGAAGACACTTGGTAGGTTTGCTCTGGAATATTACCTGTCCAGTTTGTGTGGGGAGACATACCTCTTAAATTGTGTCACTTGACGTCACCTGTATTTGCAAGTGTGATTTGTACAGTAGCTGTTCTTAGCTTGGGTAGGCAATTTTGTGTTTTTGTTCAAATACACACACAAAATGAGAGGCAATGTCCTGAGTGGCAATTAAGAAGCACAAATGGCTCCATCTAGTGGACAAATTTATAGCAGCTGCTGAAGCGAGAGCACGGGTAACCAGTCAGACATCTGCCACTAGCCATTCTTTTTTTGTCCTCTCCTCTCTCTCTCCTTAAAATATTCTGCAAAGCAGTACCATACAGCAGGTCACTTAGGGAGCAATTCACAGTGTAGACTGTCAAGGACATTCATTCAGTTGGATCATTTAGCACTGTAACTCTCTCTAAAGGCTTGTGATGAAAATCCATAACTGCAGGTCATTCAGCTTATTGATAAGTGCTGATCCTTTCTTCAGAACGTTCCCTGTGTGCTGATGGATCTCGCTGCTGTTAAGGTCCGCCTTGGCACCTCCATTCATCTCATTGACAAAGGAACAGCATGTTTCCATGGAAGTTTACAGTGAATACTTCTGCATGCTGCCAATTTGAATGGCTGTGATTAGAACTGTCTAGAGAATCTATTGAAAGCTATATTTGGAGAATCAGTGTCAGGTTGCATTAAGGAAGAATATGAGAGGTTTCATTGTGTTCACTGCCTCATGTTTGACCATGAAAACCAAAGAGAAAATGACAACAGTAATTGATTATTATTGACAGACGCTGTTAATCTATGAGTGTGTCATCAGGAGACAAGATTCATACTCAATACATACAATATAAGCACATCACACAGTGACCTGATACATCATGACTTTACAGAGATAAAGGGTAGGTACTGAGGCAGTAATATACTGTGCAGCCATCCAATGGAAAGAGGTCTCATTTGCATATAATTACTCCGTTTGACAGTGCCATTGTCTACACTCCTGACACCCATGCATCTCTTACCTTTGTCAATTTGCTGTTTTCCTGTTTTTTTATGGGCTGTACACAACAGTATATCTATGCAAGTGCTGAATAGTTTGCCCCAAATCTGTGATTTATTGTATTAATTACAATCCTTTTCATTTTCCTGCAGAAGAATTACTTTATTTTCTGACAACAAAATGTTTCATTTTCAACAAAATGTGATAAATAGGTTTTTTAATCGTAATCATTATGCGCTCACATCTGTTTCAGACTACAATTACAGACACTGAAAAATGTTGCACTGAAACAATGTGTGTTCCTGTGTGTGTATGCATGTGTGCATGCATGCGTTCATGTGTGTATGCAAGTGTTTGACAGTTTTGCATACATGCATATATGCACAGTGTGCATTATAGAAGAATATAGTTTTATTTCTTGTTTCATACAACAAAAGCAGTGATTAGATTTTTATTTCATTTTTATTTAATTTTATAATTTTCCAAGCAGAAATCATTCCACCTGCTTGTGCCTGTGTGTGAAATTGAAGCCACCTCAGTTCTTAGTGTGTAATCTCTCAGTGCTGTCGTCATCCTTATGTCTGCATGTGATTACCTGTGCCTGTTGTCTTTTCATCGTCAAAGATAATTTGCAGGCAGGCACTGAACCATGCCACTTGCTCCACAAGGAATGATCAAAAGAATGGGTGATTGACTTGTAATGCTTATCACACATTATGGGCAGGACATTAAAGAGCCATTTAACTTGGAAAAACAAGATTCAGATATATATGGTAGCAAGGATCAGCCAGATGGCCTTGGCTGGTTGATGAAAACAATTATGTAAATGAAAACAGTTCAGATGTGGCTACAGGGAGATATACATAGCAGGGTGGAATGTGCCAGTAGATAAAGCTTTTTGCTTCTCTCTTTCTGCCTCCCTTTCTCTGTACTTTCTCTTCTTTCCCTTGCTTATATCATTGTCCCATTTCCATGTTTTCTCTCTCCCTCTCTTTCTTCCCCGTCTTTCCCCTCTTCTCTCTACTCTTTTGTCTCACATTCAAAAAAAAAAAAACTTTCATTGAAACATTTTTACGGTTGAATCTCAAACAGGGGATGTTTCCTCTTGAATTGTTTTTGAAGCAGATGTGATCAGGTTTGGGGAATCTCCTTCAAAGTCACTTCAAATGACACCACACAGGACAGTGGCATTTAACGCCTCTCACTGTTGATCTGAAGTGAACCACAATGTGCCTGCATATGATGACATCATCCATGGTGCTGTCCACCCAGTTCCACAAGCACAGCGTACCTTCCTTGGGAAGGTCAGCCCCTTTGAGTGCCATGCCAGTGAGCTGAGGATCAAAAATGATTTTGAATAGCATACTGAACACACAGTGAAATATACTTCATACACCTCATTGTTTTTCATACATAAAAATGTGCTCTATACTCATTTCAGTCAGTCCAGGCAGAAAACATGTGTCACACAAAATTTCAGTAAGTTTAAGATATAGTTTAAAATATAATTTGCCCTTGGATCATGTGAGATTTGTATTATGTTGAATAATGTATAAAATTATGTTGAAGCAATAGCAGCACTGCACAGTTATTATACAATCATGGATATGTTATTGCCACACTAGACAGGTATTACATGATTATGTTTATCTTATAGCTACACTGGACAGCTATTACACAGTTATGCATGTCGTATAGCCACAACGGACAGCTATTATACAATTGTCACTTTTTGTCTTTGTCTGTTTCATTGTTTTATTAGTGTCTGTTATCTAATTTAATCAAAATTCAGGTTTGTTGTGAGCAAATATGTTAGCAACAACATGTTTTTTTTGTTGATTCTGCACAAAGTAGGGTCGGGTTGTTAATAGTGGTTGAGCTAGGGTTACTCAGATAAACTGCAATTACATAAATCACAGACTCATGTTTCACAGAGTCACTTTATGGAATGACTGATTCAAAGCAAAAATGAAGACCTAGAGAAGATATTAAATCCTGGCTGGTAGGGTCCCACTGCACAATGTTATTTTTTCTCTTTCCTTCATGTTCAGGAAGTGTGCCCCCAGTTTTCCTACAGCCTACATCTCTGCTGTTGCCTGGCACTGTCCCAGTAACTGTGATGCACTGCTAAGCGTCAATGCTGGAGACCACAACCCCTAGAGTTATCAAGGCACTGATGGGCACTGCCACACCATATGGACCAACAGATATCCATGTCAGGAGTGGAGTAGGAACACAACACAAACTTGGGGGGTCAGTTGGCATAGAAAATTATCTGGAAACTTATACAAAAAATGATATATTGACATTATATTTTAGACAATATATTTTTTTCGCTCAATCAATATATGGGAAATATGTAAATTATTGCTGTTTTTGTATATTACAATACATTTCCACTAAACATGAGTATATTTCAAATGTTTTCAAAATGTATTTTAAATATATTCTTGGGCTGATAGATACAATATATTTCATTTTTGTATGGAAAAAGTGTTACGAGAACAGTATAATCATATTTATGCAAGCGCAAAGATGTGGGATTGTTTTTTGTCCTTTATTTATATGCTGAATTTTGTCTCTCGTCTCATTGGATTAGCTGAACAGATTAAATAATACTGAACTCAACTATGTATCCCATCCTAGGGTGTGTGCTGTGTCCACTGTATTGGTCAATCCACACACAGTGAAATGCAGATCAGCAAATATGACCACGATCTAAGAAAAAGCATTAATAATAATAATACAAATCCCATAACAAAAGCAATTCCAATGCCTACAAGCAGAATTTTAGAGATTGAGTAGATACTGAACAAATTGTACCATTACTGGTGAAAACCTACACCTAAAAATGATAAACAGAATAAGGAACATATCAAGTTTTTGTCTCTTAGTGTATTAACTCTTGAACCAATGAACACGAGACAGAATGGGAATTGTGTATTGTTTTGTTTCTTTCCAGATTCAGGAGACATGTCCATTGTGCATGCATCAGCATTCATGAGTAAAAACTTTCAAAAAACCTCTTTCAAATGATGGATATTAAACAAAAGCAATTTAGCAACCTGAAATGTATTCACACTGATTTGTTCTGTAATTTATGTGTGAGGTAAACCAGCAATATGTTCAGCAGTTACACATAACCTATGTGCAATGCTTTTGATGATTTTCTCCTTTATATGCATATGCACATTACTATAGCATCATGGATGACTCCTTTGAAAGTGGCATGAAGCGGCTCATGAACCAGAATATGAGTTACGGTGGAATTGCCTTGCCATGAAAGGAATGTATAGTTTGTATCTGTAAGAGAACAGCAAATGGATTGCCTCCATGTTTAAATCAAATTAGGCGAACACTCCCTTGTCATTTTATCATGAGGGAATCTCAGTCTGTAACAAAATTACCATAAGCAGAATGTCTCTTTAAACAGTTAATACTCTACCAGGGAGGGTACATTCAATCGTTTAATTAAGGGATTGAGGGCCAGGTTGAAAGCTTGCTGACCTTTTGGCACAGGGTTAAGTAGTCCTGCCAACACCACCAATGACAGACTGGACAACTGTTCTGAAAAAATGGTTTATCAACATGGCAGAGAACCAACTGTGCTTTGCTGGTATTCTTTCACTCAGGAGCAATCCTTTTGTCCTTCCATTGTTTTAATTATGTAATTGATACTATGTAGTTTTTTATCAGCATATTTATATTTTATTCATTAATTCATCAATTCATCAAGCACGCTGTGCTATGAGAGCAAAAGGGGACTAAAAGGGAACAATATTTGGTTGCTTTCACTTCTATTTCACAAGTAGATGTTAAAGTATTGCTACCAGGTACCCAGGTGTTGTTCATACCCTAGGGCTGCTAGCTTTTTATCCTCTGTTGAACATATGTATTTTTCTAACAGATGGGAAAGCCAATAGCCTCTTATTTTTGAGTTGTCTATTTGTATGTTTTGCTGTCCTTATCCTTTGCACTTCTTAACCTCCATCAATAGTTTATTGTGTCACCATACCTAATGTGTTACACTGACAGACAAATAAAACAAAACACATGTGACAGCCAATGTTGACCAGAAATGCCCAAGACTATAACTACGACTGTCTGCCACACCTCTCACTCCACGTAGCGTTTTTCACAACATTCAAACTGGGAACATAGGGATTTTGGACCAGGTCACACACAGCAATCATCGGATAGGTTTGAAATAGTGCTTATTCATTTTGTATGAGGGTGCCAAGATTGTTTAGTTAAACATGAATTTTGCTTGATTTGATATAATTTTAAAGTGCCTGGGACAGAAAGTGACTGGAAATTGACTGCAATGCTCAGATGTGGATTGGGTGAATATAGAGGCCAATACTGTGATACATAAAGACACTAGAACATTTTAATGGTGTAACAAAATGGGAAAATTAACATAGTAACAGTAACAGAAGAAAGAAAAGATGAAGAATGATCCAAATGTGGGCATTTGTTGTGTGACTGTATGATGGTGTCCGAATCCAGTATGTTTAAATGAGGTTAGATGGTGCAAAAGTAACTGTCTGTCAGACCTAGGGTCATTGTGCTGATTTGTGCAGAAGACCCCAAAAAATGGCCAAACTATCAGTGTCGCATAGGTGTGGGGTTATCCCCGCTGTCCCAGATGTGTAATGGCGTCCAGGGGTATGGGTGAGGGACGCAACACAAAAAAAAACAACCAACCACTGCTGGCTTGGACGGTGCAGAGACAAAAAAACACAGACAAGGGAGCAATGTACAAGGGTAAGTGATATATTGATAATATTTACAAAATAAAAGAAAATACACATTTTAGCCACTAGGAGCCACTGTTAACAATAAACAATTAATCACAAAATATGTGCCATGACAATTAGTCTCTGGTTGATAACAGGAGGTTCAGGTGCCTCCTGCATTGCTATGCTACCTATGGATGTTCTGTTTTACACTACATTTCTTCAAAAGTGTTATAGTTAGTCAGCAAGTCCAAAGACTCATATCTTCAACGTTGGCAGCATGAAGCATGGAGAGCTGAATATCTTGTCTGTATATGTAACACCGGTGAGTGGAAGGAGTCACTCCTAAGACATTGTGGCTTGAGCAGCTAGATCTACAGTGCCTGCACAGTTATGGTACACATTGCCCCTGTTGGAAAGACTGGCAAACTGAACAGTCTCAATACCCCAGAGCCTCTCAGTCAGAAGAAGAATAAAGATACATGAGGGACAGACTGTGACAAGGGCTATGGAGGGACTCAAGTGCAAAGAGGGAGTCAGAGACAGGCGTCTTGGAGAACAAACAGAGATATACTAGGGAATGTGCAGTCTTGTAGTCTAAGGCTGGCAGGAGATTTTACACACAATAATAGTTAAATCCAGCAAAGGTGCAAAAATACAGGCAAGGTCAAATCATAGCCAGAGAAAATCCAATAGCAACAAGATGAGGAAGGTTCAAGACTCAGTGACAAGAGAATGAACATCCTTTCTATATATATATATATCCTAGAAAGGATAACAGGCAATCATCAGACTGGGTACAGGTGTGCAAAGCCAACGTGAAATGCAACGGATCGGAATAAGGTGTGCGCACCCAACATGGAATGAGACTTGGGAGAAGTCACGTAACCTGCAGACGCAATGGTTGCTGAGCTGTGAAGCTACAGTCCCAAATCCCTCAAATTTGTTTTAAAATCCAGTTATTACTATTTATTTCTGCAAACAACGATAGTCTACAGATAGCTAAAATGTCAGGGAAGAAAAATGAAAGTTCTCCTACCGCTTCTCCAGCAGAAAAATGTTTGAAACCGTCTACAAGCAGCAAAACTTGGTCAGAGACTACCATGGTGGAAGCCATTTCCTTAGCTCTCACCAAACAGCAGGATCGACTGGAGGGGGTGGTAATTCAAGCAGTTACAGCAGCCGAAATGTCAGGGCTCCCGCCCCCTAGCTGTTGTGTTTTTGTTTTTCCCTGTCCATGTGCTTTTGTTTTCCTTGTGTTCTAGCCCTGCCTCGCTCTCCGCCCTGTCTCCGCCCACCTGATTGTCCCCACCTGCCTGCCTGCACACCTGCTTCTCATCACCTCATCAGCCTAGCCCTATATCTACCCTGCTTGTCTCTGTCTTGTTTGCCAGATCGTTTCAGTGTTTCTGCCTGTCTTGTTTCCCGCCTGTGTTTCCCTGTTTGGATAGAAGTTTGGAGAGAAGGAACAATGTGAGGATAGTGGGGTTAGCAAGCAACCGTGATGGGGGTGACGCCATAGGCTTTTTGCAGAAAATGCTGCCCAAATGGATTCCTTCACTCGGGAATAAGCCCATCGAATTCGAATGAGTCCACAGAATCTATGGTCCCAATCCCAACACTGAAAAGACCATGATTTTTAAGGTTCTGAAGCAATCCTGCAAGGAGCTCGCAAAGAAAATGGCCTGATCCTTGATGCCGGGAAAACTCTGAGATTCTTCGCAGACTACAGCGCGTTCACGTCCTAAAGGAGGAAAGTTTATGCTGGAATTTAGAAAGCGTTCAAGCCATGGGTGTTCAGTCCTTCTTAATTTATTCTGCCATATTACGGGTGAATTATAAAGGCAAGCAACTTTCTTTTTCATCAATTGAGGAGGCAAGGCCATTCAAGGCAGAACTTTCTCGTTCACTGACACGGCAAGAGCTCACCTATCTACCGCAGCACTGCGAATGCCAGGATGGAATGAAAGCTCATGAGGAAGGTGCAGAAGCTGCGCACTAATATCCCTGATTGGCTGTCCGTTATTTGGTGACCTGGATGGTCAATCGCAGCAGTGACCTGACTGGAGATCTGGGACATTAGCTAGCCATAGCTGGTTAATAACATCAGCTGCACCACAGTGCTGGAAGATATGGATCTGACCTGTAGGCCAACGAACTTTTAGTTTCCTTAAAAAGTTAGTAGGCTGTTTGACATGCTAGCCTATTCAGACAATGGTATTTTGTTAAATATCTGGTAGGGATTTCACATCAGCATACACTTAATTTATGAACTAAATACCTTTTTATGTTCTTGTATAATGGCAATACAATATTTTGAGTATGGTTATCAGTTTTACGCTGGAATGTTAGGGGATTAAAAAATTCCAAGGTAAAGAGCACAAAATGCTTAGATTACCTAAATAGGAAAGGTGTAGAGGGTGGATACCCAACCCGAGCCCGACAGGAACTACTAATTAGGATGGGCTGGCCTAGTTGAGAAGGTGCTTCAAGTTCTTTTCATAGTGAAAATATGATGTAAAAATAAATAAAAATGATGGACCTACTGTCTGTGTTGGGCTACCTTCTGTTCAGTGCTGGGGTTTGTTTATTTACGTGACAACGCAACACAGGCTATTTCAAGCGATAAATATTGATAGGCTAAAGATGGAGGACGTCAAACAAAATTTGTCATCGGGGAAGTTTAAAACTACCGAAAACCATGTAGGGAAATCGATGGTATGGAGGCATTTCGATTTATTTCGTTTGTTGCAAAAAGCAGTTGAGAGCATCTTTTGCTGCCATAAAAACAGTAGCATGTACATTTTTAGCGATCTAGCTGGCTATACATTGTTGCAAAGCTACCATTAGCTAACAGGCTAGTTTTGCTAACGACAACTTCAAGCAGTCAACACAAAGGCTGCATCCGAAAACTCAGTATGCACTAACTTCGGTTAAGAACCTACTACCGGACCGTTACTGTAGTACATACTATTGAGTATGCAAGCGAGTAGTAAGGACACAATTCGGATGTGCCACCATCTTACCTGTCCTTTGACCCGGATGTTTAAATGTTTTCATGTTTTAAAAATCAGTCTTGGCTATGTAACAAGCCAATTAATTTGTTAGCTTACCCAAGTTGACTACACCGCCATCTTCTTTCTTTTTTTTTACTAGGGAATTCTTCTTCTTCGTTTAATCGGGCTCTAGCTGACTTATGGGATAGCATAGAGTGGTACGTTTGCATACTTCAAACTTTCAACAGAAGTAGTAGGTCATCCGGGTACCGTTTGACTACTGTTAAATGCCTACTAAGTATTCGGACACCCTATGGATTGTGACGTACTGCTTTTTGCGTACTATATAGTAGGGAAGTACTGTATGAGTATTCGGATGCAGCCAAACACTTTCCAGAAACTCCTAGGATCCGTCCAATTTGACTCCAAACAGCCTCTTTATGATGAATGTTATGATACAGTTTTCATGATTTCATGATTTGATTTCAACATTCATATGGACAATGAACATGATCCCTTCAGAACAGCATTTTTGTCCATTATTGACTCCATTGGATTCTCTCAGTTTGTGGATAAACCCACACACTGCTGCAACCACACACTGGCCCTCACTTATGGCACTGAAATTAACAATGTAGTAACCATGCCACACAATCCTGTACTGTCCGACCATTACCTGGTGACTTTCAACCTTTCTTTTGCTTGTTACATTAACTCAGAGTCTTTATTGGTGAGCTCCCTGCATCATACAGTCTGAACAATGAAGAATATTTAAGCTTATGCTCAAACCCTAGTTCAGCTAAAATAAATCAACTCACCAAAATATTGAGTCCACACTGCGTAATACCCTAGACCCCTTAAAAAGAGGAAAGTCCCAGACAAAAAACTAGCACCCTGGTATAATGACCAGACCCATGCTATCAAACAAACTGCACAGAAACTTGAAAGGAAATGGCGCTCCACCAAATTACAGGTCTTTCTCCTGGCCTGGAAAGAAAGTCTAGCATGCTACAAGCATGCGCTCACAGCTGCCAGATTGGTGTATTTTTCTACCCTAATAGAGAAAAACAAGGACAATTCCAGGTATTTGTTCAGCTCCATCTCCAGACTAGTTAAGAGCCCTGCATCAGCCAACCCCTGCATTCCAGCAATTCATAGTAGTGATGACTACATGAATTTTTTTGACAGCAAAATCCTAAAGATACGTGACACAATTCAAAAACTGTCTTCTAATTCTGCCTCCAGCCTGGCCTGTCCAAACTAAGATAATGCAGAGATGTCCGATAGGCCAGCCACATGCCTAGACTCTTTCACACCCATTGAATTTAGCGACTTCTCCTCGCTAATTAATTTGTCCAAAAATGCTACCTGCCTACTAGACCCCATTCCAACTAGATTCTTAAAACAGCTGCTACCTGAAATTGGCACTCCTGTCAGTGCTCCGCCTCCTTAGCTGTCGTGCTTTTGTTTTCCTTGTGTTTTTCCTGCCCCGCTCCCCGCCCGGTCTCCGCCCGCCTGATTGCCTGCACACCTGCTTTCCATCCCCTCGTCAGCCTTGCCCTATATGTTCCCTGCTTTTCCCTGTCCTGTTGCTAGTTCGTCACAGTGTTTTTCTCCTGTTTCGTCCCCGGCGTTTGCTTTATGCTTCTGTCTGCCTGTTTCCCGTTTTTTGACCCTGCTTGTACCCTGACCTCGTTTTTGCCTGCCTCCTTGCCTCGTTTGCCTGATTGCCTGCCTGTCCGGTTCCCCGACCTTGCCTGCTCCGATTTCCCGATCCTCGCTCTGTCCACAGACTGTCTCCCGGTTTTCGACCCTGCTTGTTTTCGGATTAGCGATCTGCCTGACGATTCCGTTAAAGACGCTTGGAACCCGAAGCTCCCGTGGTCCGCGCCTGAGTCCCTGCCTGAGCCCCGACAACTCCGTTATTAAATCTTAGAAATGCCTCCCTTACATTCGGACATATACCTCAGTCCCTCAAGCTAGCAGTCAAGCCCATTTTGAAGAAGCCCACTCTAGACTCGAATGACCTGTCGAACTACAGGCCCATCTCAAATCTCCCATTCCTTTCGAAAATCTCCAATAATATTCTGGAAGTCTTTCAGTCTGGATTTAGACCGCATCACAGCATGGAAACCGCTCTCCTAAAAGTAATCAATGACCTACTTCTCTCCTCTGACAACGGCTGTATCTCCCTACTTGTGCTCCTAGACCTAAGTGCAGCCTTCGATACTATTGATAATCTTATTCTTTTAGACCGACTTGAGAACCTTATTGGCGTAAGTGGAAAGGCCCTATCATGGTTCAGGTCTTATCTTTCAGAGCGACATCACTTTGTCTTCATCAACAATAAGTCCTCCAAACTCTACCACAAGGATCCGTGCTTGGACCTTTGCTCTTTTTGTTATACATGGTCCCTCTTGCAAATATCATTTGTAAACATGGCATTAGTTTCCACTGCTATGCACATGATACCCAGTTATACATATCAGCCAAACCTGATGTCTCCCTGGGAATATCAATCATGGAAGCCTGCCTCAAAGACATAAAGACATGGATGGCCCATAATTTCCTCCTCCTAAATTCGGACAAAACAGAAATATTGGTTATCGTCCCAAAGTCTGTCAGGAACAAACTCACCAATATTACATTAAATCTTAATGGTGTCTCACTGGCCTCAAGTGCAACCACCTTGGTGTCATGATTGATCCTGAGCTCTCCTTTGACACACATATAAAAAACACCTCCAGGACTGCTTTCTTTCATTTGAGGAATATTGCCAAAATCAGGAAAATTCTATCAATACACAACGCTGAAACGCTAATCCATGCTTTTGTTACATCCAGATTGGACTACTGTAATGCCCTCTTGTCAGGATGTGCATATGCCTCCCTAAAGCCCCTTCGTCAAAATGCAGCTGCTCATATTCTAACCAGAACAAAGTGCTTTGAGCACATCACTCTAGTATTAGCCTCTCTCCATTGGCTACCTATCAAATACCGCATTGATTTCAAAATACTTCTCCTTACATTTAAAGCTTAAATGGGCTTGCCCCTCCCTATCTTAAGGACCTTCTCCGCCCATATACTCCAAAACAAACTCTGCGTTCCCAAAGCACGAGACTTCGTGCCGAGCCCCTCTTTTGTGGAACAATCTACCCATCGAAGTTCAGGGAGCAGACTCTCTTTCCGCCTTTAAGTCTAGGCTAAAAACGTATCTTTATTTCAAATCCTTTAGTTGAGGGACACGGCACGGTGTTGACATTGATTGTACGTAGAGTCTCTGGTGGACTAAGTGGTCATTGCTGTCACTACATCATGTCCTGGGTACTCTGTGTTCAGCTGATCTGGCTGTGGTCTGGTATTGACTGCCTTAGGGTCACCCTCATGATAGTGCTGGCCCCTTGCCTCTCGCCTTTATCCTTGGCTAACCAGCGAATTAGTAGCACTAGCTGACTACGAGCTAATAATAGTTGGAGACATGAATGCGTGTGCACAACTGAATGCTGACAGGTCCTCATCACTTTGTCCCTGTCACGCTCAGCAGTTGGCATGCAATGCTCTCAATACCATCATAAATTACTTGAATTTATATGTTATTTATATGTTTGGCATATGCATAATACCGGTACCACTGATTATACTTGTCTATCTGCGCACCATAAAACTTATACTAGACTAGATTACTTTCTATTTTCCTGCAGTCTTAATGCGAATGTAGAAGCAACGCCAATTCTCACAGCCTCACTTTCAGATCAAAATACAGAAAAGCCCTCGTTGGCATTTCAATACAACCCTTCTGCAGAATGGTGACTTTGTTAGGGAATTCAAAGAAAATTTTATCCAACAGAATGAAGAATCTATGGATGATCCTATGCTTGTTTGGGTGGCTATTAAGGGGTTTATCAGAAACTTTACCTCCTCATTTGCCTCCAATTTGACAAAGACAAGAAACAAGCAAATTCATTTTCTAGAGAAACAGTGTCAACTAGTACTTGGACAGGAGCTTAAAAAGAAATATACCACCACAATCAAAACTAGTTTAAAATCAACCAAAGTTGAGTTAAATGACCTATTACACCGACAAGCAGAATTCATCATGCACAGGGTTAGGCAGAGATATTATTTTCAGCGTAGCAGACCGAGCAGGTTACTTGCTCTCAAACTCAAATAATGTGAGGCACACTCAACAATAGACACTATCAGATCACCTACTAAGGGTTTGGTCTCTGATTCTAAAGGAATCAATGAAACATTTAAGTCATTCTATGAGGACTTATACTCATCTACAACTAATTTTGATAAGGAACCATGTATTCAATTTTTAGGAAAAAAAAAGATCTTCCAGAATTATCTGAGGCAGACTCGGTCAACTTGGGGCGACCAATTTCTCTAGAGGAGTTACAAGTGGCATTAAAAACAACCTCAAAAGGTAAAGCGCCTCGCCTGGATGCCATATCCCCAGAATTGTTACTACACTTCTGGGACATTCTAGGTCCAGTTCTGCTTAAGACCATACATTCCACTATTACAAAAGGATCTTTTCATAATCGTGTTAACGCTGCACTAATTTCTCTCCTGCATAAACAAGGTAAAGACCACACGGGTTGTGTAAATTTTCACCCCATTTCATTGATCAATTCAGAGATAAAGCTATATTCCAAAGCTTTGGCCATACGCCTTGAGGGTTACGTGGAAAAACTGGTGCATTTTGACCAATCTGGTTTTGTGAAGGGGCATCTAGCAGCGGATAATATTTGCCGTCTAGTTCATATTAATCATGAGACACAAGATCTTGATATTCCTTGTGCAGTCCTCTCGCTAGATGCTAGAACCCGTCAGGGCTGCCCCATGTCAGTGAGTCTCTTCATCCTCTCCCTCGAACCTCTAGCGTTATACCTCAAACAAAACTTAATAATTTCTCCTATATATATCAAATCATCATCCCACATTATATCTTTATATGCAAACGATGTTCTTTTGTTTAATACTGATATCCAAATATCTCTCTCCAACCTTCTGGTTGTCTTTGATTCATTTAAATTGCTCTCAGGTTTCAAAATTAACTGGGGGAAAATTGGCATTGATGTTATTTAATGACAAGGCAAAAACTACCTCTATTCCAACCATCATACCTACCAACATGGAGATAATTTACTTGGGTATAAATATTCAGCCTTCCCTGCATAAGATAGTCACCAATAATTATCAAAAAAAATTTAAAGAGGTTGAGAGTGACTTAAGCAAGTGGAGTAAGTTGCCTGGATCGCTACAAATGAGAATTTCCACTGTGAAGATGAATGTGCTGCCACGTTTAAACTTCTTGAGCATGAAGATTCCGCTACCCTCACCCATAGGCTACTGGGCAAAGGCATCCTAAGTTTTCATGAGCTTTGTGTAGCGTTTAACATACCAAAATCATAATTTTTTCATCATCTCAAACTATGTAGTGCTCTACGAGCTTATGGGGTCCCATGGGGTACAGAATTAAGTCCCCATCCTTTTATTGTTTGGTTGCTGAGTTTCTGCTGCGTTTTTGCTGAGGTATATATTCTAAATTGCTACTTACAAAGATCTACTCAATGTGAAAGCATGGGAAAAAGGTCTTAAGGTAAATGAGGAGGATCCAGTCAGGTGGGAGAGTGTATGGAAGAATATATTTGGTTCATCTAAGAACCCAAACCTTCAGTTGATCCACAACAAAGTTGGCCATAGAACATACAGGACACAACTTCTAAGATGCCACACAAGACAAGCTCGCAGTCCTAACTGTGAATTATGTCACCTTGGAATCCCGGGTTCCTTAAAACACATGTTATGGGACTGTCCTGAGGTTTTCTTATTTTGGGAAAAAGTAGCCCATGAGCTGTCAGACTTGGTTGGAAAAGATATCTCTCTAGATCCAATACTTCTGTTACTTACTGATGACTCTAAGATGGAGTTTAATGAAAAACGATCTGGCTTGCTGGTGTGCTGCAAAAAAACGTATTGTTCAGCGATGGATCCCTCCTCATAAGCTGCACATTAAAAGAGGTTAAATTACTTTAAAGAGATAGTTGTGATGGAGTTATCCACTGCCTGAATCAACAAAGCCAGTGCTAGCACTTGGAGAATGCTGCCTTAGTTATCAGATATTTACAAGAAAATTCTGATAGACAACTGACAGGAAAGGAATCAGTGTGCTCAGTGCTATATTTCAAATGAAGTATATATCAGCTAGAGATCTGATGCTGAATTAATGAAATCAGACTTAGTTCCAGACATTGCTACTTGTGTTAAATAACAGTGGAAATGAGAAAATGTGAAAACAGAGAATATCAACAGTGAGTATTTTGCCATGCAAACACATCATTTCACCCCATAATGTGATGTAAATCCATGCCAACATTTTAGTTGGAAGTTCACCTTCTTAAATTTGCTGAATCTGAGAGACACTTTAGTTTATTGCAGACAGTTGTTCATTTGTATTCAGACCAAATTCACTCAAACTTGTCTTCCATGTGTTTTGGTTTTTAGTTATTCCTGATTCAAAGAATGACACTGTCCATGGACATGTAACCCAGAGACTGCTGGTTCATTTTCCAAGTTGCATCCTTGAGTTGCTTGAGTAAATATCCAAAATAAATCGCTAATTAAATCGAGAAGTATTGTTGTGTGAATGAATCTCACAGATCGGGATTCACACTAATCATGAATCTTTATATTATTAAGATTAACTCATTTGGTTTTCTTTGTCTGGTCTCAGTTCATCCAGATCATGATCAATCTTTGCAGAAAACACTACTGTTGCAACTTTGCATTTGCAACTGTACATCTCCTCAGTGGTGGGCAGATGTTCCCTGGCTTTCATCTGTAGAAGTTGTGTACATATATTCCCTATCAGCCAAATCCATTTTGGTCCCTCTGGTTTTAGAAGGAATTAAAATGCCAGTTTGATCAATTTCTCCCTGCTAAATTATTAAACTTGATCTGTCAAGAAACATGTCCTACTATAACAGCATGTCAGTATTCTCATGCTCCCTTACTAATGATGCTCATGTATACCGTCTGTGTTAATTAGATTAATAATTGAGAAGGATGTATCTGTTTGATGTTTGCAATCACCTAATAATCTGGAAAATTACAATGTCATTCTCATCATTCTATATCATGTTGGCCCAGATTACAGCCTGGAAAACATTAAACTACTGATAAAGGTGAAATAGTTCTATAGTTCTTTCACAGCTTTGAGGATTTAAAGCAGTGCATTACATAAACTTGAGTGAGCTAAAACACTTAAATTATTAAACACAAATATGCAGGGAATAAAAGAACATGAATCTCTTCTATTTCAGCAGGTGAAGATTTATGTAAAGGTAAATTGACTGTAGATGTTCTCCCTCCCCTAACCCCATTGATGTTCATGGTTGTCTCAATCTCCTCTCCTGCCAGGGGATGAAGGAGAGAGAGCATGTAGGCATCAATAATGACTCATGTTACCCCTCCTCTAAAATTACCTCCCCATCTCTCTGGTGGGGGTGGATCATGAGAGTATGTAAGTGACCTTTTCTCCAAAGTTTCTGCAATATGTCTCAGGCTCCAGTCCCCTCGCTGTGCCAATTTCCTGTAACCTGGCCGTTCATCTTCCACCTGCCAAACCTCAGCACACTAGTAAGAATGGCACCACATGTTCCATTGCAGTGGTCAAAGGTACAGTGTCTCCAAGGCAACTTAGCAGGTAGACATCCAGTACCCTAAGCATCATGCCATAAATAAGCCTACGACTTTCATAAAACCAAAGACATTTTCAGATAAGAGTAAATGTGAGCATGAAAAGCTGACAGCTTATATGTGACCACAAACTCAAAGTAGATCTGTGTCTCTGTCTGCACATGTACCTGTCATGCTGTCTATCAGGTATTCAAGCAAACCAGTTACACTCTCTCTAGTTCAAAGTTGTGTTTAGTCTAATTTCAACATAGGCGGCCTGCATTAGCTTTTTTGCAGTCATCTAAGGATGCAATGATCTTTCTTAATGACATTGCATAGAACCTTCAGTAGCTGCAGTAATTTAAAACTGGCTTAGAGTAACTAAGTAAAAATGAGGTCTTTTAAGCCTATTAGAGCCCAGTTTGTTAATACAAATTACAGACGAAGCAACAATGTAATTAATAAAAGTCTAATGACACAATGCAGACAAACACCGATGAAATGAAGCTAAATAAACTAGAGGTTGTCAAAGGTTAAATCATGACAAAGGTTACTTTCAGACTGGACAACACAAAAGGGGGAAACATAGTGATAATGGTTTGTGTGTTTTGGAGTGGTTATCACCAAGTTAAGTCAAACTACAGGAGATCATGATGTGATAACTGTAGTCTGACATGCACTGGCAAAACATTAATTAGACGTGTGTCTAACCATACAAGTTACCTTATTTAATGAGCTTAGCTCAACTATTAGTACATCAGTATAACCAGTCTCGTAATGGTAATTGTAATGGGGAAAAATTATCATTGTACGAATCGCGGATGCGTCTAAGCACATCTAGTACAAGGATCAGTATTAAACAATAATACTCAGTGAGTTATTGAGGAGGGCCAGTCCATCAGACTTGAGACATCAGACTAATTTGTGGTAGGCCTACTGGGAGGCTGTAGTCCATTTTCCACCAGAGGCTTTGTGGTAAAATGTTTGACTAAGTGTATACCCCATATGAAAATCATACGTATTGCCAGTATATGTTAATTTTTGATTTTAACCACAGTTATTGACATATTAAATCAGCCATTTACGTTATCTTTACTACGTATGTGGAGGTCTGGAAGTGTATAAGGAAACCAGACAATTTAATATGTTAAACTTAAACTTCTTGCTTTGTATGCATGTGAGTAAAAACTAAAAGGAAGGGTCAGAAGAGTACAGAAGACTGCAGGAAGGGTAAGCAGTTGTTACATATCTCTATGCCAAGCAAGACTTGTTATCGGGGCTTAGCTGGACGCTGTCCGAGCATTGCTCGGAGGATGGACCTTGAGTGTAAGATAAAAGAATTGGAAGGGGGGTTGTTAAACAAGGGATTCTTCATGGAATATAGCCAAGGCAGAACAGGTTAAGCAGGGATAGTTATTTTTATACATATATTAGGTATGTGTGACCTTGGGAATACTGGAGGGCAGCTGAAGCAGGATTGATATTTGGAGATAATAGTGTACAGCCAAGGCGGGATAGTTATTTTTTATAATTAGGCAGGTGTGATCTTGAAAATAATAGTGTACAGAAAATGTGTTATGAGGGGGTTGGAGTCTAAGCTCCACAATACGAGGAGCAAAGGGAAAAAAGCATAAGAGAGTAGTGCTTTCAGAGGGTGTTTCAGAATGCTTGGGCAGAGTGAATGTGTGTGTTGCTCTGCGCGGACCAGCCTGGTTTACTGTATGTGATTTGCAACATATACAATAAACCAATTACATCAGACTCTTGAGAATTATATTTGTTCTTTATTGGGCACTGGAATTCACTTTCTGAAATTATTATAAAAAGGTATATAAATTATGTAACTTGGTGAATTATTGTACAAGTGTGGAGGGAGCCCCCAGTCTACCTGGCCGGGGGCTCCCTCCCGGGGAGTAGTTTTCCACCACAGCTTCTTGCTCTGTCGTCGAAGATGAGAAACATGCAGGAGAGATCCGTTTCCCGACCATTGTTGGGGAGTTCTTGTGGCATCCAGGTCTGGCACTGGAGTTCCGTTTCTTCTGGCTTTCCTTAACAGACACACATCATCGACAAGGGGATGTTGAAGAGATCTGGTCGTCTTCACAGCCATAATAGCTGTCTTCGCTGACAGCCTCCAACTTCATGTGGAGTTGCACTCGTATGTATAGAGAAGTGCTACATATTACCCGCAGATACGTCCGCTGGTGTCGACACATGAATAACGAAGACACACAGTCGTCTTCGCATTCAACTTTTCCGACAGCCTCCAATTTCGCATTGGGGCATTTCGGTCTCTAAGGTTTCGTTGTTCTTTGTTGATTGACTTGCTTCCAGAGCCAGTTGTGGAATCATAATGGAGCATACTGAGAAGAGCTTGGCTGTGCAGAGCAGAAGATGAGTTCACAATGCATCAGTGGTGAGTTTAGTATGCATCAACAGCAGTGTCACAAAGTCTGTTTACAGATGGCTTGGCATCCTTTTATTGCCTGATAAGGGTGAGGAGTCATGCAGAGCCCAATCCTCTCCTTACCAGATGGCCAGGGCCATATACATTGTAGAGATACCAGGAGTAAGTATTGTAAATAGCTTGGTTTTGGTTGCAGATATTTGTCCATATCCCCTACATTGGGAATAAGAAAGAGTTCCTTGTTCTCTCTTGAACAGTTTTGAGTCCTTAGATGAAAGTACACTGTGGATCATCAGTCATATGGTCATAGTAACAGTGTCTTTTTGAGTGTAACAGCTAGCAATTTCTCTTAAACTGTCCAAATTTCCCCCAGTATTCCACGGTGTTTCCATTCATTATACTGTCCATGAAACTGGGATGGAAGGTATGCTGTCTGTCACGTTGACAGTTTGTCCCTTTTGGGGGTTCCCTACAGAAACAATCTGGTGCATTACACTATCACAAATGCTCCAGTACCTCTTTTAAGGTTCATTTCCATTGGCTTCTCCTCATGAGCAGCCAATATGCATATTAATTCATTGTGGCCAACTGCAAGTCACTTTCTGCGCAGATGATTGCTATCTAGGCTATTCATGAAGCTATTTACCTTGCTAACTCAGCTCCTCACCAAAACACAGATGATAGTAATGTGGAACCTTGGGGTGACAGGTGGTCAGCACAGCTTCTTTGGAGAGCAAGCTGATAGCTGACCACATCACTGGCCATCCTGTGAAAGGTCCCCTACTCATTGTCAGCGGTGAAAAGAGGTGACAGGGAGAACAATGAGACAGAGGGAGAGGATGTGGGGTGGCGCACTGGTGTCCTTGAATTACGAGAGAATGGAGCTTCACCTGGACATCTCTGTGACAGCCAAACTGCTGTAGATGAGGTGACAATGCCTACAATAGGGGGGGTACCACTTACGTGTAAGGATTATCCTTACAAGAGATACCAATTATGTAGGGGATAATTAAATTAAACATGTGGAGGTGCCATACAGAACATGGCATCTACCATAGTGGTTAAAATAAAATACCAGTCTCAGTTTCGTATATCAGTCTCAAAATATACAAAACTATTAATTTGGAACTTCAAATAATAATTAAATTAATAATCATAATCTAAATTACCACATCAATAGTTAATCTTAATCAAATCACACTTTTATCTATTTAGCTAACTAAACAAATAAGACTGATGATTCAACTAAGAGGTGAAGATTTTCAGAATTCTGATCAGCAGAGGATATTCATTCCACGTGTAACATTACAACAGACAACCTTGGAAAAATAATGCATTTATTGAAATATGACATCATAGTAGTAATGCAGGAATCAATACATTCATGTACAATAAGTGAAGCATGTGTATGTATTTACACTTATACGAAGGTTTGAGCGAATGTCTTGTGCTAGTGTGTGTGTGAGCGTGTCATAGGGTGTGTGCTCCTTTGTTCTGAGTCGTGCATGTGTTGCATGTGTGTTCAAAGAGAACAAAGGAACATTTGTGTGGCAGCGAGTTGCCTATGTGCATGTCTGGTACAGGATATGTTCAAGTGATTCTCCGGGGTTATTCTGTGCGGATTAAAAGAAGGTACCAGGGGTTAGCAAGAGGATATGCATTCAAAAACCCTATGTCACTGTGTGGTATCTTAACTAAAGCTGCGCAGTGAATAGTGTGTGACAAGTCAGCTAGGATCAACAAAACATAGCTAGCTACATTCCTTGTAATGATCTGAATTATTGAATTGAATTGTACGTAGGTACAAACATTCATAAATGTAGCTAACAGTCAGTTGTTTAGCTATGCAATGTCCTATGCCACAAGTTAACAGCCTACTGTAGTTCATGAAATGAGGTCCAAATCTTTCAGTTCCATGGGTGGTTTCACTGGCGGTTCCATCGTCGGGGAGCCACGGCTGGTCTGGTTCGGTCGGTTCGGTTCAGACGCTGATGAGGGTTTCTTTCTGGCAGACATGTTGAGGTGGATCCGATCGCACCTTTGTCTCCGGCTGGTAACAAGTTCACGCTGCTCTGATTGCTGGCGCTGAAACCCAGCTCTTGTTTTATTTATCTCTGCTAGCAGTTCATTGCTAGCTTGGAGAATCAAAGCCAGGACAGGGCTTTCAGCTCGGCTGTCCGTGTCCCGTCCACATGGTGCGGCCTTTGGGAAAGAGAGGGATATGTCCTTCTTCTTTGGACGTATGGAGCAAGAGCACAAGAGAGATAGCAAAGGAATGCAGTTGGTTTTTACTAGCATCACTTGGGGGGTTGGGGTTTCCTGTTTACTATAGAGGTTATGCATGTGATGTCACAGTAGGCAGTCAGATACCACCAGCAGCCTGGTAGTACTGCCACTTCTGGCCTAGCCTCTACAGACAGAGGTTTCAAGGAGCCAGAGGAGCAGATGGCTTGGTGGCTCGAAGCGCTGCAGGACTACCATTTCAATGTCCGCCACTGGGCCGGTCATCTCCACACGAATGTGGATGCCCTGTCCAGACACCCCTGTGAGGGAGAAGAGTGCCGGTACTGTCAGCGCATCGAGGACCGGGATGCGGTGACCCCAGTGGTGGCAGCCCTGCAGACCTCCCCTTCAGGCGACGACAACACCTCTCCAGCAGGCGGCGATGGCTGTGTTGAAACCCTGGATCCACAGCAGCTCCGACTGGGCCAGAGTCAAGACCCTGTTCTCTCCCGGGTCCAGGTTTGGGTGGGCGCAGGCCAACGACTGGCATGGGTGGCAGTGTCAGCGCTGGATCCTGAGACCAAGGCCCTCTACTCCCAGTGGTCCAGCCTCACCAGCCACAGCGGCCTCCTCCATCACCGCTGGCAGTCCCCCAAAGCCGCCCCAACATCCTCCAGCTCCTGGTGCCTCGCAAGCGGCGCCCTAAGGACCTGCAGCTCGTCCATGGCTCGGCGGGGAGATCCACTTCAGGGTCACCAAGATCCTACACCGACTGCGGTCCCAATTCTACTGGCTGGGGTGTCGGCAAGACGTAGAGCTATCGGTGCGACTCCTGCATGGCACGGAAGAGGACGACCCGGCGCTCACACACTCCCCTGAAGCAGTACCAAGTTGGGGCCCCCAATGGAGCATGTGGGCGTGGACGTCCTGGGTCCCTTCCCTACCACCGACTGAGGGAACCACTGCATCCTTGTGGCCATGGTCTATTTCACTAAGTGGCCCGAGGCGTATGTGGTTCCTGACCAGAATGCTGATACCACTGCTGAGCATCTGGTCAGCGAAATGTTCTGCCATTTTGGTGCGCCAGAGGAGCTGCACAGCGACCAGGGACGGAATTTCGAGGCTGAGGTGTTCAGTGAGGTCTATCAGTGGCTGGGGATCAAGAAGACCCGGACAACACCACTCCATCCCCAGAGCGACGGGCTGGTTGAGCATTTCAACTGCATCCTGGCTACCCAGCTCACCATCCTGACCAACAGCGAGACTGGGACCTCAACCTGCCCCTGGTCCTGTGGGCGTACCAGACAGCAGTGCAGGAATCCACCCGATCACCCCTGCAGCCCTCATGTTTGGGCGCAAGCTCCAGATCCCAACAGACTTGGTATTCGGTCCGCCTCCCAAGCCTGAGGTGGAGGGCGCACCTGGCATGGCTCGCACCCTACCAACCCATGGCTCTGTCCGGGGGGGGAGTCAGGGCCTGAGAGTCACCCACCGGAGCCTGTCGCGTCGCTGAGGGCCACCCAGAGACCTTTGCAGCGGGCTCTGCATCAGCAGCGGCTCCCCCAACACCTCCGGGACTTTGTTGTGAGTGGCTGGGGACAGCTAACCACCTAGGCGGGGGCAGTGTGGTGTGTTGGGGGTAGTGGGTGGAGCGTTGCCCAGCATGCCTTGCGGCAGTGCTCTTGTTCATTGTAAATAGTTACCCACCGTGACTGTGTCTGCTCTTCCCTTATGTGTAGTCCCTTCCTTTTCTATCTGTGTGTGAGTACTGTCTGTGTGGTTGCCTAATGAATGACTGGCTAGCCAAATGTAGCTCTGTGCAGCATCATCTTTCTGCAAAGAAACGGCACATATAAATGTTAAGAAACCCAGTTCCTGGCCACATGTCAATGTCCATGGACCACTGGTTCTTTGGTAAATTGTAAGGATCACTGTCAAGTCCAACTGCCTTTAATTTAAGCAGATAATCATTTGTTTTACTCCCAGTTTCACAGTTTCTTGTACTAAACACAGCCATGTTGCAGGATGTTTTGCCACTCAGTCTGACTGCGTGGCTATCTGTGGACAGCACTGTACCTACACTGCTATATGTATAACTGGGTGTGTAGTGAAGGGCAAGAGCAGTCACTCCACCCAGCCTCGAACCCAGGTGCAAAGGGCGAGAGCAGTCACCCCACCCAGCCTCGAACCTGGGTCTACAGGGTACCAAACATGCGACTTTGACCGCAACACCAAAGAGCCAGGCTCGTTGGTATGGCAGTCAGAGCGCATACTCAACCGTCGTGACAGCACTCCATCACACTGTCCATGATGGCCTATATGACTAAGATCTTCATATTTTTACACCCTGTATGTTTACACATATACACCCCGTATGTTGAACTGTGTGTTTACCATCTCTGTGTATGCTACAGCAAAGCTCACCCTAAATGGCATTTTCTGGTGCTCATTCAAGTTGAATGGATACACATCTGTTATTTTGTGCTGGAAGTAATTCTGGATAAGAGCGTCTGATAAAGGAATGTAATGTAAAAATTTAACCAAAGCATTGGCTACAAAAATCAAGGCTGCATGGTGTTTGACTGACAGACAGCAGGTTGTACAGTCTGTTTGAACCTACTCAGCATGTTAGAATCCAGAGGGCTCACCATCTGCTTGTTTCAAGATTTTCACCAAAGAATAGTCAGAGTGTTTTATGGGAGTAGCAAATTGAATTGAACCAATTTTCACCAATTTTCATCCCTGTTTCCATGCACCAATGTGTGAAACTGTCATAGGTGGTGCAATTACAGTGGCCATGTGGGGTAGCTAACAGCACCATCTGTTGGAGAAATTGGTTAAACAAGGCATGCTGCTAGGTAAGCTTCCAAAAACACACACATGCTGCATTGTCATTCAGTGTTTGTCAATGACAATGTCAATGACAAGCTTTTGACTCTAAATAAATTTCATGCCACTATAATATCATATCATAAAACTCAAAGCTAAAATAAATAAAATAAATTGTTCAACTGGATATATTGCATGTATGAATTTCCAGACCAATTTCAAAACCACCTTTTATTAATTCAAAGCACTTAAAAATTCTCTGATAAAATATATTTTTTGGAAAGGTACAAAACAGTCTGCATGGATTGCAAAGTGAGTTTTTATTCATAAAAGGAAGCCTTAGCCAACACCACACTTGCTGAGAAGGCAGAGAGTAATGCTTGATAGTCCAGCAGATCAGTGGAGGAGCTGGATTTTCTCCACTTCCATTCTGCAGCACAAAGCTTTGCCCTATTCCTGCAGAGTGAATCTCTTAGCCATGGACATGGTGAGGTGGGTCGTACAGGACTGGAAATAAGAGGACAGAGAGAATCAAGGCAAGATGACAGAGAAGAGAGAAGGGTTGATGCAGCAGAATCAGTAGACAGTTTGGTGAAAGAATCAAGGGCGGGAGAGAAGCGAAACTGTGGAAGAAAAGGCTGAAGATGAGAGGTTGTGTATGTTATGGTGGGAGGTGACAGAGGTAGGCACCAGGGTGAGTCACAGAGGAGGAGGTAAAGACAAGGAGACAAAGAAGTGGGGAGAGAGTTGGAGTGGGGTAGCTTTCATTTAATGAGCACACTAAGTGCTCTCCAGTCTCGCACCTGCAAGTATGACTCATCTGTCAACATCTCGTCATCTGTCAACATGCCACATACCCAGGAGTGCCAATCTGTGGTTTTTTGTGGTCTCAGACTCTGACAGGAAAGGGGAAACACACTTAATAAATGAGCACTTTTCTGACTGTGGTCAAAATAAGACAGAAAGTGCAACAGATATGGTCAACAATAAGATGAGACTGAAAGGCATCAGACTACAAGCATTTGCCCACCTCCTTTTCAAGAGGTTGTTCAAAAGAAGTTGCGTATCTGATCTTCAGATACGCCTGAGTCCAGCTTGGTAACTGTGCAAGTTCAATAGGCAACAAGGCACAACATCGCCTTTGTAAGGGCGGGAGAAAAACCTCAGGTGGAGCTCAGGGCCTCAACTGGGCTGCTAGCCTCAGCTCGTGACTGGTGGCTGAAGGTTGACCTAGGGAAGCAGCTGAAGTTTCCAGAACACATTGCAGGGATGACACTCAGGCCAGATTTGGTCTTGACATCTGATTGCTCTAAGCAATTGGTTAGTTTGGCTTGTCTCTGGCTCTTGGCTCGATTGTCTCTGGCTCTTGGCTCGATTGCTCTGGCTCTTGCTCGATTGCTCTTGCTCGACTGCTCTAGCTTGGACGAGTTCCTGCTGTGTTTGTGCTGTGTTTGTTGGTGTTGTGTTTGTGGAGTGGTTTCTGTGCTTTTACATTCAATCGGACAAAAATAAAATTTGGTGCTATTTACCTAGCTATTACACATCTGATCTGCTCTTAAAGTTGAATCTTTTGTTGCCATTAGGGAACAGAGAGGGAATTTTCCACTTTTTTTCCTCCGTCGCAGCTAATTCGGCTCTAGCCGACGAGAGGTTTTTTGTGGTTTTTCGCCCTCTCAGGAGCAAATCTCTAAATAATTAAGCAGCACACTTTAGCTAGCTATTCGGGTAGTTTAGCTAACTAGCCGGTTCACTTTTTTTTACCTTTTTCTACTATTTTTCAGCGTCAGATTTTAGAATATTCTGATTCTGGTTGTGTTAGCGCGTCTGTGCGTTTGCTGAACTGTAAACGTAATTTTATTGTATTAGGCTAAGTGGCATTTCTTGCGCTTGATTTCTGCCTTTGATTTCTGTTTTGAGCCACCTCGGTGCTTTTAGCACTTTTTTAGCTGGTAATTCTGTCTCGGCAGTAAATCCTTATTTAGGGAAAGCGTTTACAGTTAGGGGAAAAAATGTGGCCAAAACTGTGCGAGAGTTGCCGGATGATCGGATTTCTGGAGGGAGACCTCCAGAATGAGTTCATCTGCGACCGTTGCCGACTTGTTGAGCACTTGGAGAACAAGATTCTTGATCTCGAGGCCCAACTAGCTGGACTCCACAGTAATCCTGAATCTAACTCTGTTAGAGTTCCAGGAACTGATTAGTACGCCCTATAGAGAGATAGTGTGCTCACCCAAGCCGGGTAGGGGGGAAGATACAGACCAGATAGGGCGAGAGAGCTGGGTTACAGTAGGGCGTAAACGTAGAAAGGGGCACAAAATTCCAAGAGGGGCAGTATCTCCAGAGATTGCGGTGACCAACCGTTTCGCGCCACTGCAAGACGAGTTGACCCACGATCCTGAGAGTGGGAGGACTGAAGAGCCCCAGGGCACCCAGGTGGCCTCATCCTCCAAGAAAAGGGAGTTGGTGATAGTGGGGGATTCAGTCATTAGAGGGGTAGATAGCATAGTGTGTTCGCGCGACAAGGAGTCTCGCATGGTCTGTTGCCTGCCTGGTGCCCAGGTCGGAGACCTCCTGGAGAGCGCGGACAAGCTCCTGGCCAGAGCGGGGGAGGATCCGGTGGTCATGGTCCATGTTGGAACCAATGACATAGGAAAGGGTAGGTTCGGGGTTCTGCAAGAAAAATTTATTGAGCTAGCGGGGAAGATTAGGAGCAGAACCTCCACGGTAGTCTTCTCTGGAATTCTACCAGTACCACGTGCAAGCAAAGGGAAGTAAGCCTTTATATGGAGGTTTAACACATGGTTACAAACCTGGTGTAGGAAAGAGGGGTACAGGTTTATGGGGCACTGGGACTCCTTTTGGAACAGGGGTGACCTGTACAAGCGGGACGGGTTGCACCTGAACCGGAGGGGTACAGCTGCACTGGGCCAGCGTATGCTTAGGGTAGCAGAGGGTTATTTAAACTAGGGTTTGGGGGGGCAGGGAGTTTATACAGTCAGATGGGTAGGGATAGACAGACTGCCGGAATAGAACACACCATGGCTAAATATCTTATTAGTAGAGAGGAAACGTTGCTTGTAAATCAGTCAGAACAGCACTGTAATAGAGGTGGTTCTGGGCAGTTGGGGGCGGGGGTAGAGGGCAGGAGAGGCACACATGGTACCCTGAAATTTCTCTGTTTAAATGCTAGAAGCATAAAAAATAAAATTCTCGATCTGGAAACCGTTATGAGTAATAGTAACTTTGATGTTGTTGGGATTACAGAGACGTGGCTTGGTCCAGGGGATGGGGATGAGTACAACGTAGAGGGATACAAGCTACTAAGAAAAGATAGAATCAATAGAAGAGGAGGAGGCGTAGCTCTCTATGTAAAGGATAATCTTAATACTCAGGAAATACCAGGAATGGAGTCCCTTATGGAGACTTATGAAGACTTATGGATTAAGATATTGGGGGAAAATCAAAAAGGCCTGAATGTTGGAGTATGCTATAGGCCACCAGCCTCAGATAGCAATGTCAGTAGTACTCTCTTTGATAACATTAAACTTGCATGTTAGGAGGGTGAGACAATAGTAATGGGGGACTTCAATTACCCTTCAATTAATTGGGAAGCTGTGTCAGGTCAAGGTAAATGTGAGGAAGAGTTTTTGGATGTTGTAAATGACTGTTTTTTGATACAGTCTGTTACTCAACCCACGAGAGAGAACACAATCCTAGATCTGGTTCTGTGTAATAATCCTGATAGAATCGGCAGTATTGAGGTAGGGGAACCACTCAGTACAAGTGACCATAGTTCAATTACATTTGAAGTTTTTTGGCAAGTCAAGTCTGCATTCTCCAATGCTAGAGTATTCAACTTTAGACAAGCTGACTTTATTAAGATGCGTGATTATACAAGGAATATAAACTGGGTACCTCTTCTAGATGGTAAAACTGTCAAAGAAATGTGGTGCATATTTAAAACGATTATTCTGGATGTACAGCGTAAATTCATTCCGCAAGTGAGAAAAGGAAAACTGAAAAAGAAGCATCCACAGTGGATGAATAAGTCACTGTGGAACAGTTTAACACAAAAAAGGAAATTATTTAGAAAATATAAGTTCGAGAGCTCAGATAGAAATAAGATTGAATACAGTAATATGCGAGCTCAAGTTAAGAAAAAAATAAGGGAAGCCAAAAGACAAATTGCACTAGATGCAAAGAGCAACTCTAAACGTTTTTTTCAATATTATGGTCAAAAAAGGATAGTTAAGGATGAAATAAGAGGTATAAAAAATAAGGATGGGGTTATGGTTTACGGTAACAAAGCTATTGCTGATACACTAAACAGTTACTTTGTGGAGAGTTTCACTAGTGAAGTGTTTTTGCATATGCCTTCAGGTGCAGTCAGTTCTCAGAGACTTATAGAGGAAATTGATTTAAATGATGCAGAAGTACTAGATAAACTTCAAAAACTTAAAACAAATAAGGCAGCAGGCCCTGATGGAATATATCCAAGAGTTCTCAGAGAACTAGCAGAGGTGGTTTACAAGCCTCTGACAGTTATTTTTAAGCAATCCCTTAAAACTGGAGAAATACCAGATGACTGGAAACATGGCAGTGTAGTACCTATCTACAAGAAAGGAGACCGGACTGAACCAGGAAATTATAGGCCTGTCAGCTTAACTTGTATCGCATGCAAAATACTGGAATCCATCATTAGGGATAATTTGCAATTATCCCTGGAACGAAATGGTGTTCTAAATGATAGCCAACACGGTTTTCGCAGAGGGAGGTCATGCTTAACAAACCTCCTGGACTTCTTTGAGGAAGCTACAGCATGTCTGGACTCAAACCAGGCTTATGATATTATCTATTTGGACTTTCAAACGGCATTTGACAAAGTTCCGCACGAGAGACTCATATTGAAAATGACATCTGCAGGAATTACAGGAGCCATCACCGAGTGGGTTCGAAGTTGGCTGTCTAATAGAAAGCAGACTGTAACTGTGGGAGGAATTGTATCGGAGCAGGGTCCTGTACGAAGTGGAGTCCCGCAGGGATCGGTGTTGGGGCCTTTGCTATTTCTTATATACATAAATGATCTTGATGCAGAGGTTAGAAGTAAAATAGTAAAATTTGCAGATGACACAAAACTAGGGGGTCTAGCCAACAGCATAGAATCAACTAAAATAATACAGGAAGACCTAAACAGCATCCAAAAGTGGGCAGATACCTGGCAGATGACTTTCAATTTAGACAAATGTAAAATCTTGCATGTAGGAAATAAGAACCTTAAACAAGACTACTTCATGGGTGGAAAAAAACTAGAATGTGCTCATTTTGAAAAGGACTTGGGAGTAATGGTTGACCCAAGCTTAACAGGATCTAGGCAGTGTGCTGTAGCAGTAAAAAAGGCCAACAGGATGCTGGGATATATAGCCAAAACTATTGAGTATAAATCTAAAGAGGTTATATTAAAATTATACAATGCCTTAGTCAGACCGCACCTGGAATACTGTGTGCAGTTCTGGGCACCGCACTATAAAAAAGATACTGAAGCTTTAGAAAAGGTTCAAAGAAGGGCAACTAAATTAGTTCCTGGCATGAAATATAAATGCTATGAGGAAAGACTCAAGTCACTTAACCTATTTAGATTAAGCGAGAGGAGGCTTAGGGGTGATTTAATTGAGGTATTTAAATTTATAAAAGGAATCAATAAGGTTAACTATAATAGATTCTTTAGGGTGAGTTCAGTCTGTAAAACAAGAGGACATAAATGGAAACTAGTTAAGAGTAAGTTCCGCACTGATGTAAGGAAATATTATTTTACACAAAGAGTTATCAATACATGGAATAGGTTGCCAGGTCATGTAGTTGAGGCAGAGACCCTTGCTGTGTTCAAGTCCAGACTTGATGAAGTTTTGGATACTCTTTAATTAAGAAATGGCGAGCTTAGTTGGGCCGAATGGCCTGTTCTCGTCATCATATGTTCTTATGTTCTTATGTTCTTATGTTCTTTGGAACTCACTGTCCCCTGGGAAGACCAGATATAGGAGGCCCACGAGTGTAAGAAAGCCAAATATCTCAAACTGGTAGAGGAATGTAGAAAGCATGGGTGGAAGGCCGGCTGTGAGCCCATTGAGGTGGACTGCAGGGGCTTTGCAGGCCAGTCTCTCCATCGGACACTCAGTCTCCTTGGCATCAGAGGGTTGCTGGAAAGAAGAGCCATCAAGAATATCATCGAAGCTGCAGAAAAAGCATCAAGGTGGCTGTGGATCAAGAGGGGTGATCCATAGTGTAGCGCGCTACTTGGACACAAGCTGGGGACTGATCACCCCCGGCCTGGTCGCCCAAGTGTGGGTGTCTGATGATCTAAGACCCAAAACACCCCATGACCCTGGGATCATCACTTATGATGCATCCAAGTCGCACCATCTGGTGTTTCAAGAAACTAAGGAGGAAGGGAAATAAGGAGGAAGCAAGTGGAGCAATGCACAGAGTCAGTGCCCAGCACTGTACCTTTTGAGACGGAGGAGGAGCGGGAGATGGGGCGGAGAGAAGGCCCACAATTGCACTGCCTTTATATAGCGAATCCCTTTGGATGCACTAAGGAGCTGCTTGGGCAGAAGCGGAGCAGGACCCTTGCCTGGAAGAATACAATAATCGACATCTCAGTGACACTTACAGCGACAGTAGGAGGGAGGAAGACCTGGCCCACTGCAAAGAGCTAATTACACCACCTGAACCTTCCAACCTGTTTAACATCAAGAAGCCCACCCTAGCAGAAGTCAGGAATACAGTCAGAGCAGCACTGACTAGCTCAGCTCCAGGGCCAAGTGGAGTGCCATACAAAGTGTATAAGCATTGCCCAAGACTCCTGGAGAGACTGTGTGACTCATCAGGGTAGTATGATGGAGGGGGAAGGTCGCCAAGCAGTGGAGAAATGCAGAAGGGGTCTGGATACCAAAGGAGGAGAACGCAAGTGACATCACACAGTTCCACACCATCTGCCTGCTCAGTGTGGAAGGCAAAGTCTTTTTCAAGATTCTTGCTAACCGCCTGACAGTGTACCTCCTGAGGAATTCCTACATTGACACCGCAGTGCAGAAGGGAGGAGTCCCAGACATGCCGGGCTGTATAGAGCACACAGAAGTGGTTGCCCAGTTAATCTACGAGGCAAGGGAGAATAGAGGAGACCTGGCAGTCGTTTGGCTAGACCTCACCAATGCCTATGGATCCATTCCACATAAACTTGTGGTGACAGCGCTGACAAGATACCATGTTCCAGAGAGGATCAAAGACCTCATACTGGACTACTATAATAGTTTCAGCCTCTGTGGCAACAACATCTGCAAGGCATCACCTAGAAAAAGGCATCATCACTGGTTGCACCATATCAGTGTCCTTGTTTGCCTTGGCGATGAACATGCTTGTCAAGTCAGCAGAAGTGGAATGTAGGGGCTCCCTGTCCAGACCTGGCACGCGCCAACCTCCGACCAGAGCCTTCATGGACGACCTGACTGTCACAGCAACATCAGTGCCAGGATACCGATGGCTCCTCCAAGGGCTGGAAAGGCTCATTACATGGGTGAGAATGAGTTTCAAGTCAGCCAAATCCAGGTCCTTGGTCCTGAGGAAGGGAACAGTGTCTGATAAGCACCGCTTCTCTATGGGAGGAGTCCAAATTCCATCTGTGTCTGAGAAGCCTGTGAAGAGCCTGGGGAAGATCTTCGGCTGCACCCTGAGAGACACTGCGATGGTCCAGTCAACTCATATTGAACTGAAAGCATGGCTATCAGCAGTGGATAAGTCAGGACTCCCAGGGAAGTTAAAGGCATGAATTTATTAGCATAGTATCCTGCCAAGACTTCTCTGGCCACTGCTGATATATGAAGTTCCAATGACCATCGTGGAGGGCTTCGAGCGAAACATCAGCCAGTTCCTTTGCAGGTGGCTGGGCCTACTAAAAAGCCTAAGCAGCATTGCCCTTTATAGGCACACCAACAAGCTACAGCTTCCTTTCACTGGCCTGACGGAGGAATTTAAGGTCACCAGAGTCAGAGAGGTGCTACTTTACAGAGACTCAACCGACACCAGAGTCTCCTCTGCAGGCATCACAATAAGAACTGGGAGGAAGTGGCAGGCACAGGAGGCAGTCGAACAGGCAGAAGCAAGGCTGGGACATGGCATGCTGGTAGGCTCTGTGGCAGCTGGACGAACCGGGATTGGTAGCTACACAAGACCTCACTACGACAACAGCCAGGGGAGAGAGAGAGAGACGTTAGCTGATCCAGGGAGAGATCCATGCAGAGGTAGAAGAGGAATGCTGGAGTAGGACAGTGGCTATGCACAAGCAGGGAGCTTGGACTAATTGGGATCGTACAACTGCCCATAAGATCACCTGGGCAGAACTTTGGAAATCAGAACCAGCTAGACTCAAGTTTCTGATCCAGTCAGTGTATGATGTCCTTCCAAGCCCATCCAACTTGCATTGCTGGCGTCTAGCCAATACCCTGGCATGCCCACTGTGCCTGGCAAGAGGTTCTTTGGAGCACATTTTGAGCTGCTGCCCGAAAGCCTTGGGAGAGGGGAGGTAAGCAGGCTGAAATCCAACTGGAATCCAACAGAGAAAACATCAGCTCCCAACAACATCACCTTTGTCAGGGCGGGAGAAAAACCTCAGGTGGAGCTCAGGGCCTCAACTGGGCTGCTAGCCTCAACTCGTGACTGGCAGCTGAAGGTTGACCTAGGGAAGCAGCTGAAGTTTCCGGAACACATTGCAGGGACGACACTCAGGCCAGATTTAGTCTTAACATCTGACTGCTCTAAGCAATTGGTTAGTTTGGAACTCACTGTCCCCTGGGAAAACCGGATAGAGGAGGCCCACAAGCGTAAGAAAGCCAAATATCTTGAACTGGTAGAGGAATGTAGAAGGCATGGGTGGAAGGCCAGCTGTGAGCCCATTGAGGTGGGCTGCAGGGGCTTTGCGGGCCAGTCTCTCCATCGGACACTCAGTCTCCTTGGCATCAGAGGGTTGCTGGAAAGAAGAGCCATCAAGAATATCATCGAAGCTGCAGAAAAAGCATCAAGGTGGCTGTGGATCAAGAGGGGTGATCCATGGTGTAGCGCGCTACTTGGACACAAGCTGGGAACTGATCACCCCCGGCTGGGTCACCCAAGTGTGGGTGTCTGATGATCTAAGACCTGAAACACCCTATGACCCTGGGATCATCACTGATGATGTGTCCAAGTTGCACCATCTGGTTTTTCAAGAAACTGGCACATGGTGCTGGGCAGGGCCACTGTAAGGGGGGGGGGGGCGGATTAGGATGATTCCAAGGGCCCAGCACTGACAAGGGGCCCTCATAGAACACCATTATTATTATTATCATAAGTAAGTTAATGTCATTAAATTTATAATTTTATCTATTAAAAAGTTACAAATGAAAGAAATTTGTGGTTTGTTTATCCATTTTTGGCAAAATTATCAGGATAGCCTTTATATTTCACCCCTCTCTCTATTCATTGCATGGTTCAGTCTTGCGTGGGTGCACTTTCCAGCAATGCTTACAGAGCCCGCTAGAATCTTAGCTTTCCAGTAGAAAGGTTTATTTATTTACAGACCTTCCTTTGGTGCCCATTCACATGCAGCTACCTAGCCAACATTACTATTGTGGCTTAACCACTGCCTGGATGATCTAGCTAACAAACAAGTTAAGTTAACTTACAGTGCAGTGCCAGTGTCATTTCGCTTAAATATTCGGTAGGTTAACTTTATCGCCACCAAAAATGAGATGAGTGCAGTTTTGGTCCAAATATAATTAATATAGCTCAGTAAATTTGTAGCCAGCTAGTACACACTCTTACTATAGCTCGCTAACTAGCATACATGCTAACTAGATTAGTTCACTAATCAGGTCTGCCCTCGTCATGCACAGATGCAACTTCAGGATTAGGAACCCTTCCCTCAACGAGTGGCGTCGTTAGGTCCGATCATTATATATAGCCCTGCATATTTTAAGCCTAGCCCCGAATATTTTCGCCCTGAAAAAGGAGGTGTTTATAGTGTAACGTGGGTAGGCTGTCCTCTTACTTTACGTGGCGTAGATAATTGGGGGTGTGGCAGCTTAGCCATAGCCACTTAGTTTTCCTTATTTAAGCTGCGTATACCTGCCTGTTTAGCGACCTTGCTTCTGCTTCCGGATCTGTGCATCTCCCATTTCCTGTCTGTGCAGTGGTGTTGGACCGCATGCTGTCAGTTGTCCTGTGTCCTGAGCTTGCCCACCAAGGTAATCTTTACCCTGTCGGGTGTATAGGTAGGTATAGTTCATAGCGGCATTAAACGGGAAGTGCATGCGGATATGTCAACACATGTATTATTAACCTAATGCTTTTATGTTTGTTCACAGTATCGGTCGGCCAGTGCTGGAGCCATAGTTTGCCTCTGTCTGTGAGCTCTTGGGAGTAGTGTCTCCTGCTGTGTTTAGTCAAGGTAATGATTCATGGCATAAGTTTGTTTCTCCAGCATTTACGGTAATTCCTGTGTTTATAATGCGTGCAACGATGCAGAGTTGATTGTTGTTTCCTTGTGTTTTAGGTTGTCCCCTCCTGCATCACTAGCTGCTGTTTTGCCTCTCAATAGTTCTGCCCTCAGCGGAGTGGGTTAGGTTAGACTGCGGGAACTCCTAGTGTTTTATGTTTGTGGTGGCGTGTTTCTACCCGCAATCCAACGCAAACCAACGGGTCGTAGGTAGTTTTAACCGCTTGTTTTAGAACGATTTTAGTATAGTGGGTAAGGAGCTGTTTGGTGGGGCAGTTAGCATATTGGTATTCCTCTTCACTGTGTGTGTTAATGCTAACTGCACTTTATCACCTAGGCATGCGCTGGCGGTTTGAGAGTGAATGAGAGAGCACTTGGGTGAGTATTTTTCACATGCGGGTATCCCTAATGGTGAGTATACTTCTCCCCAACCAGCTCTTAGCCCAATTTTAGTAGTATAGTATTTATATATATTTAAACTGTGTAATGATGGAATGTATTTAAATAAATTGACTTTTCTCTTAACTTTAATAAATGTATTGTGCTTCCCAGAATCACGTCTCTGTCTTATCCTTATAGAAGAACTGGAGGGAACCCTTTTCTTGTAGCGCAGGTGTATACTTGGGGTTTACATACATAAACTATTTCCTTGGGCGAAACTCCCAAGGTGGCATAGTTGAGCTTTGCCTGTGCCCCACACCTCATGGTTACAATAGCAAAACAACAGACTGTGTAACAGAGCGGAACTTGACTTACAGCATCCAAAGGTGTGATAATATTTATTTATTATAAAGGTAGATATAACTTCCCCAACCTACCGATGCTGATCTCCCTTCAAAAAAAAAAAAAAAAGACAATCCCCAGGCAAACTTGACTTAGCCCCGGATCTTTTCAATAGCTAGAAACGTCCCTGCCCTCAACCCACCTCCCAATTGAAGGAGAAGGAGGTGAGCAGTATTTGGTTGATAATATATTTGGAGCACAATCCATGAAGCTAAAGGTCTTTGGGGTTAAGGCTCATACAAACTGATTTTGAATATTTTAATGTATGCTGTATTACCATGTGAGCAGCTAGCTAGCAAGCATGGAATACAGCTTTAGCTAATAGTCACATTTAGCTCATCTAGTTCTTCCAGTAATGAACATTGACAACTGGCACATTAAAATATAATGGTTAGATAGCTATATAACATTTAAGATAGCTCATCTGGTGTAAAGGGGGTATTGCCACTTTTGTCACCCTTTTTATAATTATTTTTTCCAATCAACCACTGCTAATTAAGGATACAGCCCAGCTCATTCCAAATCTATCAGCAGAATGTTAGTGTATTATGATGACTCTGTTTCTATGTATTACTATGTTAATACTATTATAGGACAGATTATGAATTTTGTACTTTATGGATACTCTAGAGCAGCGTTTCTCAAACCTCTCCTGGCGGCCCACTTTCCTGCGTATCTTCTATCTATCTTTGCTGCTTGATTAATTCAGGTGTGCTCAGCTAATCAAAAGTGCCACTGATGAGTTCAGTCAAGTAGGTAGAGCAAGAATAGACAGAGGATATGCAGGACAGTGGGCCGCCAGGAGTAGGATTGAGAAACACTGCTCTAGAGCCAGGGCCCTCTTTAAGCCATGCAGCCAGACAGGAGACAAGCAGAGGTTTTGAAACAGAAGAAGAGGCAAAGGACAGTGCCAGCAGTTACAGCAGCACAGATGAGGAGGAGGAAGCAGTGAAGAACATACAATGCAAGGGACAAAGTGAGGCTCAGATTAAGGATGCTTTAGATACTGAGCCACATGTACTGGTTTCAGAAGAAGATGATCTTCTGTCAGTTGACCGTGGTTTGTGGCCAGCAAGATTAAGTGACAAGGACAGGGAAACCATTGTTTGGAAATTAGCAATGATTCACAGGGAAAGCCATTTCCTGACTACCTGAAATACAGCAAGGCAGCAAATGGTAGAGAAAAGATGAAAAGGGACTGGTTAATTCACAGTGATAGTGCAAATGCACTTTTGCATCCCATGCTTTTCTCTCATGGGCAAAAAAGACCTTCTCATAGTGCTCTGAATAGTGACCACAGGTACAAGATGTGTGATGTTAAGTGGCATGGTGTGTATGATAAATTCCCAAGCCGTGAAAATAACAGGGCGCACAGGGACTGCTAAACTAAATGGAAAAACCTGCAGTGTTCTGTTATGGCAGCACGTGGCATCGTCCATCAGTTGCAGAGAGAGCTACAGTCTGAAATTGAGAGAAATAAAGCTCTCTTGCAGAAACTCCTTGATGTCACTCTGCACTTGGCGTCAAGGAATTTACCTTTCAGAGGTAAACCTAAAGACTTAGGCGATGTCCACAATGGAAACTTCTTAGGCACGCTAGAGCTTTTGTCCTATTATGATCCACTGTTGAAAGACCACACAGAGAAAATGTATTGATGACAGGAATGTGATACTTCAGTCAGGGAAAATCTCACTTGAGGTGAAGGCAGCCAATGTAAATGCACTTAAAGATGAGATACAGGCTCTTAGAAATGGATGGGATGCTCCATGATGGGATTCCATGATGAGACCTCTGAAGAAACAGGTCAGGAGGACAGGACAGAAACAACATTTTGTAACACAGTGTTTTTCACTGCCATGGACCACATAATAAGTGACTTGGACACTCGGTTCCAAACCACAGCAAATATTGTCAAAGAATTTGCGGCCATTCTTAAAGTTGGGCAGTTGAGTGATTGTGTGTCAGCCACTAATAATTAAGTACAAAAGGGACCTCACACCTCAGTTTGAGAGTGAAATCAGGCATCTCAACTCAGTATTTTCAGCCACTTTCCCCTCTGACTGTACTACTTTTGCTCTCCTAAATGCAATTTATAAAATGCAACTCCAGAGCATTTTTTGAAGAGTTTTGCATTGCACTTAGAATTTTTTTTACACTCTCCCAGTTACCTTTGCCAGTGGAGAGAGGGTATTTAGCAAATTGAAACTTATCAAAAGCTACCTGAGATCAACTATGTCTTCAAGGTTGGTGGGTGGTCTAGATTTGGGGGGCCCAATATTATATTTTTTCATAGAGCCCAAGATTTCTAGCGGTGCCCCTGGTGCTGGGAAACAGTCTTTGATAGGCAGTGATGCTTGCATTTTTAAAATGGCCTCTGAGCACTTCAGTATTACATTTAAGTATTGGTAGAATCTGAAAATAACATAAAAGTGCCAGAGACAAAGAAAACGAACTCTTTATATTAGGAAATATGTATTGTTTTTAGTTTTTATCTATGTATCTATGTGTATCTATCTATGTGTATCTATGTGCTGTGGACATGCAGAAACTGCAGACAAAGGACAGGACATGCTGAATAAAATCTGTGAAGGGTAAAACAACAGAGTGCAAGTTTCTGTTTTCGCAGACCTACATTTGAAAATATCATTTGTGAAGGGTGTAACAGAATGATAAACACTCAAAAATAATAAATTATGCAGAAGATGCATGGTAGAGGAAGAATAGTAGAAAGTGGATATCTGGTTGTGAGAGGATTATGTAAACAGAGCGGCCATGTTCCTATTTGCATCCACTGCAGTCAGTATAGATACGACCAGGGGTGGGACATCCCTGACTTCCCACAATGAAAATACTACTAAAGTCTATAATATAGCAAAAATGAAAATAAATAGATTAATTAATAAAAATATGTATATATAAATAATTTTTAAAAAGGTTGGACTTTTATGAAAATATTTTCTTCTTCCATGTTTGAGGGAAATGCAGGTTTATTCAATATGCTTCATTAGAAAACTCAGCTGTGACATCATTAGTGTTTGATGGTTTCACTATCTGTGACATCACAAATATGAGTGATTCACTCACACATCCTGGGGTTCCGTAAAGTTTCCAACCTGAGCATCAGTCATCAGATCCCCTCGTGCCATGGGCTGCAAAATGAAGCACTCACTGTGCTGGATCTGAAAGCAGATGAAAAGGCTTATGAGAAATGGATGCCACATGCTGGTCACAGTCTCCAACATTATGCACATCAGGCTGAAGGCAAGAGAAGAAAATCTTGCAAAGTATCTAAGGTGGATTATTGCAACCTCTGAAACCACAGCAACAATAACTAGCCTACAAATGAGAGGAAAACCTATTCCTTACTGATCAACATAAGCCATACAGCTCTGTTCTCTAAAGCCTTGCAGGTAAACATTCCCATTTTTTCTGTGTTCAGCCAGCAATGTCTTTTGAGTCCGGGAAAGGTAATAATTCAAGGTTTATGAAATTGTAGACATTAAAATCACCAGCCTTGATGTCAACAGCTGTGCCAGCCAATAACTCGCCAAACACAAAAATTACTAACTTGTTGAAGATTGGACTTTTTCAGAGGAAAAACACCACAAATCAAAATGATTTATTAGGCATCAGATGCACACATTTTAATTATTTTTGTTTGTACAAGCAATCCACAGAGCAAATGATTGCAGGCCACATCAAGCAGTGTGTAGTCGTTTCATGAGTTTCATGAACTCATGAAAATGATCACATTCCCTGGCTGAATGTTAACTGAGGGAGAAGAAACAGATCTCTGCTAAAAGGCAACTATAGAACATTTTCTGCATGCAGAATATCAGCCTGTAAAATAAAATAGTTATTTAAAAAATGTTTCCAGAACAGCAACCTGCAACCTCATCTGTGAGGTTTGGCACCCCTGTGTTACCGCCACAGAAATCTGCAGAAATATCCAGCCACAGCATTTTCAATATTACTGCAGGCCTGCCTTTTATCTCAAGTTTCTCTCGAAAGAGAGAGAGAACATGGGGTTAATGACAGTCATACTTGCAGTGCATGAATTAAATGTCATAATGTTTGGAACACAAAAAAGAGCTCAAAGGATGCGTAATGACATGACAGAGGGCCTTGCGGTTTGGTCTCTTTGACAATGTGCGAATTTAGCTTCAGAACATTTTGATGGCATTTTTGGCCTCTCCTTTCAGAATAGTGAGGTCCCTCTAACATGTAAAATGGAGTACACTTGGCCACTTCCATGCCCCATTCATTACTGTATTTTAACTATTTCGAGCGATTCCCCCCAAACTCACAGTGGAAATCTCCACGATGCTTCTAAAGCAAACCAAAAGACAGTCAGCTTACTACACTGGTTCAGTCACAGCATTTACCATTCAGTTTTAGGTCCCCTGTATCCTGGCTTAATGTACACTATGTATTAACATACAACATGCACGAAACAGGAAAATCAATAGTTAAATCAATATTTGCTATGACCACCTTTGGCTTTCAAAACATCACCAATTCTCTTACGTATACTTGTGCACAGTTTTGTAAGGTACTCGGCAGGTAGGTTTTTCCAAGCATCTTGGAGAACTTGCTGCAGTTCTTCTATGGATTTTGGCTGTTTCAATTCTTTCTGTCTCTTCATGTAATCACAGACTGAGTCGATGATGTTGAGATCAGGGCTTTGTGGAGGCCACACCATCTGTTGCAGGACTCTTTTTGGTGAAGATAGTTTTTTATCACTCTGGCTGTATGTTTGGGGTCATTTTCATGTTGCAGAATGAATTTAGGACCAATCAGACGCCACCATGATGGTATTGCATGATGGACAAGAATCTGCTTGTATTTCTCAGCATTGAGGAGGCCACTAATTCTGACCAAATCCCCAACTCCATTTGCAGCAATGCAGCCCCAAACCTGCAAGGAACCTCCACCATACTTTACTATTGCCTGCAGACAATCACACTTGTAGCGTTCTCCAGCCCTTCGACGAACGAACTGCTTTCTTGTAGAGCCAAATATTTCAATTTCAATATATTGGTTTTCGATGAGTCCAATATATTTCAATATTTCAATATTTCAATATATTGGACTCATCGGTCCAGAGCACCTGCTGCCATTGTGCTGCATCCCAGGTCTTGTGTTTTTGTGCATAGATGAGTCGTTTGGCTTTGCTTCCACGTCTGAGGAATGGCTTTTTGGCTGCAAGTCTTCCCTTGAGACCACTTCTGACCAGACTTCTCCAGACTGTAGATGGGTGTACCGGGGTCCCTGTGGTTGCTGCCAGCTCTGAGCTGATGGCACTGCTTGACAGCTTCTGATTGCGGAGGGACGTCAACTTGATGTGTCTTTCATTTGCTGAACTAAGTTTCCTTAGCCGACCACTGCGTTTCTGGTCCTCAACCTTGCCCGTTTCTTTGTGCTTCTTCAGAAGAGCTTGGATAGCGCATCTGGAAACACCTGTCTGCCTCGAAATTTCTGCCTGTGATAGACCTTGCTGATGCAGGATGACCACCTTGTGTCATGTCTCTGTGCTCTATGGTGTAAGATTAGCAATCTGTTCTGCAACTTTACCTTTTCAGTATGGCTGATTCACTATTTTCAAAAGAAGTGTTTGGAAATCTAAAATATGATGTTTGTTATTGACGCAGTAATGGAGAAGATAGAAAAGAACTGTTTTAAGACAAATGCTTTGTGAAAAATCTTACATGCCTAAGACTTTTGCACAGTACTGTGTGTGTACATGTTTCTGCCTGTCTCGTTTCCCGCCTGTTTTCCCTGTTTGGATTTTGCTGGTTTTTGCCTCGCCTGTTCCTCGACATCGTTTTTGCCTGCCCTCCTGTCCTGATCTGCCTGCCTTCAAGGTTTGACCCTGCCTGTTTCTGTTTTTGATCCTTGTTTTCCCCTTGGACTGCCCACCTGGTATTTTGACCCTGCCTGTTTTTGGACTGCCTGCTTGTTTGACGATTCTGCTAATAAACGCCTGGAATTGGAGCACTCGTGGTCCGCGTCTGAGTCCGTGCCTGAGTCCTGACATATATATATCTATATATATATATATATATATATATATATATATATATATAAGGTTTGTCATGATATACAAAATTTTGTAGATCAGCTGGCAAAAAATAGTACCTTGAAAAAGTGCAACATATTGTCCTGTCCCTTCCATTATTGGAATTAGTGGATCACCTGTTTTGAATTACTTCAAGAGCATTAATACCTTCTGTCTCTATAAAGTCAAACAGTATGGTTGGATTTTCCATTGAACAAACCAAAATCAAAAGAAAAGAGCATTCAAAACAAGGGAGGGATATAATTGTGGAGAAGCACAAATCTGGGTAAGGATACAAGAACATTTCAAAGGCACTAAACACACCTCAGAGCTCAATGAAGTCCATCATACAGAAGTGGAAGAAATATGGAAATACAGCCTTAAAGAATGGCACTTGTCAGAGAGGCTACTGTGATGCCAACTGTCACTTCAACATAAGTCAGTGGCTGCAACTGAAAATTATATCCATGGGTTAACAATCTCCAAGCTATTGCACAAAAAGGGCTGTTATCAAAGAGTGGCAAAAAAGAAACCCTTGCTGAAAAAAAGCACATGGTTGTATGTAAAGACTTAGCAAAACATCACTTGGAAGATACTACAAAGATATAGCAGAAGATCTTGTGATCTGATGAGTCAAATGTGGAACTTTTTGGCTCAAACACTACACAGCATGTGTGGCGTAAAGCTATCACTGCACATCAGCCAGGAAACAGCATCCCCACAATGAAGTACGCTGGTAGTAGCATCACGTTATGGGGGTGCTTTTCAGCAGCAGGGAACGGCAATCTGGTCAAGATTGATGGGAAGATGAATGCTGAACAATGCATGGAGATTCTGGATAGAAACCTACTCCCCTTTGCCAGAAAGTGTAAACTAGGAAGGAAATTGTGTTTCAGTAGGACAATGACCCAAAGTACACTGCCAGAGCAACACTGGATAAGCTTAAAGTGAAGAAAATGGATTTCCTTGAGTGGTAGAATCCTGACCTTAGCCCCATAGAACATCTGTGGAAAGACTTTAAAATTGCTGGCCACCACTGCTCCGCAACTAACCTGGTACAGCTTTAGCAATTTTGCAAGAAGGAATGGGCTAATATTGCTCCATCATGTTTACTAGAACAGAGACAAAAAGACTGATGGCTGTAAATACTAAAGAAGGAGGATGAATACTTATTCATTGTTGGAATTTCAGTCCTTGATTTTTTTATTCTTTAATGCTTTATAATTTTATTTTTTTGGGGGGAGCACTGTTGCAGAGTTGAGTGATTCACAAAAAAAAAATCTAATTAGTCAAAATCTCAGGTTGTGGAAATCCTTTGTGTGAAAAAAAGGGTTGGCATCTGAATACTAATAGTGAAATACAAGAGGAAAACTATAAATTTAAGATACAGAATAAAACATCAGAGCTTTGTGTGGGGGAAATAAGGCTGAGTATTTCTCCTCTTATGTGTATTGTCTGTATGTGTTTGTGACACCGCTAATGACTTGTGCCGCAAAAGGTTCGGTCAGATTGCCTGAGCACCTGATGTGCAAAATGACTTCAGTAAACCATTCATTAGGTCAATTAAGACTTAGCAGATAGATGGCTTCCAAGTGGCTCTGTCAGCAAGATGCTTCTTCCTGTCCCTGCCAAGCTGCTCGGACAATATCACTGGAGTAGGCCTATCCTCAAAATGACTCCCACTTTACTGTGGGAGTTCATCTTGCTACTCCAATTTGTGGCAGTGAAAGAAGCCTAATGTGCAGCTGGATAACCCAAACGGGGTTGCATGAAGGGAAAAAACACCTGAAAATGCAGTTGAGATAAAAAATAATTATTTGTATTAATTCATAACAACTTCACTGTTGGATATGTTGTGATTTTGACAGCTGCTTTTATGTTGTGCTTGTTGACTCATGTCTCATGTTTAGATAAAGAATCTACAAGCTACCTACTTTGGCAGCTTTTGGAGTATATTTAGTAAAATGTTGTCAAATGTTGTTGTACTGAATATTGATAATGTGTTGTAGGGTATCTGACACTTAAATTACATAATTATTTAGTCATAAGAAGATTATGACAAAGAAGGGCTGGAACTGGACTGCAGCAAAATCCTTAGGCACAGTGACAATCTGGTGGTAAAGTGGGGTCAAAGTGTTTCCGTGGCTTCCTGGTCCTGACAGATTCCTCCAGTTTTGTTACCTCGATATGTTGATAAATTGCAATGTAACAAAACAGGCAAAGAAAGAAAAAAAAAAAACTTTGGCATTCACATTATTGAGATCGACTGGCTTTATCACTGATGGCCAAAACTCATGTTGTGTCGCAGCGCAGCTTTCAGCAACGTGACTCATTTCCTTATTTTCCCCTAAACGACCCTCAGTGATTCTAAGCCAAAGGCGACCTCCAGTCTCCGTGTCATGCCTGTTTGTTGTAGGGTTGTGGAAAACCCCCACACTGCATCAAACAGAGAGCCCACATGTGCGGGGGTGGGGTTGGGTGTGTGTGAGGGTAGAGGTGTTTTAACGGTTTCCCCACCACTTCAAGCAGCCCACTCATGAGGCGGAAACTTTCGCAGCCCTGACCTCTGTGCCTGAAGTGACAGCACGCGCCACTGATGTCAGAGAGACAGTAGGCAAAGCTTTGTTTATGAGGACACCTGTGAGAGTCAAATTCTGGTTGGTGGAAACAAAAGCAGAAATGTAGACATTGAGCAAGATAACACCCAACAGCGGTAACTAATCTTTGTACTAATATCTCTGTATCTCTGGTAACAGCTGTTCCACCTGCTTTAAATAACATTACACAGATAATATATAATTATTCCTTTTATTTTATTAACTTGACTTGCATGTACCTCTGTTATGGGTCCTTCAAAATGAATTCCCCACAATTCCCTGCATGGTAGTTCCCAAATTGCAGGAGAAATACTTCTAGTGAAACCCCATGATACACCATGGGAAGGATGTCTGCACTGCTGGCTCCACCACCTCCTTAGTCATGACAATTCATCATCCTTTTCACAAGTATAGTTTGGACAATATGTGACTGGCTTTTTTAGAATAATTTAAGGAACAGTTTTAATCTCAATTTTTTGAACATGAATTATATTGTTGTGTTGATCTTCAGATACATTTAAATTATTATTATTATTATTATCAGTAGCGGTAGTAGTCGTAGTAGTAGTGGTAGTGGTAGTAGTGGTGTTGGACGGAATAGTACATATCAAAATTACTAAAAAATGATTTGAAATATTTATATGTTTTGAAATATTTTTTACTGTAACAAAATATTAAAGAAACAGCAAATTTTCAACATAGTTTTTGATGTACAGAAGAGACATCTATACACACTGGTGAGTACAGTTGATTTAAAAGCATGATCCCATAAATGACACCTGCATCGAACAGATACAGTGAGATCGCAAATGATGACAAACTTGTTTCCACATCTCAGATGTTCAGTAAAACAATCAGAATTCAAGACAGTGAAAGGGTAGAGGAAGTCTCTTCTAGTTTGTTGCACTCACTGGCGTAACTATTATAATGAACCCGCACAAGGCTACCACTTCAGCTTCAGAAATTTCAGCTGCCCCCACTTTCAGTCAAACCAGAGGTTGCACACACATACACCTGGAACCAGATGGCATGGATTATTTAAAAAAAATATGCTTTATTGATAGTTCATAAGCCAGACCCTCTGTTTGCAAGATACAGAGTACAGGACCAAATAACAGGGATGGGATACCCCACTCAGTGTCTTAAGAAAAAGGTTACCACACTTAACTAGAAAATTGCATTTCCTGAAGAAAATGCAGAGTGTGATTGCAACCCGGCAGCGAAAAATGCTGATATATATGAGACGATCCCTAGGATGTGGCTAAGCGGTTGCTAGGGTGTTGCTAGGGCGTTGCTACATGGTTACTAAGGTATATGAGGTGGTTGCTAGGGCATTGTTGGGTGGTTGCCAGGGTGTTGCTAAGTGGTTCCTAGGGTGTTGCTAGGTGGTTGCTAGGGTAAACAATAAGGTCGCTGGGGCATTGCTGGGTGGTTGCCAAAGTGTTGCTCACTGGTTGTTAAGTGGTTGCTAGGGTGATGCTAGGCGTTGCTAGAGTGTTGCTAAGTGGTTTCTAGGTTGTTGCTAGGTGGTTCCTAGGGTGTTGCTATGTGGTTTCTAGGATGTTGCTAAGTGGTTTCTAGGTTGTTGCTAGGTGGTTGCTTGGCTGTGGTTAGGTGGTTGCTGAGGTATATAAGGTGGTTGCTAGGGCATTGTTGGGTGGTTGCCAGGGTGTTGCTAAGTGGTTGTTAGGTGGTTGCTAGGGTAAAACATATGGTCATTGGGGCATTGCTAGGGTGTTGACGGGTGGTTGCCAGGGTGTTGCTAAGTGGTTGCTAGGGTAAACAATATGGTTGCTAGGGCATTGCTAGGGAGCTGCTGAGTGGTTGTAAAAGTGTTGCTAAGTGATTGATAGGTGGTTGCTAGGATGTTGCTAAGTGGTTGCAAGGGAGTTACTAGGGTAAACAATATGGTTGTTCGGGACAGACCCACCTTTGGTGAGTGTTGGTTCACATGACCAAAAGCAGCATATCAGGTCCCGTGGCTATTGGTCAAATGGTGGCTAAATGGTAAAACTTTGAAAAATGCACTGAAGTGAATGGGAGGATGGAAGGCCAAATAAACGAGTAAAAGATGAGTGTGGGTCAGTGTGGGTTTCAATGAGTGTTGGCTGGCATGACCTGAGCCAGCATATGAGGTACTATGACCGTAGGCCGAAAGGTGACCGAGTGGTACGACTTTGAAAAATGAATTGAAGTCAATGGCAGGATGGAGGGATGAGTGAACGACAAAAAGACGAGTGTGGGTCAAGTCGTCTTGGATGAGTGTTGGATGATTTGTGCTGAGGCAATATGTGAGGTATGGTGGATACGGGGTGAAAAGTGACCGAGTGGGAAGGCCATGAAGTGTGAGGGGGGTGATTTTTAAAATGAATGGGAGTCTATGAGAAAAAAGGGATGAAAAAATGACAAAAACCAGAGAACGAGTGTGGATATGGCTTAGCTGTATACAAGCAACCCGATCGGGGTCAGACTAGACGGATTACAGTTGGTTTGGGGTCGATATCTCGAAAACTGTGGGAGGAGAAGCGGGGGAAAATTTGGTGGAATAAGAAGATGAAGAAAAAGAAAAAGAAGAATAAAACTATCGAATAACAATAGTGTGCTTGGAATGCTTCGCATTGCAATCACACTAATAAATAGGCACAACTCAGCAAAACCACCGCAACGTCACAGTCAATATAAAGCACTCCTTCAAATTACAGCCCACCCCACACAACATAACCACCCGGCTAGATGTGCCCCCCACAATAATATCCAGCCACAGAGAACAGTCTGGGGAAAGTTACACAACAAGCACTGACAAAGACAATACAAAACATTTAAGGAATAGTTAAAAAGGGAACTCCCCTATACCCGTTCAGACCATCCCTCGGGTCATGGCGTTTGTGGACTGCACCTCAGAGACGGGAGCTTTGTCAGGTGTATGAACGGGGGAGAGATCGCTAAACAAAGAGGGGCAAGTAATCACTTAGCAGTGTGGCACTCCTATCCCGACCCCACTACCTAAACTACACTCACATTTACTGTCCCTACCCTAACTATCCTCATCAGTGGCGGCTCTAGCAACCGCAACCAACTTAGAAATGACTCCAAAACCCCTCCAGCGCCACACACTCGTCTTGACACACCTGCCGTTCCCTTACCTCTCCCCCCTTAAAACCACCTCTCACTGTTTAGCACCCCCCATACCACGCCCACAATCAGTCGGCTTGTTCACAGTTCACAGTTCACACTACCACCCCCCCCCCCCAAAAGCAAAAATGACTTGTCCCTGAGTTAGCTTGTTCCCATATGGAAATCCTGCATCCAGGCAGGCAAACATCTTTCCCGCATGGGACGTCCCAACTGGGACCTCAGAGGAGTGTCTGACTGGGCTGCTTCCAGTTCCTGTGGCACCCCCTGTGGAACGCGTCCTCTCCCAGACACCTGATCAGTTCTGCCGGTTCCTGGTGCAACCTCATGCCCCATTGTAGAGCTCTCTGCGTTTTCGACTGGTGGAGTCGCCACTTGTGGGACTTCTGCCTCAACTTGTGGACCTGATGGTTGCCCCTCCGGCTGCTGTCCTCTAGTAACACCCCTGGCTGCGGACCTGCTCCTCTTTCCAGCAGAACTAATCTATACAGGACAGCTGAAACACATTCTAGGACTCTATACGGCCCTTTATATCGCCTTTGTAACTTGGGACAGCGACCCTTCTTCCTTGCCTTATTCTGTACCCACACCAACTCCCCCTCTGAATAATATTGGGGAGTAGCCCGAAAGTCAAAGGAATTTTTCTGCCTGACTGAGGCCATTTCCTGATGTCTTTTTACTACCTCTACTACAGTTGAAAATGTTTGAGCCAAACTTGTCACATAGTCACTGACAGCATGGACACTACTTCGGTACACCATCATAACATAATGGCAATAAAGCAGCCCAATTTGTCTGATTGTCATTAACAAAAAGTGAGAGCATCGATAACAAAGTCCTATTAAACCTCTCAACAAGGCCATTAGACTCTAGATAATATGGTGATGCCCATGATTTATGAATATTCAATAACAAACACAACTCTTTGAACAAATTTGATTCAAAATTTCTGCCCTGATCAGAATGATGATGCTCCTAGGGGCTCCAAACCTACACACCCATCCTTCCACCAGAGCTCAAGCAACCGAGTGAGCTTCCTGGTTAGGGAGGGCAAAAGCTTCAGTCCACTTAGTAAAATAATCCCCAGTGACCACTACATACTTATTTTTATCCAATGTCTCTGGCAGGAGGCCCAAAATGTCAATAGCCACCCTCTCAAAGGGCCGTGACGTAACAGAGGATACCATTGGGGCCCGAGGTGTCAAGACATGAGTTTTGCGTGAGGCACATTCAGTACACTCCCTGCAGAACCGTTTGACATCCGCAAACCAGCCTGGCAAATAGAAACAATCCTTCACCTTGGCCTGTAGCTTTTGAATCCCCAAATGTCCCCCTGTAGTGGTACTATGCAACACAGTCAGCACAGAATGGACCATTGACCTAGGCAGCACCACCTGTTTAACAAAGGCCGCATCCAAATACACAGGTGGAACTCTCACCAAGCGCCGCTCATATACCCTGAGTTGGTCCCCTACTATACTGTATTTCTTTAATTCCGAATCACCCTGACAAGGGTTATGTTCATTGCAGCCATGCTGTTTGATATCCAGAATAAGTCCAATTTCAGGATCCCCCTGCTGAGCCCTGACAAGCACATCATCACTGGGCAGGTCTGACACATCTGTCTGAGTTTGAGCATCCTCCCTCACTAATCGTATACTCAAAGACCCTGTGCCACCCTCCAAAAGTTTAGTGTGAGCTACCTCCACCACCGGGACTGGCCGGCGTGACAGAGCGTCCGCATTGGCATGTTATTTACCCAGGCGGTGCACAATTTTCTACTGAAAAGCAGCAAGCTGCTCCACCCAGCGGGCTAGCTGCCCCTCCAGCCCCTGAAAATTGTGCAACCACCGCAGGGAATTATGGTCCGTCCATAAAATAAACTCCTTACCCAAAAGGTAATGTTTAAAATATTTTGTAAAGACCACCATGCTTAGAAGCTCCTTCATTGTAGCCGCATATTTTCATTCTTCCTTAGTTAATGCCCTACTGGCATAGGCCACAACACGCTCCAAGCCCCCCTCTTCCTGACTCAACACTGCCCCAATACCCACATCACTTGCATCCATATCCAAAATAAACGTTCTGTGCGGGTCAGGGTATGCAAGGATAGGTGCTGTGATGAGACTGGTTTTAAGCTCCACAAAGGCCTGTTTGCACTGCGCATACCACTTAAAACGCCTCCCCTTTTCAGTCAATTGGTGTAATGGACGGGCCATGTTGGCAAAGCCCCTAATAAAGCACCGATAATAAGAAGCTAACCCAAGAAAGCTTTTTATTTCTGTTCTGCGTAGCTGAATGGTTTTAGATCTCTGCCTTGTAAACGCCCCCTAATTAATTTCATTACCATATAAAGGAGCTCGAATCAAAACCCAAATCATCTACTGCAAGCTGCAAGAATTTTTTTTTTTAGCGAGGCTGAAATCAAGGTCCTGTTGGCAGAGGTGCAGATGCGTGCAGGGACGATGTTTGGGAGCCTTTCCAGTGGCGTTACCCCTAAAACCAAGTATGTGCCATCTGGGCACAAAGCTCTGATAGTGCAGCTCTCGGCAAATGGTACCTGCTTATCAGCCACTCGTCACCATGCGCAAAGACGTCTGCCCAATCTTTAAAAACTCGTTCCCTTCTTATTGCGCGGTTGCTAATATCTTCGAGAAGTGCCAATGCTGCCATTCTTCCTCTTGCAAACCACTGCATTATTGGACATTTTGTAGCCTATAGATTGACCGAAATGTTTTACACGTGTGGAACCACAATATGTAGCCTACAGGGGCGGAGCCGATGGCTTATTGCAGAGGGGGCGAGGACCTGTAGTGGGCCCTTATACAACCTATTATAGGCTGCATGGAGATGCAAGACAGATCCAAGGGGAAATTTACGGAGACGGAAGGGCGGAACGGAGAGAAATGCGGATTACAATGAGGTGTGCTATTTCAGCACACACCTCATTGCGTGAGACCATTTTTAAATACCTTGGGTGTAATTTTTCTGTTTGTACACTTACACAAGGATACTGGACAGTGAATAAAGTTTTCTGCTCATTCAAAATAAATATTGCAGCGAGAAACTTAGCTAGGGGTCGGTCAAACCATTACACCCTCAGTCTGACTTTTTATTTCTTTACGGCAATCAAGACACACAAACAAACCTTATTCAAAATATTAAACTAAACAACAAAAATGCATGTTCAGTCAGGCAGATTGGGCCCAAGGTGGGCCCCTTTCTAACTGGAAGAACGGTTGGCCCGGGGCAGCCGCACCTTCTGCAGCCCCCCCCCCGCTCGCTCTGTAGCCTATATTAAATAACTTTCCTTCAAGGATGTGTCAATTATGCTAATAGGGGTAGTTTTGGAAAACCAATGTGTTTTTGCTTTGTTTTCCACAACTATCCTAGCTGATATTGTTTTAATTTATTGATAACTTTATTGTGCAAACCATTACGTATAGCCTAAACAATGTGTTCAATCTGGCAATACAACTACAATAGCATCTACTACAACTACTACTACTAATAATAATAATAAGGAAACAATTAGGCAGCAGACGGCATGTTGGTGCCAGGGTTTCCGTTAGCCGGTAATTACCGGTTTTGCCTAGTAAAATTTATAAAGAACCGGCAAATTAAAAACTTGCCGGTCAAAATGTCTGGTAATAATGCTCATACAAAATGCAGCCTACATTTTAGCGCTAATGTTGAGGTTTTGCTCAATCATTACTGTTTGTTTTGCTTAATCGTTACTGTTCATTAAATAGTCAAACTGATTTGAGGTCGTTGTCATTCTTTCGTCAACCCAGGTGTACATTATATTTGCGTTTGTAACATAGACTGTTATTGAAACGTGACCGGTAAGTTTCAAATTTGTCCTGTAAAATAAATTCTGTCCGGACACTGGGCCGGCAAGAAAAAATCCTAGCGGAAACCCTGGTTGGCGCTCTTAGATTTCCGAATACCTGCAGTACTCCAACATTGCTACAAAGAAAAGTGTGTACGCCAAGTTGGAACCTGATGTGGAGATAAGTACTTTTCCATGTCAAAGACCATTTTTATAAATCTGAACTTTGCCGTGGATTTGAGCGTACGCACATTCTAAGATCAAATCTGTGCGTGAGAACATTTTATAAATGAGCCCCTGGTGTGAGCCCCCTATCCACTAACCCAAGTTGAGTCAAAAGACTGTCCATGGACCAACTGGTATCCGCCTGTGGCTCCACCTGCTGCCCAAGGTCTTCCCCACTATGTTCTACTTCTACATCAGTAGAGAGGATGCTCAATTTCATGCCCTGTTTTAAAACCCAAGGACCATCTGTTACATTAGACAGCAGCAGCCCAACTGTACGCCCCGCTATGATGGCTTCGCTGCGGGGCTTAACTACTGTATCAGTCTGCACGGTGACAATTTTTGGTTTATCAGCATCTTGGGCCGATATCAACGGCAGATTTTTACCCATCAAATTGCAACATTTGTTAGTCAAATCTATTACTGCCCCATACTTGGACAAAAAATCAATACCCAGTAGAATCTCAGATGTAATATCAGCCACTAAAACCTCAACCACAAGGGCCAAGGAGTCTATAGCTAATGAGCCTATATAAAGCCTATAGGCTAATGAGTTGCTGTGCTATCCTTGATGGCTATTTGTTCTATGCTTATCAACATACTGTGTAAGCTACCTTTGTGTTGATTTGTTAGTGTAGGCTGGCTAAAGCTATTTTGGATGTTTGATAGTTAGAGAAGTTAGGCTGTGGTGGTTTGAGTCCAGGGCAGGCAATATATCAATTAGCTATTTTTAGCGCAATAACAGCTATCCCCGGTATGTAGCATTAGGTTTCTTCCCTTATTTTTTCCCTTTAGTCATACCTGATGCAGGAGCACACCTCCAAAGTTCAGTTAGATGCTTGTACTGTATCTATATGTTGGTTAACTTACCTATTAACTTTGAAAAACACATAGCATATGTTTTCACTCTTTATCTTTGTAGCCATGTGTTTCTGTGTACCGCATGGAAGCAACAGAGTGCTGTTGCTATGATATCAACATTAAAAAGATACGAGTGGTGTTTTTTCCCCCAGAAGCATTTCACATGGCCTTGGAAAACTGGAGGTGTGCTCCTGCATCAGGTATGACAGCCTGTGGTACAATGTGCTCTTGACCATATGCTGCTGTCACTGGACAAGCAAGACGCTTTCTCTGTGACAAGAGAAGGCCAACATACAATGTAACGAATACACATCAGACACATCATATTAGACCACACTTCAAGGTCTCACCCTCTCTTTGCTCCAAACAATTGCTTGTAATTATTATATATTGACATATATTACATATCTGATGAGGCCATTCCTGTTTCATGTTGATATTATAAGGGTTTTCTTAATCAATGTATATGTATATATGCAGTGTTGGATGTAGCACGTTACTGTAATCACATTACATTTGTCTGTAACGCGTTACTGTTCTAAATTCAGTAATCACACTACAGTTCCTAACAGTGCGCGTGAAGATTACTGGATTCTCCTATAGAGGTTATGCACTGACGTCACTTTCCCGCCGGAATATGCCCCCTTAGTCGGACTGAGTGGCAAAACACCCTGCAACATAGCTGCCTTTAGAAGGGGAAACTGCGAAAGCTGGAGTAAAACGAACCAGTGGTCCATGGACATTGACATGTCGCCACGAATCGGGTTTCCTGACATTTATATACACCTGATTTCGACGCTGGGGAAATACACAAAGCAAAGCCTGAAGACATACAAAAGCCGGAACATTCTAAAACGCTTAATGTGGCTTAATGTTCCAAAACTGCGATCAATGATCACCAAATTTCTCTCGGACATCTCTGGTCAGAAACACTTCCTCCTGTCAAAAAATCAAAACCGAAATCCTAGGAGTATGGTCGTTATCTTACGTTAAGCGTTTTCCTCTCCATTAACGCCCATTATAAGGAAAAAGCTTAACGTGGCTTAATGTCCCAAAACAGCGATCAATGATCACCAAATTTGTCTGACATCTCACGTCATATCAAAAAAGCAAAACTCTCAATTGACGCCAGTTATCAGGAAAACGCTTCGTAGCTTAATTTTCCAAACAGCGATCAGATAACAAAAAAGCAAGAGGACAGGACAGTAACGTTGGCCTGAATACCATATTCCTTGGGTTTTAGTTTTTCTTTTTTTGTGACAAGAGATGTCCGAAATTTGGTGATCATTGATCGCTGTTTTGGAACGTTAAGCCGTTTCACCTTAAGCGTTTTAGAATGTTCCGCAAAAGCTTGGTCGTACCTCAAAGCGGGATTTGTTGGCGAAATTAAAGTGACGAGGACACCAATGGATATTCTGGTTGTATGTGGACAGTTTTGTACAAATATTTTTTTTATTTTATTACAACTTTTATTTGGAAAGCTGTAAGCTAAACGTATCAGTGCCTGGATTCAAGTTGTTTCTGCGAATTGCAGCGATCATTTTGCTTCTCTTTTCTTTAGCTTTAGGAAGTCTGTAAAAAGATAGCTCCGATTTCTTGTTCAATCTATTTGTAGAGTCAGTCGCACAACAGTTCTTTCCCAGATTAGATGTGTTTTTTGTGTTTTTGAGCATTCAAGATGAACGCTAGGCCTATTTTTGAGGCAATTAATATATAAAACATATATATTATAATATATATATATTATATATATATATAATACATATATATATAAAATATATAAGTACCTTATTTTGTTTTATATAAGCTATTGATATCGGCAAGTTTTTTGAGACATATAGCCTGCTGCCAGTGCCGCGTTGATATGGCCCACTTGAAAGTTGTTCCGTTATTCGGACATATTAACTGTTCTTGCCATGACATTTTTCCTGTGAATTGCTCTTTAGGTTTTCACCAACTTTGTGGTAGCCTGTTTTATTAAAGAGCATAAAAGAAAGACTTGCGTTGTCTTCCTTATTACAATAGGAATTTGTTATATGTGTGCACATGTATACTTCAGTGGCGGCTGGTGAGCTGGAAACAAGGGAGGCTGAAACATTACCTTTAAATCTATCATTACTTTCAACCTGTTCCCCTTTATCTTCCTTGATTAACAATAAAAAAAAATAATAATCCAAAAGGTTATTGTTGTTCTAAACAGTTCTAAATAGTTCTAAACGTTATTGTTGATTGCAACAACCTCGTGCTGTTGCTTTCGCAACAGCGCACAAACTACAGACAATCTGCGCTGTTTCGCGATCATAATCATTTGACTCATTCACTCTATTTACACATTGGTCTCAATTACTCTGTGAATTATTTGTTTGATTGTTAATCAAGGAGGATAAAGGGGAACAGGTTGAAAGTAATGGCAGATTTAAAGGTAATGTTTCAGCCTCCCCTGTTTCCAGCTCACCAGTCGCCACTGGTATACTTATATTTAACCTTTATATTTAACGTTTACATTTAGCACTTATATTTACACAAGTTATTTCATATTTTTCATTAATGAAAAATATTACCCTTGAAAAAGACTTTGACAGATTTGCATCAATTTGTCTGTAAATGTATGAAAAAGTGACAGTTTAAAATTGTACTGCATTTTTTTTTACATTTGACAATATTTAATGTACAAAAACTGTGCAGGATAAATCAGTGTATTCATTTTTACGAACGGCGCCCCATAATACACATGTAGGCCTAAGGTTTAAGGTTTGGATATATTGCTTTTACCTTTCTCTTTAGATCCCACCTTCTTGCACGCCACCATTGGTCGGCCATGTACACGCCCTTCACGCAAACATTGGTCAAGGTGCATCTCAGTCATTACCCTCAGCGCCACAGTAACAGACAGAGCAGCAGCTTGCTTGTGTACGGTAGCACATGTCGCCTGAACAGCCTAAAAATGCCCAAACGCAAATGTAAATTCACAGTTGAGTTACAGAAAAAATTCCCGTGTTTTCGTCTCGGTCGGAATCCGTGGGAATAATAAATAAATAAAAGTGCTAGCGATCTAGAAACCCACATAAGCTCCGCAAAACACAGAAGTACTCAGACAGAAGCAATAGTTATTGCCGTGATAGCACCGCATTCTGTCGACATGGCTCTGAAAGCACTAGAAGACATAACCTTACTGTGGTGTTTCTACTGATGGGAGCAATCACGGTGCTGTGAAAATATTCCCTCTGCTTATTCAGTATTTTCACTGGAAGAATGGTGGCGTGCAAAATAAATTAGTCGAAGTTAAAAACACTCCAAATGAGTCAGTTGATACGATCGCGCAATACATCAAAGAAACACTGGAAAAGATTTTACCAAAATGCATTGCGTTTACAGGTGACAATTGCAATACAATGTTCGGGGGTCGGTGTGGGCACGTCTTGAACAATTGCGTTCATTACGGGGCAGACACACTAGATGTCGATATTGAGAACATCATCTTCAAAATATATCAATACTTTCACATCTACACTGTGCGCGCGGAGAATCTGAAGCAGTACTGTGAATTTGTTGATGTTGAATACAGAAGTCTCCTTTCTCACAGCAAGACGCGATGGCTGTCATTATTCCCAGGTATTGAGAGGCTGCTACAGATGCTTCCAGCCTTGAAAGCATTCTTTTTGTAACAGGAAAAACACCCCCCTTGATCAAGAAGTTTTTTTGAAGATGAGTTCAGTGAGATTTACCTCTGGCACATGCACTCAGTCATGTGTGTGTTTCAAACACACATTCAGGAGATGGAAAGGGAGAACAATTCAATTGTGGAAGTGAAGAGCATTTTGAACAAAGTCCACACCATGCTTCTTGAACGCAAGACCAACAACTTCACTTAAAGTCAAGGGACTATTGGCACAAAAGCACAAGGATGGACGTGGTAAGAGGTGTGACCATTTCAGTGCTCAACTCCAGGGTCTGTACAGTTCATGCCTGGAGTATCTGGAGAAATGGATTGCACCCATGGAGGAGTTCTCTTCTTTCATGTGGATGGATCTGAGTGAGACACCTGACTGGAATGACATAGAAGCCTGTATCAAACACCTGGGAGGAAAGGGGGTGCCAATTGATGACACAAAGTGCTTTGATCAGGTCACCAACCTGAAGAAATCCATAGAAAGGTGTAACAGTGATGGAGATTTCAGTGATCTGCAAGCACACAAGAAGTGGGCTAAATATTTGCACAGTTTTTCTTTGCTATTCCTTCTCACAATGCAAATGTAGAGAGAGTTTTTTCACTGATGCCAGTGGACAAAGGAAAGGAATCACTTGTCTGTTGAGTCACTGAAGGGGCCTCTGTGTACACAATACAACTTTAAACATATGTCTTGCAAAGACTTTCATGCCTACTTGATTAGTAATCAAGGACTGTTGGGAAAGATTCGATCTTCAGGAAAGTATACCAGAGCACATCAGGAGGACTGAAAAGTGTCTATAGTGGATTTTTTTATGACAACAGATTTTTTAAATTTTATTTTAATCTATGGCCATTAAAAGAAACAATGTTATGTAAAATGTGTTAAAAGCTAAACCTTTTTATTTGTTTGTTTTTATTTTATTGTTGAGGGATAAAGGTTGAATGGACAAGATTATCTGGCCAAAATGGCTATGAAGGCATTTGTTATTTGTCTTTAGCTGTTTATGTATTAAAGTTCAATAACATAGTTGCTTGGTTGTGGACGCATTTGTCAACTATTTAAACAGCCCCCCCCCCTCCCCCCCATACATATTGCCACGGTGCCACCAATTATTTGAAATCCCCCCCAGCCCCAACCTTCCACCCACTGTGGGTGTCTGTCTGCCACATGCCGCCATCCTGCCCCCAGTGTCCTCTTTTTTGAAAACCAAAATATGGTCACCCTAATATATGTATATATTTTACGATAAAAATATATATCTATATTTTATAAGAACAATTAAAATTAAAATGTTCTTATAAAACTCCAGTTTCTCTCAAACACAGTTATATTTTCTTTTTGTTTTACTGTGCCATTGTATTAGGCCTACCTCTTAGAATAAGATGCATTTCGTGTGAGAGAATAGGGAGTCAAAAAGCCTTTTGATGAAATATTTTACGTATTTGCACTTTAAGAACAAAGAAACGAATTAAAAAATTTTTGAAAAGTGAATTTAAACGTGAAATTAAGGAAACTTTCCCAGCGCTTTTGGAAATGGAGACCACGTCAAACAGAAAACCAAACAGCCGGTGTTATGCGACCTCCTTGTTGTGCTGGTCCGATATCACAGGTGGTCCGAAGCAGCTACCGGACTTGTGGTTAGCTTTCTGAAATTTCTATAAAGGGACAGTTTTTGTTTTTTTAAATTTTATTATCATAAACTGGTGTGACTGATGCATACCTTAGTAGTGCCTGGTACAACAGACGATGGCAGTGCTGTAGACTGTATGGAAACCGGAAGTTGTAGATCTACCCAGAGCCAGAACCCGTCTACATAGATATTCTCTGCCACAACACAGAGTTAACAAGAATGCCACTTAATGACATAATTTAGGATTCTTGGATCCTGGATGTAATATAAATAGTATAGGCTGTTGTAATTGTTACTAGGCTTATATACTGTATTTCTTATACAATTGACTTCACATCTGCCAAAAATAAAGTTTATTTCCCTGCAATAACTAAAAAAGACCCTTCTTGGATCCTGTCGTCATGAAAGTGTCTGAAAGGGAACTAAAGTTACAACTTTTTTGTATCGCTGTACGTCGCTCTGTCGCTGTCGCTAGCTGCAACTAGTGGCTGATTGCTGTCGCTTGCTGCAGCCAGCTTGTGGGCGTTGCTAACGTAGTTTTGAGGAAGTGGGCTACAAATATATTGACAGGATATATCAATTTTGTAAAAACTGTATATACTAATAAATATTATAAATAAATATTATATTTTATATTTATTTATATGTTATATTTACATCGCCTTTGCTATATTCATCGTGGAGTTGTATGTTCGTATTTTCTTAAAGGCAGGGCAGGCCATTTTAAATACGCAGACATCTCCCATGTTGAGCCGGACATCGAAAATACTTAACAGTATTTGTAATGATCTTGATTTTAATGCTGTTTTAATGCAATAGAACATCTGAATGAATTTCAGTTTTCAAGCAAAATAGATTCAAATTTCAAAACAGAATATTTTAACAAATGAATATAGGCTACAGATCGTTGTAGAGGTTTCTGCAAGAAACAACTAGGCTACTACTGCTTCTAATACTTGATTGTGATTTTCGAATAAATGATTTACGCATTCTCAAAGTGCCATTGTGACAGATAATGACAGATTTTCAGGTAAGCACTTAAGTATATTGAGGAACTGTTGAAACATGTTAGTGGAAGTTCTTTCTAAATTTAAATAGCGCTGCTCACTGTAGGATTACGTGTAATTATTAACTGAGATGAGACAAACGAGCTGTAATCAGACTGTGATGACATGAATGAGTCACGTGGCATGTTAGTATTTTTACAAACAAAAATACACAAATTCTATCACTTTCTTGAAAATGTACTAAAGTCAATGTTTCAACATCAATATAAATTTGAGATATAGAAGTTATTGTTTGTCTTCTATACAGTAAATAGCCATGCATTGTAATATATGACTGTACAGTAACACAGTATGAAACATCTAACCCACTTGTCAATGGAAGTAAACTAGGTGAGCCGTCATTAAAATCAGTTACGGTTATTTGACAGAAACAGGTAACAAGGGAGCACCTGTGTTCAATCTACAATGCATTCGCTCCAACAATATATAGAGAGGTGAAGTATCATTCAGTGTCTGTAATCTTCTGCAAATACAGTATAAATGAGCGTACTGGAAAAGGGTGTAGTTTAACCACACGTCTTTTGTGAGTAATGTGTTATGATCTTGTTTTCCCAAACGCAGCCTGAGCTAAAATATGACACATTCAAATGAAAACCCGCAGGGGGAATACAGCGACTTTTGACACGATGTCGTGCAGCCGTCCATTCTATTACAAAAAGAAACAGAATAACATTGACGACCAAAGACTTTCCGTACTGAAATCAGTGAGATGATCAAACAGGTGCGTTATACTGGTGTGTTTCAAGCTTGCAAAATGATCATCTTAACGCCTTTAGCAATGATATATCGATGTCTCTTTTTACGTGTTTTGTTCAGAGTGGTATTTTTTCGTCATGGGTAATCTGAAGTTTGCTATATGGCAAATGTCTTTTTCACCATTATTTTGATTCTGTAAACGCAAATCTTTCAATTGCCTAAAGTTGTATGACTTGCTGATTGATTTATCACTATATGTAAAAAAATACGCATTAACATTTTTGTTGTAGTTAACACTATTGTTTTTCACTTAATGGTAACCAGTGTAGTGGATATTGAACATTTATGTTCACCAGTAAATCCATAATCATCTTAATAAGGGAGTGCCTGTGGTATACATGTGAGTTTTAAAAATGTGGATATTTATACTTAAAAGCACTGGTTTACTCAGACACTTTGATATGTATATACAAGGGTGTAACTTTGGGTTGAACATTGAAGGGGTTGAGGTCTCCATGAATATGATTATTTGGGGGGTTTGTATTGGCCGGTTTTGATTATATATATCCCCCCTGTAATTTACGCCCATATATATATTATATATTTTTTTTCCAAACACATCACTGTGCAAATTTACCATAGATTGCTCCCAGAGCAACCCTAAATGGACCCAAAAAAAGATTATCTTAGATTATCTTTTGATATTTTAAAGTGCATCTGTAGTCAATTACATGTTTAAATAACTTTTATTTCTATTTTAATTCAACTACAAACCCATAACTAACAATCAAACCCTGTGCAGATTCATGTAACATGGCCCATTCCATGTTATGTAATTCATCCTGTGCATGAATTTAGCTGATGAATTTACTCTTGGCATAACATGAAATATAGGCTACGTGTACATCTATAACTTTTTGGGTGTACTAGATATATCTTTTGATTTCTTTTCTTTTTTTTTTAATAAAACTATGCCTACAATTTTTTTTAAATGCCAAAATGTATTAACATAATGACAAGAAGCTGCATTTACTATAGACCCACACAATTTAAAGTCCCTGAAATCATTAGCTTCAAACTGATTTAAGATGATGTTTTCCATTCCTAAACAAACCAGAATATTTTTGTGTGTACTAGCATGTCTTTAGAAATCCAATAAACTGTTGTGGACACTGTAAGATTACAGCACACACTTATAATCATTGAAAGTTTCACACATTAGGTAAGCAAAGATTCATTCTCTTTGCAAAGGCTCATCCCAACCCTGTGTGAGAACCACGTTTGTTGTATGTCTTCAGTCAGTACTGAATTCACTAGGGCTGCCCCCTCATAGTCGACCAAACGTTAGTTGATGAGAAGAGTCTTAGTCGACCAAGTTTTCATTGGTTGGTTAGTCGCAGAAAAAAAAACCCCTCAAACTCCATTTGGGAGCTGCGCCTTGTCATTAAAAAGTTATTAGACTATGTCGGGCAGGAAATCATCCAAAGTGTGGGATCATTTCGAGCATGTAAAGGACGACCCCTGACATGGAAACTCTGCATGCAAAGATTCGCCTATCATTCGTCGACCTCAAACATGACTTATCATCTGAAACATGTAGGGGAGAGCCAGGATGAAAGTAACACAGCAATTTTCTCAGAGCCCATACAAGTCTGATATGCCTGACTGCGTCACCATGTACAGCATGCAACACTTACCAGAACCCCGAAAAATCGCGTGGATACATCATACTTTCGCAGAGAACCCAAGAAGCTGTTTTCAATGACAGAAAGTAAATTCACTCTACCGGTAATTTTTTTTTTTTTTGAATGACAAGTTGTGTCTGTTGTTTCATGTGTCATAGTCATGATCATCTGACAGATTAATTAGTACTTTAACACATCCTGAAGTTTGCCATATCAGAGTTTTCAGTTTAGAAGCAAGTCAGGTTTAACTGTCAGGAGTCATCGTTGGGGTGATTGTAACAGTTCTTTCATCCCTCTACAATAACAGCTATACATTTACATTTATTCATTTAGCAGACGCTTTTATCCAAAGCGATGTACAAAAGTGCATATAGTAGGCAAACAGGCACAAGGGCAAGATGTGTACAGGTCATACAATGCAGATAGGCCTAGTGCTGAAGCTGAGCACAATTATACTTATTGATACACAATTACAGGTGCATCTCAAAAAATTAGAATATCGTGGAAAAGTTCTCTTTTTTTGGTAATTTAATTCAGAAAGTGAAACTTTCATATATTCTAGATTAATTACACGTAAAGTGAAATATTTCAAGCCTTTTTTGTTTTAATTTCAATGATTACGGCTTACAGCTCATGAAAATCAAAAATCCAGTATCTCAAAATACTAGAATATTTCCTAAGATCAAGCAAAAAAGGATTTACAATACAGAAATGGTCAAGTTCTGATAAGTATGTTCATTTATGCACTCAATACTAGGTCAGGGCTCCTTTAGCATGAATTACTGCATCAATGCAGCATGGCATGGAGGCGATCAGCCTGTGGCACTGCTGAGGCGTTATTGGAGCCCAGGTTGCTTTGATAGCGGCCTTCAGCTTGTCTGTATTGTTGGGTCGGGTGTTTCTCATCTTCCTCATGACAATACCCCATAGATTCTCAATGGGGTTCAGGTCAGGCGAGTTGGATGGCCAATCAAGCATAGTAATATTATGGTCAGCAAACCTGCTGGTAGTAGTTTTGGCACTGTGGGCAGTCCTGCTGGAAAAAGAAATTGGCATCTCCATAAAGCTAGTCAGCAGACGGAAGCATGAAGTACTCTAAAAATCAGGTCTATGCTGCCATCTACTCTCCTGGTAGATGGCAGCATTGACTTTGGACTTGATAAAACACAGTGGACCAACACCAGCAGATGACATGGCCCCCCAAATCATCACCGACTGCGGAAACTTCACACTGGACTTGAAGCAACTTGGATTCTGTGCCTCTCCACTCTTCCTCCAGACTCTGGGACCTTGATTTCCAAATGAAATGCAAAATTTACTTTCATCTGAAAAGAGGACTTTGGACCACTGAGCAACAGTCCAGTTCTTTTTCTCCTTAGCCCAGGTAAGACGCTACTGACGTTGCCTCTGGTTCAGGAGCGGCTTGATACTAGGAATGTGACAGTTGTAGCCCATTTCCTGAAGACGTCTATGCATGGTGGCTCTTGATGCACTGACTCCAGCTTCAGTCCGCTCCTTGTGACGCTCTCCCAAGTTCTTGAATCGGCTTCTCTTGACAATCTTCTCAAGGCTGCTGTCATCCCTGTTGCTTGTGCACCTTTTCCTACCACACTTTTCCCTTCCAGTCAACTTTCCATGAATATGCTTCGATACAGCACTCTGTGAACAGCCAGCACTTTCAGCGATGACCTTCTGTGGCTTACTCTCCTTTTGGAGGGTGTCGATGATCGTCTTCTGGACAACTATCAAGTCAGCAGTCTTCCCCATGATTGTGGTTGCCTGTACTGAACTAGATCGAGAGATACCCGGTATTTATATTGTATGAATGGTAATTTAATCTTAAACTCGAAATGAAATGTTCTAATATTTTGATGTTTTTTTTTTTTTTTTAGCTGTAGGCTGTAATTATCGACATTAAAATAAGAAAATGCTTGAAACATTTTAGTTTACGTGTTATGAGTCTAGAATATATTAAATTTTCACTTTCTTAAATAACTGATGAAAAATATTGAACTTTTTCACATTCACATTATAATTTTTTGAGACACACCTGTATTTATTGAAGCTGAGCACAATTGTAGCCTACTTTTTTTATATTATTATACCGAAGTCATTCCACATTTGTACAAAGTAGCACCTGGTATTGAGAGAACACACACGTGAGTTGTTGATCACAACGAAAATTAGTTTCTGTCTGTAACGTTATCTTTTAAAATGACGTTTATCTGAAAAGTGTTACTTTCGTCCCGGCTCTCCCCTAAGTAGCCTGACATTATTATCCCTTTCACACGTAACTTATTTTTATGCAGTGTAGCTAGCTGTATGTTTCATTATGTTTTCATTAGCGTTATTAAGCTTCTCATAGTTTTCAGTTAGCATTTGCTATATTTTTTAACGTTAAATCACTGTTTCCTCAAAACTAAAATTAGCTACTAGATTTTTTCCAATCTAGTGTTCTAACCGCACCGGTTTTAGCATAGGCTATGCGTTAAACGGCTAATCACACAGGTGTGACTGTACGCACAGAAGGGTTATTCCATTACGCTAAATAATTAATGGCCTAAGTAACATTAACAAATTGCAAAGTTAAGGCTATATGTCAGTGCTCCGCCTCCTTAGCTGTTGTGTTTTGTTTTCCTTGTCCATGTGCTTTTTGTTTTCCTTGTGTTCCAGCCCCACCCCGCTCCCAGCCTGGTCCCCGCCCACCTGATTTCCTCATTACCTTCACCTGCCTGCCTGCTCACGTGCATCCCATCTCCTCATCACCCCAGCCCTATATCTTCCCTGCATGTCTCTGTCTTGTTGCTAATTCGTTACAGCGTGTTTTTCCTGTTTCGTCCCTGCCGGTTTTCCTGCCTGTTCATTTTTTCGGTTTCCGATTCTGTCTGTGCCCGACCTGGTTCTCTGCCTGCTGTTTTTGCCCTGTTTGCCTGATTGCCTGCTTGCCTGATCCCTGAGTCTGCCTGACTCCACGATCGCCTTCCCCGGAATTGCCCTCGGACTGCCTGCCTGGTTTAGACCCTGCCTGTTATCGTTTTCGCTACGCTGTCGTCTTCCTTAAATAAAGTCGCACAGAACCTGAAACTTGCGTGGTCCGCTCCTGAGTCTTTGCTTGAGCCGTGACAGGACGAACTAGCCATCATGGACTCAGCGGACCTACCCCAGCTGAGGGCTGCACTAGAGCTGCAGGGCGCGTTGTTGGGGGGCCACCAAAGCCAGCTGGAAACCATCGGCCGGTCCCTGGAGGGCTTCGCTGCCAGCCTTGCCAGCGTCACGTCCCAGCTGGGGTGTGCATAGCGACTTCGCCAGGGGCACCGGTCAGTGTCGGACTTCACGAACGACTTCTGCACTCTCACTGCCACCAGCGGCTGGAATACGGAGGCGCAGTACGACGCCTTTCTCCACGGCCTTTCAGAGTCCATCAAGGACGAGCTGGCCACCCGGGAACTGCCGGCCAGCTTTGACGCCCTGGTGGATCTGGCCATCCGTGTCGACCAGCGCCTGTCGCAGCGGTGCCGGGAGAAAGGAGCCAGTGGACTGCCGAGCCCCTCCCGAGAACAACTGCCCGCACCGGTTGCGCGTAGCCCCGCCATTCCGTTGCCTGCTTCCCCGGAGCTGATGCAAGTTGACTGCACTCGCCTGACTTGCCTGTCCCCTGCCGAGCGACAGAAGAGGATCAGCGCCGGAGCCTGCCTGTACTGCAGACAGCCAGGGCATTTCGTGGTAACCTGCCCCGGTAAAAGCCAGCGCTCACCCGTAGCAAGGGGAGTACAGGTGAGCGTGACCCCCTTAAACCAGTCCCCTGACATCTGCCCTCTTTTTTTGGCCACTCTGCTCATCGGGGGTCATCCCCATGCTGTCTCAGTTTTAATCGATTCGGGGGCCGATAGGAGTTTCATTGATGATTGCAGCTGCCCCGTATCCCGCTGCACTCTGGTGCCCCTCTGGTCCGCATCACCCACGCCACCCCCCCTGTGAGCTTCCTCATCTCTGGCAACCATCGCGAGGAGATCGTTTTGCACGTGTTACATTTACATTTACATTTATTCATTTAGCAGACGCTTTTATCCAAAGCGACTTACATAGGTTACAGTTGTTTTACAATGTTATCCATTTATACAGCTGGATATTTACTGAGGCAATTGTGGGTTAAGTACCTTGCCCAAGGGTTACAGCAGCAGCGGGCCAGCGGGGATCGAACCTGCAACCTTTCAGTTATGAGTCCTGCTCCTTAACCACTATGCTACACTGCCGCCCTTGTTAGACACCCCACAAGCTTCCCTGGTCTTGGGTCATCCCTGGCTAGCTCGGCACAGTGTTAACAATGTTACTTGTAACATTCTTCCTCAGTCCTGGAACTCAAACCATTTTCTGATGCCCCCAAAAATATTGCCTATATTTAAATAATTAAATTAATGTCAAACGTGCGACGACTAGTCGACTAATGCTTGAACTAACGACTAGGCCTACTAGTCGACTAGGAAAATCTTTGGTCGGGGGGGCAGCCCTAGAATTAACTTTAAAGAAGCATAAAACAGTCAACTTGTAACATGTGAGCATATGAGCTGAAAAGAAATGGATCTCAACTGCATCCAAGGAAAAAAAAAAATTGTAAAACTGAAAGAAAATACATTCATTTAATAACACAAACATGGCCAAACAATTTCAGCACAACTAAATCACTCAAACAAGATTCTGTTTAAAATGTATGATAGCTACCCTATCCAGTAGGAAATACAGTTAAATAAACTGATCTATTACTTCTATCATCTACAACACAGCAAATCTACATATTTGTCATGCACTTTGGGGGGTGGGGGTGTAAGTAAGCGACGGAATAACTTAATTACTGTGGGTCTGTTTGCCTGCTTCACAATGTACTTATTCCGTCAAACGAATGTGAAGAATTTAGGCTACTGTGTATCCATCAAAGCTAAAACAATCAGATCGTTGCGCTCCGGATATATGAATGCAAAACAGACAAAGCAAATAAATAAACACCAGCAACATCATGTTAATGTAGATATACCGTTTACTATAACAGCGCGATTTCTTGTGCGCGACTCTGAACTGCACGATTGCATTGTCAGAGGCAAGATGTAACCTGTAAGCACAGCCTCCATAAAGACAAGTGCGTCTACACGGAAAACTCAGTTTGTCGGAATGACAGGTAAAGTGAAAGGGTGATCGGATCACTTCTTACTGTAATCGTAAAGTCGCTATGTACACCACGTTTCATGCAGTTATGAAGACGTATTATGCGTAGTCCGATGTTTTGTTATATACCCATCGTCTCTGCCATGCGTAAGTACATCATGCACACTGTAGCTGCTGCCGCTGTTTTAATTCGGAGACATCTTCCCATTTATTTCGTAGCTTTTACATTTTACAAGTCAGAGGTAAATAAACATAGGTAACAAATAAGAAGAGAGCTGCGTAGATTATTAGTTAAATTTTGTTCCAAAATGCGAGTGATAGGTCGGCATCTTCATACGTGTAACATCTTGTATAACTGTATATCTTGTTTTCTGTCAAAAATCCAACGAAATTCCCAGTCCTTTTCCTCGGTTAAAATAGGCTGTTCCCCTATTCGATTTCTTGGACTAATTCCCAAGGAACCAGTGAATCCAGTTTCTCCCCCCACCCCCTTCCTTTATGTTCTCGTTGTCGCCTTTTTCCAGTCGACGTAGGTATCTTAAACCTTTTGGTGTGCAAGATTATGTCGTGCGTATATTGCTAATGCAGCAGGTGCGGGTTCATGCGTGACGTGGAAAAGTTGATCAGCAAGTTTGTTTCAGAGGAAGTAACCTGACAAATAGCACTGGAGGTGCCTTGACTTTCGCGAGCACACACTCGACAAGGTCGTTTCCTGTCTATTTCCAATGTGACAATAGTGTAACGTTTGAAGCTTATTTTGAATTTCCAGTTCCTTCAGCTTTTGTGAAAGGATAGTTGAGGATTGTGTGGAGGAACAAGTGACTATTGCATGCGATGCATGAGTATTGGCGCGTCTGGCAACACGAAACCTTTGAAATCTAAAATCGTTGGGGGGGGGGGGGGGGGGGGGGGGGGGGGGGGGGGGGGGGGGGGGGGGGGGGGGGGGGGGGGGGGGGGGGGGGGGGGGGGGGGGGGGGGGGGGGGGGGGGGGGGGGGGGGGGGGGGGGGGGTTGGGGGGGGGGGGGGGGGGGCTGTCACAGTATCTGTGGAAATTCGAGTTTTGTTTGGGCGCGTCGATCGGGCAAAACGTAGCAAGGTAAATCTTTAAATTAAATTACGTTATAATTATTGATTAATTGCGAGTTGATTAAACTTGTGTACATCATGTAAAAAGGTGACAACAAATTTACAGTTATGAACTTTCATATGGACTGGAACAATAATTGCCTTTTCAATGTCATCGCAAGTGGATTGGAGCAGAGACTACCCACTTGTCGAAGGATCCGAACCTGTCGGCTTCTGCGCTGATTCAGATAGAAGGGTATAGATGGTTTAGGATAATATGACGGTGATTGTTTTTGTTATTTATCGTAGTATACATGGCTTTTGTCAGCGTGCACAAGTTAACTTGTGGTAGGGCTTGAAAAATGTTATGCTCACATTCACTGGTCTGGGAGTGTTGTGAGCCTGGTCTGACACTGTTGCTCGTGTAAACTGAACGGGTCCACTTATGTTCTACTGTTATGGAAGTCGCTCTGAATAAGAACGTCTGCTAAATGCATGTAATGTAATGAAATGTAATTATTTATCCATGCACTTTATAATATGGGAAAAGTAGAGTAGATAGCATTCGAAAATGTTTTACTGCAGGGGTTTGTTTCAACTGCCAGTTATATCTATTGCCTTCAAAAGACAAGGTCAGACGACGGAGAGCAAAGGAGAGGTTGTAGATTACATTACATTGGAAAAGACCCAATGACTCGGAATGATGTCTCTGGAGTTTCTGAACTAACGGTATTCATAGTCTGAAGGACACATGAAAAAAGTGAAACACGTGTGGGGCAGCGATTGTTTGTGGAAACCAGTGCCTAGAGACTGTCGCGATCTGTGTGTTGGCCTGCACGCGCTGTTTGGTTTCTCTTAAACCGACACACCTGGAGGTTTTTATACTATGACCTCTTAAAGCTTTCCTCCGTCTCCTGCATTTTTTGTTTAAGGAGAGCATCGTGACCTTCCCTAGTTGCACTAGTTGATAAATGTCCATGACGTTTCCTTTACTCATATCAATGCGCTATACATTATAGATACTTAAATACAGAAACGTGTGTTACTTGGAATCTTGCGAAATAAAGAACAATTGGAGTAATATACTAAATAGGCTTTTTATGACATTGATTTGTCCAGTAAGACTTCTGTGAGCGTGAATGGCAAGAAATCATTAGTCGGTGTTCACTTAGTGACCGTTCTGTGTAGGGCTGACAAAGCAGTTCGCTCCAGCTATTATAGTTTGTTATACATTTGTTTTATTCTGTAGTATTTTCGTGCTTGATGTTTTGTGTAATTAAACATTAATTTTAATTAATGATTAATCTTGTGATTAATCATCATCAGGCAACATTTGATGCTTCTCAGTTCAAGTACAGGTACTGCTGTGAATGTGCGTACATTCAACCTAAATTGATGATTATCCTGCTTAGTGAACAGCTCTTGAACCGTTCAGAACAACTAATTGATGAAACCAATTAAACCAATTGATCTCTTTTTTGGCTAAGACAATTGGCTAAGAGACAATTTGGCTAAGACTTTTTTGGCTAAGACAATTAAAATCTACCATATAGAAGGAGTAGCAGACTTTACATTTCTGGTTTACGGATGAAAATGAAGACCCATGAGACCTAAGCTAAAAGGAAAGAGGAATTATATATTGTTGTGTAAGCAGCAATGGTCTCCCAGAATAATATCTTCAAGGAGCTGTTTCTTGGCAACCATGTGGACACGATGCTGGTCAGTGTAGCTCAGAATTAGCACAGGTCCTGAATGTGAGGAACATGATTCTAACCTGTAACAGTTTCTTCCATTTTGATGCAGAGAATGGCGATAATGTAGTGCTGTATTTGTTCATGTGAAAAGGGCCAATAATCATATTTAATTGGATTGGATTCATAAAATTTGATAATCATTTGTGTTCCAGATGTTCATATAGTATAAAATTACAGTAGAGAAAAATGAAGGTGAAGACTGGCCGTTGCCCATGCTGTGAAAGGTACATACTGAATGAATCACTGTCAGAGAAAAGTTAGTGCAATGAGTAACTGATGTTTGATTTGTTAGAAGGACTTGAGATTGTGTAAGGACCTTTGACTTTCTGTAATTAGAGAAGAGGCTTGCCTGAAAACTAAGGAGAACCCCTCTTTTAAAACTTGAGGACAAAAGGATCATTGCTGCTGTTGCTTAATGTCTGCTTGTTTTTTTTTCTGTCACAGAGAGAGAGGTTGCGTAATGGGGTTATATTTTGAATAGAGTTCTGCAGCCATGTTCGGTTTAGTAAAAAATTCTTCTGCACTGTCTCCTTCACTATGTGTGAGAGACAGTCAGAATAAACCCAGCTCATTCAGCAGAGACCATAACTGTAACTATAACAGCCTTTCTAATCCATGAGCAAAGCGGCTGAGCCTGAAATTTTTCAGCATCTCACTCTACTGACAAGTGAGATGGAGGGGGGGGGGGGGGGGTGACTTGACCCTTGAGGACAACCAACATAGTCATTTTCACTCCAGTGTTCAACCTGGAGCATTTGTGTTGGCTTTTACAGTTAGCATTCACAGCAAATCCTGCTCTGTTTGCATTCTATTCTGTACAGTTAACAAACTACACAGTTCCTAGTGCCCCGTTCCCTTCCTTTCCCTAAATGGATACATGTATCTTTCCTCTTTTCCCAGACCTCTAATGCCAGTAGTGTTCTGCTTTATTCATATATTAACGATATATATCTAATGTAAGGACAAGTTTGTGTGGCAAACAAGTTTGCTAAAGGGGAATGTTCCAAATGAGTGCCTTGAAGCTGTGCAAATGAATGGGGTTCATTTATGTGTGATGGAACAATATATACTTATTGCAATAGCAAATAGGGGCCTGCACAATGTATTCACTGTCCCATGGTGTCTCAAAAACAGCATATACAGTTGATATCTCAGTCTGAATACAAACAATTGTGATGTTTGTGACTAATAATGTAAATGGTTTTAACTTATATGACCTTATTACTCTATTGAACTGCCACACAACCCAGTCAGTATCAACCCTAAAGGTTTTATTTACGTTTTAGAAATGGACCCCTTCTAAGCATGTTTGGCTATTTCTGTCATGTACTGTTGCTGCTGTGTATGCTTTCCAATGATAAGCAGAAAGTGTTGTGACTAATATCCTATACCTTATCCAATCAGCAACTGTTCTATTAAATAGATACTTTCCAATGCATCTAATTGCTTGAGTTCACAGAATTCTGGTTATGAAAATTCATGTGATGGTTGTAGTGCAACATCTTTTAGCAGGGGTTGCCAAAATACAGTGACCCATTTATGAGAAAGATTTTTTTAGAAGTGCTTGCAGTCTTCCTCTCTGACTCCTCAACAGTCTTCTGAAATGATTGTGTATTTTTGTGTGCAAATGCAGAAATAAGTCAGACTAGTTATTTAATTTTTAATAAGTGCCTATTTCAGATTCACTCACTCACACAGAAAACAACATGCATACAAATGCACGCATGCATATACACGCGCACGCGCACACGCACACAGGCACACGTGTAATTTCCATACAAAGCTTCACCAAAGACTGCGGTGATAGTCACCACTTTTGTAAATGTCACAGTTATATAGAAGTTACCGTTGCACAACCCTCTCACAAGAGTTTGTGAGCACAAGGCCCAAAAAGCACAACTTGAATCTCACTCTAATTGCACTGGTATTTCAACAACAGAAGAGAGACTTTGATATTTTTGAGTGTGTAGCCTGGTAAGCACCATCTCTCACTTGCACTTCATTATGTGAATTGACATTTTCTTATTCAAATAGTCACTGTTTAGCAGTTTCCACTACTTCTGGTATGTGAATCCCACCAAAACAACTTTTATGGTTAAATATAGGTCACTTTGTGTTCTAAGTAAACTCCATTTACTTAAACTGTTAACTCAAGTCCATTTTTGTGGGACATACAGTCATATGACAGTCAATAATGACAGAACCTGTCTTGTGAAGTCAAAACAACACTTCTTATAGTTAGTCATTTAGCAGACCCTCTCATCTGGAGTGACTTAAAAAGCCTCTCACCCCTCTTTTTTTATTGCACTTTGTCTCTTGTTTGTTCTCTTGTGCTGTGCTGCTCTCCCTCATTGCCAAAACTGTGGAAGTCACCAGCAAGATTTTACTCAACACACCATGTCCATTGGGACTCCTTATCTCTCTGAACAGCTCAGGACCTCTGCCAGCTCTTTCTCGTGCAGGTCCTGGCAGCCAAGGCCTCGTCTCTCAGACTCTTTGTGGTTATCAGGACACGTTGAGGGGGGCACGAGATGCCACAACGCTCTGATGGGGCCCCTTGTTTCCACTTTCCCAGACGCGTGGATATCTGTACTAATCAGCTCTTCTCTTTGATTCCTACAGCCCAGCCCCCCTGACTATGGAAACGAAGGCTACAGATGGCTATCTTGCCAGTAAGTTGAGGTTTAATCATTTCTTTATTAGTGCTATTAGCTGGCATCGAAACTGAAACTCCTCTTAGTAGTTTTTAGCTTGACTTAGCCGCAGCATGGGCGTATTCTGCCTTGAAGTGTGATGTACATTGCTCCCCAGATTCTCACATGTTTTGATTGCATTAGTAATTTGTAAATTGTGAGGATGGAGGACATTCTCTGTGCTGCTGTCACACAGCACTGGCAGTACATTTGGAAATGGTGAGCAGGTCTGAAATGAGATACGCAGTCCAATGGCACATTGCGTTGGCGAGCTTTCAGACAGTACAGCGTCACCACAGATATTCTATATATTGACTGCGTGCTTCACATCGGAAGTTCTGTCTCTTCTATGGTTGAAGCAACAAGACAGGGAAGTACAGCGGATGGAAAAAACACAGCAATTGAATATCTGTTCTTAATATCTGTGGCATTACTAAGAAGTATTGAGTGACCACTAAACACAACATAGTAAAGGGACTTCTGATTGCAGGAGGAACTGGAACAGCAGAGAGAAAAAAGCTTATTTGATTTATTTTAGTTTTATGGGATATAATGGTGTAGCTAGTCAAGATAGTATGATGTGCATTTTTCATTAATTTTTCTGAATGTACTGTGTCACGTGAATCATGTCATAGAGTCCCAGCAGCGATGTTTATGGCTGGAGTGCTGTCTTAAGTTTATTTATGAAATCACTGAGCAGATATAAAGCAACCTGTGCAGGTCTGTAGGTCTGTACATGTTTCTGTTCTCTTGTACATCAGATGAAACTCTCCAGCACTTGCAAAGACTGATGGAAGCATCCACTTTTCATAAGAGCAGAGCAGGAGCTTGTTTGGCTCAGTGGTGGCAATTAACCACCGGTTAGTTAGCCGTTGAAAAGTTTACCTGATCACTCCTTCATTGCTAAGGGATTACATTTTGACTTTTGGCCCATCCCCACCCCCACTTCCACCAGCCTCCTCTGCTGTCAATAAGCAGGTGGTATGATTGGTCATGTGGATGACTGACGGTTGGACATAAGAACATAAGACGTTCAGTGACAAGAACAGGCCATCCAGCCTAACTAGGTTCATCATTTTGTCTGTAGTCCAGACTGTAGTCCAGGACTGTGTCAGGCCTGGTCTTGACCACTCTATCTGTCTCTGATTCCACTAAAATCTTGGGAAAGTGTTCTGTGCAATTGACAGAACAGAATGAATGTTAAAATAGGTTCTGTAATCCACTTCATTTATTCCTTTTCCTTTTTTTTCTTTTTTAAATCTCCAATGACTCATCTTCTTTCTAGGCTAAAAAGGTTTACCTTTTGGGGCTGAGGCTAGTGACGCTTAGCCATGTGCAACAATAATATCCAAACCAAATACACACTTTTTGTAAAAACACTTCCTGATTGCACTGATGTTATCACAAGACAGCCAATCGGGGTTTTCTTCTATTATCTTGATGGCAAGATAAGGCCATACTGCAGACTTCTGAATCATTTCAGTGGTCTCAACTGTGTCACTGGTCTGCTGTTGGTTGTGAGCTGCTTCACCGTCTGTATTGTTTTCCCTGTGTATTGTGCCAAGCCCAATGATGATGTCATGATGCAGGCAATGCACCATAGAGCACGGTAGAATATCGCACACCTTTCCTAATGGTGGAAACGAAATATCGACTGCCCTGGGATTTTCCCCTATGGCATGTTTTCATGTTTTTGTGCATGCAAAAAGTTAAAAAAGCTGCTTCTGCCACATCCTGCTCACGCGCCGGGCCTGTGCTAGCCACGCATGCGGCAGTTCTATTTTGTCTTGCGTTGGTGGTGGTAGGAGGGACTTTCTGGCCTCCCTGCTGAGGACGCCTGCAGGGAAACCTGACAGGCCAGGAGGCCTTTTGACTTTTCAGAGAAAATGAGACTCAATTCCGGTGGTGGAGTGTCTTACATGCAGGGGCGAGGTGTTTGAATTGATCATGGTTTCTATTTACCAACAACTGGCCATCATTTACAGAACAAAAGGAGAAGGCATCCATTGTCTACACAGGAAGATGCTTCATGGACCAAAATGTGTTATACCGGAAAAAGCTGTGTTGTACAACTGAACCACTGAAATAATGTCTGTCTGTAATGTCCTACATAGGTAGCTACAGCCCTTCCAGCCTATTTCTGCATTCCATCTTCCCATCCGCTTCCTTCCCTCAGTCCAGCCCAGTCCCTCCTCTCTAGCTAATCTGTGGAGTGGCCCCAGGGCAGGTGCTCACTGTCACTGCATCAGCACTGTTGTAAAAGTAGTATTTTGACTTTAGATCAGTAGGAGAACTGTAGTCCTGGTTTAGGTTAGAATTGGCTGGTTGTAAGGCAATCTTAGATCAGTTGTCATAAATGGACAGGAATTTCCAGGTGCGCACATGTCACTGTGAGAGAGCCACCTTTGCATTCATCACATATGTCACAACAAAAAGACATGAGGGAATGGTGAGGTATATAGCACAAGGTAGCATATCCTTCCAACAAGAAGTACCTGTTCCAAGGATTCTAGGTAAATGTAATTTTTCTGCCCCCCCCCACACACACACACACACACACACACACACACACACGCAGTGACCCAAATTGGCACTCTAGAGTAACAGTCATGGTGCAGGAGGAGAGGTGCAGTGATTGTGGGACAAATGGAACAGTCATCATGGAACGTTTGACAAAAGCAGTGCGGGCGTGACATGCAGAGCTGGAGCCAACCTCGATACCTCTCTCTCTTTCTCTCGCTCGCTCGCACTCTTACCCTTGTCATTCGTTTCTTTTAAAAATGTGCTGGGTCGGACTGATCAGAGATCAGAGGTGTGGGGCCGCTTACATTCAAGCAGAATGTGTCCACACAACTCCCCTCATGAGTAGATGTGTTCAAATATACACTCATCTGCAGCTCTGGCAAGTGAGGACAGTGGAAAATGTGCCTGTATTGAGAAAAGCTGTGTGTGTGTGTGTGTGTGTGTGTGGGGGGGGGTGGGGGGGTGGTAGTTCTGCTTTATTAATCTGATATGATAATCTGCACAAGATAATTAGGTCCCATACACTGTACTCCTCCTGTTATCTGGTGAATGGGAGTGTGGCAGCCACTATCTTTGTGTGCTCACACTCATGCAGCACCATGTGTGTGAAAATATTTACAGGTTTTAAAGTTGGGGAAGACAGTTTTTCCAATGATTAGATTCAAAATCTCTAAACAGATCAAAAAAGAACAGTGCTGCAGATACTGCAGGTATGTGGAAGAGTGGGAATTGTACTAAGAACTGGAGTAGTAGGCTACTGCTACTGGCCACCATTCAGATACATGTTTTTTCTTTGATGTTGTAGGTATAGTTCTGAAATTATGAAACATAAATAGCACAGAAATTCTGATCTCCTTGTATTGAGGTTACATCAGTCCTGAAAAAAAATGTATTAGCATGGCTATGCTATTTTTGCTGGGGTGCTTTGCCTTATTGATTCCTTGGCCTGCCTTTTACTTTTTTGTGACCGTGTGAAGCTAAGGTATGCTGTGATGATACAATATGGACAGATTGCTTCTGCTCGTACCAACATTTAGATCACAGATACCAGTGGCAGTGAAGGTGACATTTAATGACCACTCTCTTGCTGTGTCAAAGGCGGCTGTGCAGAGAAATTTAATGCACAAAAATATAACATACAGCCATGTAATGTAATGCATAATAATGTATTGCTATGTACAATAATGTAATGTGGTGCATTGTACTATATTATTCTGCAGTGTAATTAAATGATATGTAATGTACTCTCATACACAGTAATGCAGAAAGCAGTCGCAAACAATAATGTGTGGTGTAAGGGACAGTAATGCAATGCAATGTGCTGTAGTGTACAGCAGCATAAAGCGATGGGACGTGCAGGAGGCTCCAGGTCATGCCTTTTTAAGAGTTGGGTTAGCTGAGCTGTCTCAGCCACTCCACTCAGGCCTGCTTTGAGAGCTGAACGAAAGCGGGACAGTGTGGAGGCACATCCGCCCAACAGGAAAAACCTGATCCCCTGCTGGGCCTGCTCCTACGTTCCCAACATGCCAGGGCGGATTGGGGCTCCCTCCTGCCGTGCTTACCTCCTGCTACAAAGCTTCACCCCTCTGTCCAGGCTGCAGAGCAGTCCTGACTGCTCTGTCAGAAGGGCTAAATGTCACCAATTTAATTCTAATCTTCCTTACTTGGGCTGACTTAATAACTTGAGTTTTTAATATTATGAATTTGTACAAGATATTTACTCATGGTAATAATCGTTAGAGAATGCGTGGATATCTTGTCAGAACACCATTACTGTGTGGATAGTGTGCGGTGTTTTTGAGCTGGAATGAGCCATTCACCTGCCACCTGCCTCTGCCCCGTTCTTCTACTTCTACTTCTACTACAGAGAGCAGGTTTTGAGTGGGCGTCTGCCAGACATGCAAAAATATGACTGCTCTGTCTACTTCTCTCCTTCCCTCTTCTCTCGATTCCTTTCTGTCTCTTTCTCTCTGTCCCTCTCTCCCTCTTTCTCCTTTCTCTTTCTCTGCTCCTGTCCTCTTTAGATCGCAGTCCCACCCTTAGTGATTCACAAGGTGTTTGGTCTGAATCAGGCTTCGCTCCTTGCCAGCAGTCCCGTGCCAGTCAGTTGTGTTTTTACAATGCAGAACACACACACGCGCACACGCACACGCACACGCACATGCACACACACACACACACACACACACACACACACACACATACATCAGGTCTGTTTAATCATCAGACTTGGTAGAAATATATGTGGCCAATCCTCAGCAATAATCCCAGCATTTTCACAAGTGCCTCTCTTCTCCAGAGTACTTTTAAATGCTAGAAGGTAGGTGCCCTGTTCAGCAGGTTTTGCATAATTAAGGAGCTGGGCTTGTAGGCGGAACTCTACAGGGCTCACTCCCAGGCTGGGCACTGTTGTTGTACCCCTGAACAAGGTACTTCAGCTGAACTGTATCAGTCAGAATCCAGCTGTATACATGTGAAAAGAAAAGCAATGCAAGTCACCATAGTGGAGGGTATGTCCAAAGCACAGATGCTTGAGGTAAAAAATATACTCACAGAGGGAGCAGCTTAAAGCAAGCAGTCATCCTATGTACCACTCCCTCTTGTTCCTTCCACTTATACTAAAGCAAACACCCCCACTGCTGAGAAAGATTCCTGCCAGCTTGGAGTGCTCAGCTTGGGTCTTTTGTTCTGGGGTCACAGGGACTTTAGTTGTCAACCAGTGTCTGTGGCTCCTCTTGTTTGATGCCTGTCTCTCTAGGTAACAGCACCTGCTCTCCCAGCAAGGAGCATGCCAGGATGCTGGTAGACCTGTCAATGACCATGCCAAATGGACAGCCCACTGCCCTCCAGGTCAACTCTCCTGTCGGTGAGTGAGTCTTCTGTTATACTTGCCTGACCCCCCTGACCCCTAATAACCACTGTTACGACCCCCTATTCCAGAAAAGATTAATGCAGTGACCAAATGCAGCACTTTCTGCTTTGACCAAAGCTAAGCCATCTCTTTTCAGAATGCTGGCAAGGACACATTGCACTGTCTTCAGTAACTGATTTACCAGAATTTGTAAAGTAGCTACACATTTTGGATGTGAGGACACAGCACTCCTAGTATCCGTTTAAAAGAAAGGTTAGCTTTCGGCCATGACCACTTGACTTGAGTCACGTCATCGCAATGCTGAGAAAAGGGAAGCGCTTCAGATGGAGAGAGAGATGGAGCCCGAGCTCACTGATACTGTCCTTGGTGCATCTGCCCCATCAGTGCTTTGTCATGCCAGCCACCGATTGCAAAACAGCCACAGTGACTCCGAACCCACACCAGGACCCCACCTATCTGGCTATGTTCTCAACCCTGGTTTGTTTTTGGTGCATTCTATCAATATTATCACTGGCAACTGTTACAACAGTCGTGCAAGACTGCAGCATGTTATCTGGGAAGATATCCTCAAAACAGTGGTCTTTTATCTGGCAGTGTTAATATGTAAGAAAGCATAAGCATGTAGCGTAAATACAGAGAACTGCCCAACATCTAGCCAACTAAATAATTTACCTGCGCTGCATAAAATGTATTCTTTATAGGTATTTCTGGAGAATAGTCTAGTTTTTGTACCTCTCTTGCCACATATTAGCCTTAAATATTTTGTGTCTTCTTATTACTGTAGAAAGAAAGGTAGCTTCTCTAAAGTATGGTTTCCCCTTTTTCTTGAAAGAATTTTTGTTGTGTACAATTTGGATGTGATAATTACATTAATATCTGCATTTTGGAAACACTCAGTGAAATGATGTTGAACAACCCTGTCAAGTCCTCTTAGAGTATGGAAATATGCATGCTCTTGGAACAGTTAATGTAAGCTTAGTATGTTTTGTAAATGTCTTCTAGATATAGAGAAGGACATTCAAAGGTATTCCTAGTTTGTTTAGATCAGTTTGATTTACTTCCTGACCTTTAATAAGTTAATGTGCTTTATTTAAATTTTTATTTCAAGACTGCAGGGTCCCCTATGGTCAGCACCTATTGTTAGCCATGAGCCACGCTACAGGTTAGATGGAGATGTCTGTCACTCTCTCTTTAGAGAGATGTGGAGGGTGTCAGGAGGTCCACCTCAGCTCTGTCCCTTTATGACTGCATAGCTGGTCTCAGGCCTGAGCTAGATTTTCATGATTAACACCCTCAAGGGAATCACCCAGTCTACCACAGAGATGGGTACCAGGATTTGTAACCCAGAGATTACAAGTTTGAAACCCAAGTGGGGCGTTGATGTTGTACCCTTTATCAGTTCGCTTCTTTCTACAGTCCTTCTCTTTTGCCTGGGGTGGGCCAAGAAACTCTAACATAATTAATAGGTTAGAATAGGCTTAAACATTATAAAAGACACCTTTTTCTCTTGACTCCTTTGCCTGTAACTGAGATGATTCAGAGGTAACTGGCTACTCATGCCAGCTGCTGTGAACACATGAGGGATTTACTAATTTGTAAAGTTTATATTACAACAGAAACATGGAGGAAGGTGCAGGAGGAAGGTGCAGAAGAGGAAAGGGTAAAGAAGGAGCCGGGTCTAGAGGAGAAGGGCCAAAATGGGGAGGAAGGATCTGGATTGGAGGAGCCTATGATTGACAGCCCCAACAACCTGCAGGATGGAGACCCAAGAACAGAGGGATCATGTGACGCAGCAGCGCTGCTGCCCAATGGTAACCTGCTTTGTGATGAGTCTTTAAATGTACAGGCAATCTGTGTCCAGTACCTGGTGCTCCCTGTGACAGATTTACACTCAGGACTTTTCTCACAGTGTTAAATTTGAATCTTACTCATTTTCACCATAAACATTTCTCTTAACCTTTGAACTTGTTTTCTTTTGTGTTGTTGATGGGTGTGGAGATGGTTGCTCCATTGCAGATTATAGTTACGACCTGGAATCTTTCTTAAGGAAAATATCCCTGGAATCCTCCACAACCTGTTCCCTGTCCCAAAACAGACATGCATCATGTGCACGACCAAGTCCTATTTTACTTTTCCAAATGGCGAGCATTCAGGCTGTTGGCAATCTGATATCCAGTGTGTTTATAATAATCATGTAATGATAATTTTTGTTTGAATTGTTTAAATTTTATTTGCACTGCTTTAAGAGAAAAAAGCAGCTTTCTGGTTTAAATGAATATAAAATGAATAAACCATGGAGCCTGCTTTGGCTTAGACTCTGAAACATAGACCCAGATGTGCCTGGGGGGACCTAAAGCTGTAGGCACAGTCCTCATTCTGCATATTTTGGTCATTGCCAGAGAGACCTGCAGATGAGAGGCCATTCCAGTGCATCCAGTGTGGTGTTTCCTTCACTCAGAAGGGCAACTTGCTGAGGCACATCAAGCTCCACTCAGGGGAGAAGCCCTTCAAGTGTCCCTTCTGCAGTTATGCCTGTCGTCGCCGTGATGCTCTGACCGGACACTTGCGCACACACTCAGGTCAGTATGCTTCCCATTCCTCTCCCTATCTACACACATGCAACGTGCCACCTGCCACTGTGCTGGGATCAGTCAGGTACAGTGAAGAACTCAGGATGCCCACTCCTAAGAGCTACACCCAAAAGCATTTTCTAAATCTGGAAGATGTTGAAATTTGTTTGTATGTGCAGATAATTTGGGGAAGTGTTTGCCCTTGATGAAGAAGTACATTTAGACAAGAGTCTAAAAAGGAGGAAGTGGGCCCCTCAACATCTCAACGTCTAATAGGCTGCAGTGATCACACAGCAAATTTTTGGTTGGCATTTTTTGCGGTGACCTGTTTTAATGGCAAGACTGTGGTCTCCACGTCAGAATCTGGGGAAGCATTTGTTCCTGATGAAGAGGTGCATGAGTCAGGAAAGGACGAAGTGGGACCCTGTCTCACCCAATGATAGGCTGCAGTGATCACACGACCATTTTTAGTTTGTCAGCCAGGTCTTTTTGTGGTGACCTGTTTCAGTAGCAAGCCTGTGGTCACCGATTCTGTACATCACGTGCCATTCTTTAGGATTTCTCACTCTTGAAATATTGTAGGTATATTTTTTCTTCTATTTTATTTTCATTGAAGGCCCTCCATGCTTTTTCAATTTATTGATACATTGCTAAATTTAAATTCCCTGAAGTGCTGGATACCAGACCCAGGTACCTATAGTTAGCCACATGCTCTAGGGTGTTGACTACCAAAGTAAAGCAGTACCTGATTTCCTGAGATCTGGCTTGTTTGTAGAAGACTTTTGATTAGCTTTGGTTTAGTGCAGATGGACTGCCTGAGCCTGGGCCGGGCAGAACTGCTCTAGGTGTGGTAGGCTTCGTAGTAACATCTGTTCTGTGGGTAAAAAAAGGAACCAGGTCATTCACACAGAATGAAAGTTTAACTTTAAATGGTTTTGTAAGTAACACACTGTGTAATGCGCTTGATGCACTCAATGATTTAGACACTGAGCACACTGCCCCACCTCATATCCCTGAGTAAAGTGTCCTGTCTGTCTGTCATTGCCTCCCTCTCTTAGTTTCATCCTTGGCCCCCTCCCACTTTCTTTTCCTCTCACTCTTCTCCATCATTCTGTCCTCTCTCATTGTCTCTCTCTCCCTCTGTTCCCTCCTTCTCTCCTGGCACCATGGCTAGAGCACAGGCGTGAGGGAAGAGAACAAAGCCAAATCTAACAGACACTTAAAGAGACATGTTCAGACATCTGATCTGGTCTTTATTTCAACAGGAGGCATTTTCACTTAATGATTAATAATACCACCTTTACATAAGGTTACATTTTGCATTTGTTAACAATTCTGGGAATAGACTTAATATCTTGTATGATTTAGTCGGGGGTTTCCTTTTTTGTAAGTTACCACCATTAACCAAAAAATTGATGTTTTTGGTATTGTTTCTCTAGAGCAGACCAGTACATATATGCTGACATAGTGGAGAAGAGGGAAATGGAAATTAGTTTGACAGTATGTTTTGATTTAGCTGTAGGTTTGGTACATGCGGAAGGTTTCTTGGTAAAGGTCTGTATAATTCTATATATTGGAAAGGAAGTGAAAAGGAAGTTCAAGGTGTTCTCATTACATTTCCTGTTACTTTTAAACCTCATATATTTTGATAGGTCAGATGTTTTTGTAAAGCTGAGAGAAATTTTAAAAGAGAAATTGTATTCACTTGTAACCTCAGTGCAGGAGAATTTTATAAATTTGTTTTCAAATACAACAAAAAAAAAGTATTAAAAAAAATTGGTAGCCTGGCTAGGTTGATAACTGATGTCAAACTGTGGAGTGGTAACCAGAAGGTTTGCAAGTTCAAATCCCAGGAGCAGGCACTGCTGTGGCACCCTTGTAGAGGTGTTTAATGTGAATTACCTCAGTTTTATAAATGAAGAATTTTTAAACCATAAGCATAAATTTACCGGCAAAACCTCATTCACACAGTTCAGTCACCCTGACATTGACCTAGCCAAGGTGGAGGGTGAGAAAATGAATCACTTTAAAACGTAGTCATCGCAGGGCTGGCTACAGAGGAACACGCTGTCCTCTGGCAGTACTGCTTTTTTTCCAGCCATCAATGGATAACCCGTGGGTTTTTTGTGACAGTAGTGAACTTGGTCCTGCTCGCCTGTGAATAAGGTTTTCTTGAGCATACGAGGAGCTGGTGCCCACCTCTTCTGAGTCTAGCTGCCAGCGCTATGGCATCATCAAGCGGTGAAGACCAGATGTTGCCACGTCTACACCCACTGCTCCCATTGCCGCTTCTGGTCTCTGTCTCCCCCAGTTTAGAATGGGACACGTTACTGTGATTGGTTCATAAACACGAAATGAATGAAACTGATAAGGCCTAGGTTTGAATGAGTCCGTTTATGTTTTGCTGTTTATTTTTATTATTTTTTTCCACAGTGGGCAAACCACACAAGTGCAACAACTGTGGGCGGAGCTACAAACAACGTGCGTCATTGGAGGAGCACAAAGAGCGCTGTCACAGCTTCCTGCATCAAGTGAACATGGACGCCCTGAATTCCGGATCATACCAAGGTGTGCATTCAAAGGGGTTTTAGGATGCGTAGGTAATGATTATATCTTAAAGAAAATTACAGAAATTATTACTTGTACTGGTTAAAATTATTAAGGTCAACATCAGATGACTATATTGACAGTGGCCACCCAGTGCTGTGGTATGTTACAAGTACGCTTGTAATTTCACTTGTAGTCGCTACAAATAAAGTTACCTTTCAAAACAACCACCATACATTGATTCATGGATTGTTTATTTGAACAAGTAGGTCATCTGTATTTGTAATGACCCCAGGTCACTGACTGCCACGCCTCCCTCAAACACAGGAGAAGACCCTCCTAAGGAGCAGCGGCCTCTGATGGATGCCGTGAGTGTCACGCCGTTCAACCGGCCGCTGGTGATCGAGAGACTGCAGGGCAATGTGGGGAAGAGAAAGAGCACCACACCACAGAAGTTTGTGGGTGAGTTTCACAACCGTAGTCATAGGGAGGGATTGTGGGTGAGGCTACTAAGTGTAGTAATAGAGCTGGTGAGTGACTTTGAGGACACAGCTATGGAGGTTTGTGGGCGAATCTGAGGAACACATCTATAGAGGTTGTAGGTGACATTGAGGAGTTTAGTCTTAGGGTTTGTGTATGAGTTTGAGGGCCACTGCTATAGTGCTTGAGGGTGAATGCTGAAAAGAATTTTAATATTGCAGCAATTGGATGGGTTGGTGCTAGTGTTGGAGGCCTGCCCTTTTAGTGATGTGTTATTGTATTCTAGAGCAGGAGACCACAAATTCAAAGCCCCAGCCAATAAGCTCTTCACATCCTAAAAAGCTGCTTGCCCTCTGTGTTGTGTACAGCATCTGTTCTAGGTTGCCTGCACTTCAGATCAGCACGCTCAGGCAAACAGGCCAAAAGCATGCAGAGCTGTTGCAGCAGACACCAGCTAAAGTGATTTCTTATCGCACTCAGGTTTGAATGTGCTCTTCACTTTTTGGATAAATGTTTTTTAAACTATAGCAGCATGGGCCTTTGTGGTTTATGGATCTTTTATGAAGTTACTGCACAGAACTATTTTTAAATAAAATAAAGAAGTCTTATAACTTCTGTGAGCAGACCCAAAGGAGCATTTTATTTTGATATAGAGGAAAACAGGATTTTAAAAAATTATTCTTATCCTTAAAATTATTATTTTTCATTTGTTTTGGAACTTCTAGTGATGCCAGAAAATGTAGAATTTCTGATTCACTCAGGTTTCATAAATCAGAAACGAAAGAGAAAATGCAAAATTTGTGATAATCTGTCTCTGCAGCATATGAGAGAACAGTGTTTGCCTGATTCTCCCAACCTCATGCTGTTAATTTCAAAACAGCAAAGTATTCCACTAAAGAGTGAAACAGTAAGTAGAAGGTTATTGTGGTGAGAAAAAAAACACATGTAAAAAAACACTGATAACTGATGCATCACAGGGTGCAAATTCAAAAGACCAAACTGGTTTTCTGCCCCTGTTTTGAAACTTCAGCTAACATTATCTTAAAACTCTGGAATCATTGATCATGAATTTCTGGCTTGATAACCGATATTTCTTAAATGTTGGTTCATATTTTCAATGGGCCAAGCAGGGGGGAGTGGGAAATACAGAACACTGATAAAACAAAGACCCGTTTTTCACTTTGTGGTTAGGCACACCTGTTGCGTTTGCCATCACTGTTAGCGTGAGGAGAGAAACACAGCTCACCGCATCCACGTTTTGCAGGGGTTAAACATGTTTTTGGCTGTTGTGCTCAGATGGGGCTTTCCCCTACTTAAAGTCCATACCAATATTGATGAAAGTAAAAATAAATAAATAAATAAATTCAAATTTATTAAATACAACCAAAAACAGATTCATCAACTATAAGCTTATGACACCCTTTTTCCAAGTTTCTGATCATTTCAGAGTAGTTACTCCAAGTGTGTTATATTATATTCATGTAAACAGAAAAAAAATCTACCATTTTCAGATGTATAATATTCCAGTTATTAATGTGTATTATTAACTGAAGCTCGAAACTAATCTGAAGGTTTTAAGAAAAATTTTGGGGTACTAAAAGTGTTAACCCCTGTGAAAGTGTTTACCTAGATGTATCTCGGTGTATAAGTCACTGGCTCTTGAACGTTGTTCCTGGGGCATGTGTATTCTGCATTTGCAGAGTGACAAGCGCTTAGAGTTGTGTATACAGTTTTTTTTTTTTAATAAATGTTATTTTATTATATGTTTCTCCATGTTATGTTTATCAGGCACATTATTATCGATAGAAGTTTGTGTCCTGGGAGGATTATTATCAATAGCAATTTTTGCACTGGGTGGATTACAGTAAATAGCATGGTGTGCACTTCATTGATTATTATAAAAAACATTTTGTGCTCTGGTGAATTATTGTAAATTTCATTATGTGTACTTTTTGGATTATTATAAAATGCTTTGGGAGCTGTATAGACAAACCCAGCTAAGTTGATCATATGATGTCATAAATCAAAAACGTGTGTCATATGAAAACATAACATCATGCATCCTGTCCTTCATTAGAATGAGTGCTTTCTTTGGTCTCTGCAGGAGAGAAACTGGTACGCTACAGCTACCCAGAGCTGCCCCATGACATGAGCCTGAACTATGACAGGGAGGCGGACCTCTTCAAAGCCCACATGATGGACTCTGCCATCGCCTACCTGGGTGCCGATGCCCTGAGGCCCTTCCTCCCCCATCCATCTATCAGTACAATGAACCCCCTCTTCACCCAGCCATACCTCTTGGGGCCCAGGGATGCCCCACCCCCACCGCCCACTCTTCTGGAGTTTCCCCCCACCTCCAACAGCCCCATCACCCTTGCCCAACCCAAGAACTCCCAGCCCCCCCTGAGGGAGTCACCTAGCAACAGCCGGCCGGATTCCACAGAGTCTGAACTCAACAGCCCCCCAGAGAGGACGGGCCACCCTCCAAACCACATCCTCCAGCAAGAGTCCAGCCCCCCCTACGGGAGGGAGGAGAGCCAGGAGGGAGCGGCTGACCGTGCATTCAGAGGTGGGGCTTTCCGCGTTTTCGCTGGGGATGGGCGGGAGGTCAAGGCCTTCCGATGTGGGCACTGCCGGGTTCTCTTCCTGGACCATGTCATGTATACCATCCACATGGGTTGCCACGGTTACAGGGACCCTTTGGAATGCAACATCTGTGGGCACCACAGCCAGGACCGCTATGAGTTCTCCTCACACATCGTACGCGGGGAACACACTTTCCACTAGGGGGCAGAGTTGGCAGAACTGAGCTCGGAGGGTATGGTCTGTGTGTGAGTCTCAGGCTAACCCATGCCTATGTGGACGTTGATGCACATAGCATAGCACACTGTACCATACTGAACATACACATGGTGGTCTGGGTTCAAAGAATTCATTTTCCATTTTCCTTTGAAATCTGTTTAGGAGATTTGGGTACAAGTGGGGTTACAGTGGTAAGTGATATTGTGATAAGTGACTTTTTTCCCTCCATTTTCAAAGGTTATCATCCTTGGGCGTATCTGAAGTAAAATCTTAGCAGAGCAGCTATGAATGCAAACTGTGATGAGGTCTGAATAAGATTCTTTGGAGTCTTGTAGTGCAAAATCTCAAAATCTTGATAGCACATCTAGGTCAGAGTGCAAGAGGTCTAAATAGCTGCCAAAAATACCACTATAACAATGTAAAGTTTTTACAGTTTAACATCTATCTTTGCGCTGATAGTAAAGAAATTAGGCTGATAGTACTTCAGATGTCTGATATATTTTCAATCAGCACCCTGCAAACATTATGTAGTCAGCAAAGCAGATTACAAAAAGGAGGGTTATGGCAAAGTTTAGAGCCAGAAAGTTTAGGCAGGCAAAACATAATGAATTAAAGACAGTTAACATTTATTTCAGAAATATTGTCTTTAATTCACAAAATTAGCCCTTTTCTACATGTAGCATGTTCTTCTTTAATTTTCCTGGTTACTATCAATCATCCAATGCAGTTAGCTTGAGTTTGCCAACGTTACAGCAATGTGTCAATGCTACCAGTGTGGTAGAGCGGCTTGGATCCAGATATCTGATATTTTTTGCCACTGGCAACAGAAGGGTCATGTGACATTTGTTTAAAAAAAATCCTTAAATTATTTCTAGCTCTGTGTAATATTGCACAGAGCCACCAAGCCAGTCAGAAAGTTAAATACATTAATTATACAACCTAAATGGCTATTTAGCCAAATATCTAGCAAATGTCAGCTATCTGCATTAGTTCTAGGTTATGGATAATTTGTTTCTATAATAACATAAATAATAGATAGCGAGGACAGACAGCAAATTATCAAATGCATTTTATTTCACCCTGTGTATGTCTAATGATTGTAGCTACAGGCTACCTTTCACCATAGACAGCAAGGTGTTTGATTGGTGTTTGACAAAATAATTCATACAATTTTACAATATTCCACAAAGTACCTCTATATTTATTTCATAATAAGGTCTACAAATGCACAAAATAAAACACAAGCATACTGTTTTTTTTTTTTTAGTTGGTTTTCTAATCGACTCTGTGGCATCTTTGGTGCTTTACCCACATGCATAAAACAAGACTCCAAAGTCTCTTATTCCTTTTTCCTGGCAGCTATCAGGTGTATTATTATATGACATTGCATGGTAATAGACATGTAAGAAATGCAAAAAAAACATTAATGTTCAGTTTTAATCATTGAAACTGTCACAGTCATTTTATACCTTGTCTTCTTGTCTCATATACTACTCAGGCTTCTATGTCCCTTTATGGCTATGCCATGTAACTGCCACAGAGCAATGTGTGTTCATCATAGATGGTATTTCTGTGTTTCTGTGCTATTTTAAAAGCAGGCTTATATAAACAGCTCATAATTTGAAACGAGGTAGGTGTTCTTGTAAGTCAGGTAAGTCATCCTTCTCCTAAGAAAGTATCTGGGAGCCCTGCCTTTTCTCTCCCAGGATAGGATCCTGTAAATGTTCAACCACATTTTTTGGTTAAGCACCTTCATCTACTTTCAGTTACGCAGGCCAAACCTCTACGTGGCTAAAAGCACATTCATACAAACATCTCATGTGGGTCCCCACCCAACACACAACAATGCAGACTGTTAAGCAACATGTTTGAAATCGATGCACCTTTCTCACATGCATCTGAGCTGCCCTGTAAGTCTGTAGAATAACGCTTTCTTTCTGATGTCAGACTGGTCTTGTGGGAGCACGAGGCAACCTGATTTTGTCACTAGACATAGTGTGGCATCACCTGAACCAAAGGGTGAAATTAATCTGAACTTGAGTCATTCAAAGACTGGCACCTTCTTCAAGCTTTACCTCATTAAGGACAAAATCACAGGTCATGTGGCATATAGACACAGAAGTCATGTGACAAGATAGATAGTTAGAAGGTGAATTATGAATTTAACTGTGCTAGTATGTCTGTGTGTGTGTGTCTGTCTGTGTATGTGTATTTTTGGTCTCAGGCTTACTAAAATGACTTGAATGGAAAAAAGGCACCAAAACAAATGTTGTAATGTTGATGTTAGTCCAATAATTGTGCTGTTTGATTTTTTTCCTTTCCCTGGAAAGTAGTTATTCTCTTTCAGTCCCTTCAAGCATTTGTTTCCGCATTGTGCACAGACAGGATCAAATGGTTTGTATTCAAGAAAGGAAAATGAATCACTTGTGAATCATCATGCAGCTTTAATTTTCAGTGGCAAGAAGAGAATAAAATGTACTTGTTCAAAAAGTCAATTGAAAGCTCTGTATACTTGAAGTGAAAACCACAACACATTTATTCTTGTAAAAAGTGAACAAATGACTATTTTTTCACATTTAAAATAATGTGTACATAGAATGATATAAGTTTTGCTATGCTTTTAAAGACTTCTGACCAAAGAACCAGTAACTGGAAATGTTACAGTGTATGTTGGTTTGTACGTATAAATATTTTGTATGTGCGAAGGCATTGTGTATAATGGGTTTTTCTTACAAATTGAGTTTAGACAAATAAATGCTGGGATACCACATGCTGTCAGTGTGTGCTTTTCTTCTGTTCTTCTCTACAACAGTAGATACCTGAACAAAATATCATGTGATACAGCAAATCCCCTGTTTACAGATTGTCTGACCCAGTGATTGAAAATGTACTCATGCACAGTTTCCATTGATATACATATTTGTTCTTAAGTAGACCATTGTTTTTCTTTTTTCTTCCTCTTCATGTGTCAGTGGTAGCAAAAGGGGTAAGGATTGGACTAATAATCTTCAGGCATTTAGCCAGTACATTATCAAAGAAATGATGCCACCATTAAACTGGCAATCTAAAATATAGGGAAATACAATAACTAATTGCTTCTCAAATGTTCATCAAAGCTAGTTAGCTAGTAATGAAAAAGGGAAACATTAGGCTGCTGCTGCTAGTAATCTTACTATGTATCATGTAACATACTCCAGCAAATGATGTTCTGTGCGTGCAGGATTTCAGATGATGGTTTGAAGTCTTTTGCATTATTTGATGTTAAATTTTAACTGCGCATTTGAAATTTAGATGAAAGTGCCGGTTTGTTTGATACTCTGTGCTATGCCACCCTCAGTAGTCTGGGTAACTGGGAGTTGGTTGAGGAATAAAATTAATTTAAAAAAAGGAAAACTGAGTAATCCAGACTGAGAACGGTGTTTGTAATTTGACATTTTTACTGTGAATGTGAGCAGTGATACAACAACACTACACATAATGTGCAATGTGAATGATTCAAACAGAGAGAGTAAATGACTCTCTCTGCACTATGCTCAAAGCCAGTCAAATATACCATATGTCTTTGAGGGTGGCCAACACCATTTTGATATCTCAGAGTGGCACTGAGTACCACCACAGGAGCAAGACAGGACTGCATAGGTCTCTATGTAATGTTGTTTTTACAGAGGGTGGAGGGGTATGGACTTGCCTGGATGAGAACTCTTGTTGAAATGCCACCTAAACACAGGTGAAGGTCCTCCTTTCTGCTCTTAATGCAGTCAAGACACAGCCTGGTTATGAGCTGCATTAACAGCTATAGCTGTTAGTCCTGCTGGAAGCTGGTAGCAGCAGCTAGTGCCAGTTCTGCTTGTTCTGTAAAATAATGTGTAGTGTTTTTGTGTGTTTGAGCAGGAGCTGCTGTTGTGATAGCAGTTGTTGCTGCACAGCAGAAAACTGTGCAACTGACATGATTGAATACTCTTAGTGATAAGCAAGTAACAAGTTTTCACTTCATTTTGGAGCTAACTGAAAAATGCAGCCTTGTTTATAAAGAAAGTTTAACCACTTATGCAAAAGAATTTTGTGTGCTTGAAGTTTATGTCTGACATTTTAGACCCTTGTGCTTAATGTCAGAAATGATCTACACAGAGCTCAAGGTGGTGCTGCTTATTTGGAGCATATTTGGTGCATACTGAAAGATGATGCCTTCAGTGGTTTTGTACACCCTGCAGATCCCATCTGTAATAAACATGCTCATTGTTAGCATCAGCAGAAAAAAAAAGAGAAAAAGAGCTGGCAGAATCTGCTTGTGCGCTGGCACAACGATGACCTTGGTGATCGGCATAGCTCTTGTGGTCGTCAGAAATGAGAGCAGGCCCCGCTGCCGTGGAGCACACATGTCTGGCCTCCTCACCCATGTCACATCACCATCCAGTGCAGTTTGTTACTGCAGTTGCTGAGCCGAAGGAACAGGGCTGCTGTGAGATCTCCGACCACCCCATTCCCCACATTGCTCTAGAAGCCCTAACATCTCTAAGATTAGGAGGAGCCCCCAGGGGAACTCACTGGTCAGTGGTCATCACTGAAGAGGTGGCACCATTTAAGTGTTAGAGGCCTCCGGTAAACAATTGGATCTGATGTGAGCTGCAGAGTGCTGTCTCCCAAAACTCAGCATTGCAAAGCAAAGATGTCCACCTGCGGTCCTGACAGGAGGCATCACACTCAATCTTATTCACTTGATTCCTCTAATTGACATGTGCTGACATTTGTGGAGAAAACAGATTACGAGCAAATTAAATCGAGCCCACATCCCAGGGGATGATCTGAGGTGTCTGGACGGAAGCTGTTTCTGCAGTCTGATTACACTAATAACTAACCATTGGGTAATTGACTGCTGCAAATAAAAGCACACTCTGAGGCCTCCACCAGCCAGCGGATTGGGCACCCGGGACCTGAACAGCAAATGAGTTCTCTGTGTCATCCCAGAACTTTTGTAAGGCTTTGGCAGATGCTGAGCTGAAACTCCGGTATTGAGAGGAACCAGTTTGAGCAGGGGGGAGAATGAAGAAAGCACCAAACACTTTGTTTTTGTAATTAAATTTTTATTGAATGAATTGTTTCACAATACATCCACCTTTGGCTCCCTGTGCATAAAAAAAGGCATATGGGAGACCCAAAATAGGGAGCAATGCAGAAAAACAAAAAACCCTTCAAAACCCGCCCTGAGCCCCCAAATCCTGCATACATGGGATATTTTAAACTAAACATATTAGTGCAAAAGAAGGTCTTTAATTGTGTATATGGAGTTGTTTCATCAGGAACGGTTTCATCAGACCCTGAAGTCCATGCTGTGTGAATACTGAACTAGTATTCAGGCATACAGTGAGAGGTCCTCTTAAGCTCCTCAAAGAACAATTGTTGGGTGATACCTCAAAGCCCCCGTCCAACATACCGGACTATAGCCGTTTTCACATATGAACTCCAGACATTGTCCGGAGTTGCCCTTTCACACATGTAGCACAGAACAGGAGCTTGTCCGTGTCAGACAAGTTCTCACCTACTGGAAATACTCCGTTTGATTTAGGCAAGGGGTGGCACCTGGTTAGAGCATGCAGGAGGCAGGACATGATGCAAAATGTATACGCTGCAGAAATCGCAGCGGCTGTATTTGAAAACGCCTACTGCATACTGTGTACTGTGTACAACACAAGTATATACTGTATACTGCATGCTATTTTTCAGTGTAGTGCCTAGTATGCAACCGTTAATCATTACATTTGCGAGTTTAGAAATGTCCAGATTTCCTTGTGGTATTTTCCAGTTAGACGCCACTTGCATTCTCACAAGTGAAAAGTATTGACGAGTTCACGAAAAGTATTTGTGAGTTCAAGTATTTTCAGGTTTTTTCTTTTCAATGTCTTACCTTTCGGTGGTACGGGCACATAATGTGACATGGAGGAGGAGAAGGCGAAAATAGCTGTTGTACTTTTGGGTAACCTGTAAAAAAATATCACACATAGCCAATACCGGTACACATAATTTATTATTAATTATACATTTATTATAACAGGAAGGTAAGTTCACCTATCTCCGTATACCTATCAGTATTACTTAGCTACAGCTTAGCTAGCTACTAACCAGATAATAAACTACTAACTAACGTTATTAATCATCATAAGAGACAAGTTTTGGCAGTATAGCTATAGCTAACTATCTCTTTAACAATCGTTGGACTCAAAATAACATGTATTTGGATGTATCCGCAATATCAACGAAAGAGTGGAAAGCAATATACAGGCAAGCAGAAAAGAATACGAAGCAGATGTTTGTATTCTTCCGGTTTTGTGCCAATCGCATGATGAAACAACACGCCCACTCACTCACTGTGAATTCTCCGGACAATGACCTACTCTATTCACACATGGACTCAATCAGACATTACACGGACTTTGTACTAGGGAGCTGGGAGGGTAAAATCTGTTTAATGTCTGGTCCAGTTGATTCGGACATTTGCGTTCTCACATACAGCTCCCCAGGTAATGTCTAGATACTGTAAGTTCAGGGTTGCAGTGCATGTCTGAAAGGGGCTTATGTTAGCGAGTTCAGGGAGTGGCTTCACTCTGTCTGTGCTTATGCTAACAAATTCTTGTCTTCTTTGCAGGCAGCAATGAAAGCCTGCTATGACCAGAGAGCCGTGCCACACTGTTTTCTGGTTCTGGTATTGTTGCCAATTCCTGGTTCGGCTTTGCAGGCTTGTTTTTTTCCTTATGTGGTGGACCGTAAGCTCTCTGAAACTGACTGTGTGGTTTGGACGCCTGACTTGCGTGTGCCACCTCAACATGCTGAAGTCCTATTGTGTGCGTGACCAGGTTCTGGAAGCTCCGTGTCCGGAGGCAGAAGCGTCTGTTCCCTCTGCAGTCGCTGTTCCGGTGCTGGCTATCGGCAAGGACAGGGATGGTCTCATGCTGCGGAACGCCCCGGAGAAGTGTGCCAGGCTGCAGAATTCTGTTGCTTAACAGGAGCTCCCCCGTCACCTCACTCATTTAGATGCCCTGCAGCAAGCAGATGTGCTGCAGTTAGTACAAGAGTACCCCTCCTTGTTTAATGATGTGCTAACTCAAACAAGTGTGTTCAAGCATGACGTTGATGTAAATGGGGCCAGGCCAATTAAGCAACACGCTTATCGCGTGAACCCAGTTAAGAAATCTTTGATGGACCAGAAGGTGTCGTACCTGCTTGACCATGGCTTAGCCCAGCCTAGCTCGAGTCCCTGGAGTTCACCATGCATTCTGGTACCCAAGAGTGATGGTACAGCCCGCCTTTGCACGGACTACCGTAAGGTGAATGCAGTGACTGTGCCTGATTCTTTCCCCTTGCCGGGTATGGAGAATTGTATCGACAGAGCTGGGTTAGCGAAGTTGACAAACTTGACCTGTTAAAAGGGTACTGGCAGGTCCCGTTAATTTCCCATGCTGTTGAGATCTCTGCCTTTGTTACGCCTGACCATTTCCTCCAATACTCAGTTAAGGCATTCGGGATGTGAAATGCTCCCGCTACATTTCAGAGACTCATGTCCATTGTTTTGAAGGGGGTACCTAACTGCGAAGCCTACCTAGACGACCTCGTAGTGTATTCCTCTGATTGGCCACATGGAAACACTTCATTTAGTTTTTAGCCGCTTGAGTTGTGCTTCCCTGACTCTTAACCTGGCTAAGTGTGAGTTCGGCAAGGCCACGGTAACTTACCTGGGTAAGATAGTTGGCCAAGGTCATGTGCGTCCCATGGATGCCAAAGTGGAATCCATCTGCCATTTCCCTGTGCCCGATACGAGACGACAACTCCTGCGTTTCCTCGGCATGGCGGGTTATTATCTGTGTTTCTAGCAGAATTTTTCCACTGTAGTTGCCCCTCTCACCAGTCTTTTAAGCTCTTCACATGCGTTTGTCTGGACACCTGAGTGCCAGGAGTCTTTTGAGCGCATGAAGTTGCTTTTGTGCCATGCATCTGTTCTCACTGCTCCTGATTACAGCAGACCTTTTAAGCTGGAGGTGGATGCCAGTGCCACCGGTGCTGGAGCAGTGTTGTTTCAGGAGGATACTGATGGTATTGATCATTCCATTAGCTATTTCTCCAGGAAATTTGGTAAACATCAGTGTAATTATGCCACCATTGAGAAGGAATGTCTGGCCCTCTTGTTAGCTTTGCAACATTTTGAGGTTTATGTACGATCTAGTTCCCTCCCGGTTGTGGTGTACACCGACCACAGCCCGATTGTGTTCCTAGCTCGCATGCAGAACCAAAACCAATGCCTTATGCGCTGGTCACTGATCCTGCAGAATTACAAACTCAAGATCCGCTACAAGAAGGGTTGCGAAAACGTATTGGCGGACACCTTGTCTCGAACCTGAAGCCATATTTTTTTTGTTGTGTCTCGTGCCCTGACTTGGTGTTCTCTGTTTGTTTTGTGGGGCAGGTTTGTTCTTATGGGTGGGGGTGTTACATGTGGCACACTGTGCGTTTGTGGGGTCTGGGCCACCTGTGTCTTGGTTTTCCTCCCTCTCTCCTCTCTCGCTACTCTCCTGATGCAGCTATCCTGCGGCACTGCGTTCCGCCTCCTCATTCTGGCCTGGCCAACCAGAGACGGAGAGCCCCAGTTTAAAGATACAGGATTTTAGAGTGGGGCTCTCACTATTTTGATCCTTTGTGTTTTTTTTCGTGATTCACTATTTACAAACTTGCTGTACTGTGTTTGATTTTGCATTTTCTGCTGACTTCAATTCTGGATTGTGTCTCGGTTTGGTGGCATTCGGTTGCCGTGAGAGGAGAGCAGGTAAGGTGGGGAATCCCTGTGTTAGTTTTTCCTTTTGTATAGGGTTAGGATAGAGGCGGGTGCCACCTTTGTATATTTTTATTTTCAGGTAGTTGGTGTACTTAAGGTTTTGTTTGGCTCTGCCACCCTTTTGTTTTATAGTCAGTTGTATGTTTTGCGTGAAGGTGTTTAGAGTTACTTCTGTTTTGTTACTGTCTGTTGTCCTCTCCTCTTTCCTTGTGTATATTTATCATTGTAAATAGCTTTGTAAATACTGTAAATATATTGCACACCCTCATACATTGCTCCTGTGTCTGTGTTTTTTCGTCTCTGCACCGTCCAAGCCAGCTGTAGTTGGTTGTTTCATTTTGTGTTGCATCCCTCATCTATACCCCTGGACACCATTACACATCTGGGACATAACAGGAGTCTTTCCACATCTTCATTGTGCCAGGTCTAGCACCATTGACCCTGGCCGATGATATCTCCAGCTATGCAATGTCCAAGAAAGACTGCAACCAGTGAAGAAAGCACCAAACTCTTAAAGTAAAGGAGGGGGGTGGGGGGGGGGGTCTATTCAGAGAAAGGCATAAGCAAGAGAGAGGGAGATGGACAGAGAGGGAGATCTGAATGAGTACCCACCTAACAGAGAAGGAAAATACAAACAATTGGATAGACATGCTTTTTATTCTCAAAACTTATGGAAAGGATGAATATAACTGTCTATCTTTTTAGACCCACAGTGTCTAAATTTTATGTATGTCCATACATAAAAGAGAGAGTGAAAGGGGACACCATCTGTCGCAGCTGTGTGGTGGTGTCTGACCCGGCGCTCATGCACATTTCATCTGTCTCCCTAACTGCAGCTGTTGAGACAGCAAGGAGAAAGAGCACATTTTAAAGTAAAATAAAGTAAGGCACTTCAAAAAAAAGTTTAGTCTGTTATTGAATGTGAAATCCTTAGGTTTTTGAGTGAAGGACAACACTGTGTTAGCAGGCTACAAGGCCTCTGTCCGCTATGGGTCAATGGTCTCAGGAAAGTGACAAAGTCTCATTGCTCTTTCAAACTGGGAGCTACATCAAAGTGAATTAGCTGCAAACCACAGGCTAAAAATGGAGGTGACAAAGTCTAGATATGGTGCCTTGCAGTCAGCTGTGCCTGCTTTTAATTATGGAACAGTACTCTTATCAGCGACTTGCTGTAGGCTTATGTGCAATCGTACCTTTTAAACAACTATTGCAACAGCTTTAGGGGTGATCAAAGTTGCAACTGATAGCACTCGAATCAGGTTTTTGCAGACATTAGATCAAAATAACCATGTCAGAGAGATCCAATCAAGGGGGAAACAGCCTGCCCAAAATTCATGCTTCTTGATGTGTCCACTGTCCTGATCACAAGTGTGCCATGTAATGTTTATATTCTTTCCAGTCAATCATGAGTTTGTATGACTGCAAATTGTCTGCTACTCAGCTTCGCTAAACTTGTATGGTATTGTAGTTTTTAGTATGCCTGAGTAAGTACTAGCAAGACGGTGTGAATGATAGAGAAGGAATGTTTGTCGCTTGCACTTTAGAGCACATGTTTATGTGTATGGGTGCATGCATGTTTGCATGTACATGTTTCCATGTGTTAGTTGGTGTGTATGTATGTGTGTGCTAGTGTGTCTGCCTGTGTGTGAGTGTATGCTAGTGTGTGAGTGAGTGAATGAGTGAGTTCAACTACATGTTTTCTGTGTGTATGCATATTTGTATGTGTATGTCTGTGTGCACACGTGTGAGAAACAGTCCCTGTCTACATTGGTGTGTGTGTGTGTGTACATGCATGCGTGTGGCTGCACACATTAGTGTGTGTGTGTGGGAGACAGAGAGTGTGTGCGTCTGTGTGTGAGTGTGTGTTTGTGGGGGAGAGAGAGAGACAGAGAGAGAACGAGAAAGAGTGAGAAAAGGCGAGCACTTCAGCTTCCTTATCTGAAAACCACAAAGACAAGCCCCTTGTCACCCACAGCGTCTGTGCACCTTTAATAAGAGAATGCTCAGAAACAAACACAACAGCGCTATCAGCCTGAGCAGAGGGAACAGATCTGACAGACAGACATGCTTCTGCAACAGTGTAGGCATGAGCACGTCTTGACCAGGTCATTAGTCATACATTTTATCTGGCTAGGAGGCTCAGCTGGAAACTCTCTGACAGTTCCACAGACATTAACCAACTTACGGTTAGGGGTTTGAGTTATTACTGGGTTGTACGATTGGGTGGCTGTTTTGAGGATGAGGGTTTACAAGGTTACAAGGGTCATCTCCCCTGTTATGTGCCTGCCATTCCTCTGCCTTAAAACCTATAGCAATATCAATATGCAGGACCAGGAGGAGCCAGCACTTTTACAGGATAATTCCAAATAAAGGGGTTAAGTGTGTTTGATTGTGTACACAGCTGTTCATTTCCTTCCCTCCCAAGGCGGACATCACTCCTCAGATATCAGTATGTCTCACGGATATCTTGGATGCTTATGTGCTTGGATGAACAAGCAACAGCTGAAACTGAACACTGATAACACTGAGATAGTCTGTCCCAAAAAATATGTCTCTTCTGAGTAACCTCTCAATTTGCGCTGACAATGCAAAGGTAATGGCAACTACAGCTGCCAAAAACCTAGGGTTAACCTTGTACAGCAATCTGTCTTTCAAGGAGCATATTGCATGCACAACCAGGATCTGCAGATTCCTTTTGTTCAACATTAGGAACATCAGATCAAACCTTTCCACATACACAGCTCAAATCGTGGTCCAGGCTCTCATCCTGTCTTGCCTGGACTACTGCAGCTCGTTGCTTGGTGGCCTCCCAGCATATGCCATTCAGCTGCTGCAGCTTATCCAGGCCCATGTGACACCTGTCTTTGACTCCCTCCACTGGCTACTGGTTGCAGCAAGGATCAAGTTCAAGACCTTGTTATTAACCTTTAAGGGACTCAACGGATCAGCCCCCCGTTACATACAGGACATGATCAAGACCTACAAGCCAGTAAGAGTGCTGTGCTCTGCTGCCTCAAGTTGCCTCTCTGTCTCAACATACAAGGCCATCATCTCTCAGACCCGCCTCTTCTCAGTACTTGCTCCACACTGGTGGAAAGAGCTTCCTGCTGAGATTTGTTGAACAGACTCCCTGGGTGCCTTCCTGAAAGCTGAAAACTCTGGGAAAGAGCGTCTGCTAAATGAAGTAATGTAATATAATGTAACGTAATGTAATGTAAAGTAATGTAATGACTGAAGACTCATGTGTCAATGAGAAAACCGTAAGGGGTCTGCATAATAGTGATAATGACCTGTTGCCTATGGAGGACACATCTCCACATATTGGTGCCCTCCATATTTACTCATACCCAAAAAGAAAACTACCAACTGACCATCTGGTTATTTTCTAATGCTATGCTTCAATCTTAATAGCAATACACGCGGGCGGCAGCGTAGCATAGTGGTTAAGGCGCAGGACTCATAACCGAAAGGTTGCCGGTTCAATCCCCGCTGGGACACTGCTGCTGTACCCTTGGGTAAGGTACTTAACCCACAATTGCCTCAGTAAATATCCAGCTGTATAAATGGATAACATTGTAAAGAACTGTAACCTATGTAAGTCGCTTTGGATAAAAGCGTCTGCTAAATGCATAAATATAAATATAAATACACAGAGAAAATTCAGTTCATACACAAATAAGGATTTCTAGTACACAAAACAAGTGGGTCACATTTATTCACTTGTTTAAGTTACTTTTAAAACAAAATCTGAGAAAGAAAATCAACACCAATATTCCCCTTGTTCAGTGGAAGCTTCTGGAACTCTATAAAGGCTTTCTGTTTCCCTGTGGTATGAAAGTAGGCTACACACAGAGGAGATTCATCAGTAGCATGCATTATCAAGGTTAAAGTCAGGGGGCTCTCTGATGGCTCTAGGCAAATGCAGGTCATTGACCTCTACACAGTAGAAGACTACAAAGGAATTCACAAAAAGCTGAATCTACCACTTTCAACTGCAGTGACCATTATCAGGAAATTTAAAGAAACTCCTACAGTTGCAAGCCTGCCAGGGATAGGATGCCTGTCTGACATCTTGCTGGCAGGGGCTGTGAGACAAGTAGCTCAGGACGTAACTACATTGTATTACATTACATTTCATTAGGTTATTGTCAATTGGCAGATGCTCTTATCCAGAGTGATTTACACAGTGCATTTAATTGAAATGAAAAGTGGCATGAAAACTTGCATAAATAGGTCAACACTAACCACAAATGAACAATCGTAAGTGCTAAAAATAGTGTTGAGATCTTAAATGTGTGCCTAGATTGACATGTAGTTGCAGAAACTGCAAATTTAAAGGCAACAGTTGGAGATCTCCTAAACTAACTGGCATCCTCAGTGCACAAAGTAACAACAAAAGTCCAAGCTGCATGCACAACTGTTTCATCCCTGCATGGTCACATGTTGCAATGAACAAAAGGAAAGCCACAAAAAGCAACTTAAATTAGCCAGCCTACATCTGAATAACAATAGGGATATCTCATGGTCAGATGAAATGAAATTTGAGCTTTTTGGACAGCTTTCTGTCTCTTATAAGAAGGGGAATGTCCTCAGTGAAATCTGGTAGGGGATTTATTATATTGTTAGTTGTTTTTCTTCTATGGATCCTGGACCCCTTGTTTAAATAGAGGGGGCTGAGAACTCCAGCTCAAATCAGGACATTTTGGCAAGAAATCTGTTTTCCTTTGTCAAGATACTCAATATGGGCTGAAAATAGACTGTAGGAGCCATTTAGTCACCTTTAATTTGTGGGGTTATTGGTCTTTCTTGTTTTAGCCACTTGGGGATGTAATGCACTGGGTGTTAGTCACATGGGTTCACAGGTGTATATGAACAGGTGTTCACACATTAATTAAATTAAGGTGTGGCTGGCGGAGAAGACACGGTTCTTACCGTAGCCATAGCTGTAGCCAAAATAATGCCGCCACACTACAACCATCACAGCACAATTCCTTTTATTAATATCACCAGCACCTTTGATCTGCACCGGATAAAGTGAAGTTTGATTTTACATAAGACTGCAAGTTTGTAATAAACGGGAACGCCACCAAACCTGGACCTACTGTTTGGACATTGGTTTATTGGAGCTACCTGCGCGTTGAGAACACTTGGCCATCCGCTCCAAGGCTTATAGGATAGCCTCCACATAGACACTCCAGCACAAAATTATTCAAAGTATTCATGCAAATCTACAAAGAAATTGTTAAAACAAAATAAATGTTCACAACTGATCATCCCAGACGCTCTCGCTCGCTACCTGCTGCTCCTCACCTGTTGCTCGTTCCCCGCACTTCCTGTTGCTCGTTCCCCGAACGCCAGACGCAAGACGCCGATCGGTTAGGACCCAGCCAGGACCCAAACCCGGAGTACTCGCCGACACTACTTTTCGACACCCTCGCAAAAACTACGTAAGTAGCCACTAGTTACGTACGATGGCTTCTCGCAGCTGTTTCTCCAATCCTTAGCTCTCCTCCCTCTCGCTGTCTCCCCTGCTCTGTGTGTAACATGTTCAGTTATTCCTTCTCCGCCATTACTACCAACTTCACCTGTGTTAAATGCGAGCTTAATGCTAGGTTGACGGAGAAGGTAGCAGAATTAGAAGCACGCATCCGCACCTTATACGAGATTAAAGCTAGTTAAAAGTTTATCGAATCCTTTTCAGTACCGGATGCGTCAATTAGCCTTTCCCCTAGTTCAACCCCGGCAGAGCCTTCGCAGCAAGGCGAGTGGGTTACGGTTCGGGAAAATAGACGCAAGCGCAAGCCCCCGGTGCACCACCAACCCTCGGTTCACGTTTCCAACAGGTTCTCCCCCCTCAGTAACACACCTGCTGAGAAACCTGTTAAAAGAGCCCTGATTATTGGCAATTCTATTCTTAGAAACGTGAACGTAGAGACACCAACGACCATAGTCAATTGCATTCCTGGAGCCAGAACTTCCGACATTGAAGCCAATTTGAAAGTGCTGGCTAAAGCTAAAGGTAAAAGTAAAGCGAAATACTCAAAAATTGTTATTCACGTCGGCGCTAACGATGTTCGCATGAGGCAATCGGAAGTAACAAAGTTAACTATTAAATCGGTGTGCAGGATTGCCAAACAAATGTCGGATTCAGTAATTTCCTCTGGCCCCATCCCCATGCGGCGCGGTGACGAGATCTATAGCAGATTAACGTCACTTAATCGTTGGTTGTCTGAATGGTGCCCCTCTAACAACGTGGGTTTTATAGATAATTGGCACAAGTTTTGGGGGAGGCCTGGTCTTTTAAAACGAGATGGCATCCACCCCTCGAGGGAGGGTGCAGCTATCATCTCTAGTAACATGGGTCATAGTCTGAATTCCACTAAACCTTGACTTATCAGGGCCAAGGCCAGGCAGCAGACTTTCTGTCCTACACAGATGTCTGCTTTTTCCCTGGAACCACCACTTAAAAATCCCATAGAGACAGTGTCTGTTCCACGACCCTCCGTCCCAAACTTCTTAAAAACATCCAGTAGGGGCATTTGTGCTGATTATTTGATAAAAATTAAGTCTGACAAACCTGAAAGTACTACCTGTAGACAAATGGTCCTTAAGATTGGGTTAATAAATATCAGATCGCTACAACCTAAAGCTTTATTAATAAACGAATTGATTACTGATCACCAATTTGATATCTTATGCCTGACTGAAACATGGCTTAAACCTAATGACTTTGTTGCTCTCAACGAATCAACTCCTCCCAGTTATTGTAATCACCACGTCCCTCGACCTACTGGTAGAGGTGGCGGCGTTGCTGTTGTACACAGCTCCAAACTCTGTGCCACCCTTAAACCTGGCTATAACTTCCATTCATTTGAACTATTAGTACTTAGCTTTGCACATCCTGACAAGACTGCATTTCAGCTATTTACCCTTGTTATAGTTTACAGGCCACCTGGCCCTTACAGTGTTTTCTTATCGGAATTTGCCAATTTTCTATCTGACCTGGTTGTCAATATAGAAAAAGCTGTAATAGTAGGCGACTTTAATGTCCATATGGATAATGAACATGACCCGTTCAGAACAGCATTTTTGTCCATCATCGAATCCATTGGACTCTATCAAGCTGTGGACAAACCCACACATTACCGCAACCATACTCTTGATTTGGTCCTCACATATGGAGCAGACATTAACCAGGTGGAAATCATGCCACACAATCCTGTGTTATCCGACCACTATCTCATCTCTTTCAATTTACCACTAACGTGCTTCACATACTCGGAGCCTAGATTTTCTTCCAGGCGCACGTTTTGCTCTCTTACAGCAAATGCCTTTATCGACGAGCTCCCTACATCATACTACCTGCACAACGAAATCTCCTCTAGTTTATGTTCAAACCCTAGCTCAACTGAAATTAATCTACTCGCGGACAGAATCGACTCTACTTTGCGTAAAACTCAAGATGCCATTGCTCCCCTCAAAAGGAAGAAAATCACAGACAAGAAGCTAGCACCTTGGTATAACGACCATACTCGTGCTCTCAAACAAGCCACACGAAAACTCGAAAGAAAATGGCGCTCCACCAAATTACAGGTTTTTCTCCTGGCGTGGAAGGAAAGTCTCCTAAATTACAAGCATGCCCTCACAGCTACCAGATCCAAATATTTCTCTACTCTTATTGAGAGAAACAAGGACAATCCTAGGTACCTGTTTAGCACTATCGACAGATTAACCAAGAGTCCTGCATCAGTTAACCCTTCCATACCAGCAATTTATAGTAGCAGTGACTTCATGAACTTCTTTGATAGTAAAATCTTAAAGATAAGAGACACAATACAAAAATTCTCATCAACTTCTGGTTCCTGCCTGGCCAGTCCCATTCCAGATTATGTAGGCATGTCTATTAGGCCCGCCTCGCGCTTTGACTCTTTTATACCCATTGAAATTGGCGACTTTTCTTCTCTTCTCAATTCATCTAATAACTCTACCAGCCAACTTGACCCCATACCAACTGGCTTCCTAAAACAGCTATTGCCTGCAATTGGCACACCACTATTAAATCTTATCAATGCCTCTCTTATGTCTGGACACGTACCTCAACCCTTCAAAGTAGCAGTTATCAAGCCTATTCTGAAAAAGCCTAATCTTGATCCCAATGACCTGTCGAACTATAGGCCCATCTCGAACCTTCCATTCCTCTCGAAAATTCTGGAAAAAGCAGTATCAAAGCAACTCTGTGCCTTTTTACACTCTAACAACATTTTGGAAGTTTTCCAGTCTGGATTTAGACCTCACCACAGTACGGAAACCGCTCTCCTGAAAGTGCTCAACGACCTTCTACTCTCCTGCGACAATGGCTGTATCTCTCTTCTTGTGCTACTAGACCTAAGTGCAGCCTTTGATACCATCGATCATTGTATCCTCCTTGACCGCCTCGAAAACCTGGTTGGCATAAGTGGACAGGCCCTATCTTGGTTTAGGTCTTATCTATCAGAACGATATCAGTTTGTCTCCATCAACAACGAATCCTCCACTCGTTCCAGAGTAAAATATGGTATACCTCAAGGATCTGTGCTTGGACCTCTGCTCTTCTCGTTATACATGTTGCCTCTTGGCGATATCATCCGTAAACATGACATTAATTTCCACTGTTACACGGATGACACTCAGTTATACATATCAGTCAAACCCGATGTCCCTCTGAATATCTCAAACATGGAGGCCTGCCTAACAGATGTAAAGAATTGGATGGCCCGAAACTTTCTCCTCCTCAACCCGGACAAAACCGAAATATTGGTCATAGGCCAAAATTCAATCAGGAGCAAACTCACTCATTTTACACTGGACCTTGATGGTGTCTCCCTTGCCCCGAGTGCAGCCATCAAAGACCTTGGTGTTGTTATTGATCCCGAGCTCTCCTTTGAAACTCACATAACTAACACCTCTAGGACTGCCTTCTTCCATCTGAGAAATATTGCTAAAATCAGGAAAATCGTATCAATTAACGATGCTGAAAAACTAATCCATGCCTTTGTAACATCCAGATTAGACTACTGTAATGCCCTCTTGTCAGGATGTGCAAACGTCTCATTAAAACCCCTTCAGCTGGTGCAAAATGCAGCTGCTCGAATCTTAACTAAAACTAAACGCTTTGAGCACATCACCCCAGTTCTGGCCTCTCTCCATTGGCTACCTATTAAATACCGGATCATTTTTAAAATACTCTTACTCACATTTAAGGCTTTAAATGGGCTTGCCCCCCCCCCCCCATCTTAAGGACCTTCTTCATCCATATCTTCCGCAGAGAGCCCTTCGCTCCCAAAATGCCGGGCTTCTCACCATTCCAAGAGTGGGCAAAACTACTGTAGGCGGTAGAGCCTTTTCCTATCAAGCCCCTCTCCTGTGGAACAGCTTACCCTCTGAGATTCGGGGAACAGACTCTCTCTCCACCTTTAAGTCTAGGCTCAAAACATATCTATATAGTAAATCCTTCAGCTGAGGGACATGGCCTGGTGCTGGCGTGGATCATAGAGTCTCTGGTGGACTAAGTGGTCATTGCTTTCATGGACCCTGTGCCGTGATCTGGTGTTGACTGTCTTAGGGTCGCCCTCATGACTATGCCGGTCCCTTGCCTCCCGTCCCCTAGGTATGCTGCCATAATGTTAGCCTGCCGGGGTCTTTCCTTGTTGCACACCTTTTTCTCTGCCCTTCCTCTCCTGCCTCTCTGTTCTACATCCCTGCCATTCTTATCATCCACTAACCACTGTTTTCTGTTTGCTTCCTATTCCCTGCTCCGGGCTCCTGTCCGGAGCTGTAGCCCAAGCGCCTCATCCCGTTTTCCAGTCCTGCTACCTCGCTGCCCTGCCCATCAAAGCCAACTGCATTCCAAGACCCAGACATCCTAGGAGACATTCTTATATTACTCTACTGTTAACTACTATTGTTCTATCTGCCCAGTGCCGGCCAGAAGCAGATGGGCCCCCCCGATGAGTCCGGTTCTGCTCAAGGTTTCTTCCTGATAGGGAGTTTTTCCTTGCCACTGTTGCCTTAGGCTTGCTCTCAGGGGGTCTCAGGCCTGGGAACAATGTAAAGCTGCTTTGTGACAACTTGTGTTGTAAAAAGCGCTATACAAATAAAAATGAATTGAATTGAATTGAATCTAACTCTCCAGAATTAAACCCAAACAAACATATGGTTCCAGTACAAGAAAGATGGCAATAGGTGAAAACCAAATCAGAAGTACACAAGAACCATAAAACACAACAGGAAACATCTCATCAGTATAATCTGTATGTCAGAGAGGATTTAATTGCAGGGATGTGAACAAATGAGACCCTCATGTTTGAATGAAATAGTTCTGAATACATTTACTATTTGTGAATCTGAATTTGCTCTGTGTGTAAAAAAAAACAATAACAATAACAACAACAATAATAATAATAATAATAATAATAATAATAATAATGCAGTATGTACATCTTTTTCTGCAAGAGCATATTGTGACGGTTGGGGAAGTGGGCGGAGCCCGACCAGCACGCTTTGCGGTATGTGATTTGAATTATGTACAAATTTGCCCACCATGACTGTGTGTTGTAGCATATTTAGTTAGTCCCTTCCCTTTTTCCTTTGTATGTGAGTCTGTTTGTGTTGCTAATAACCAGCTGGCTAGCCAAATTTAATGCAATGCTAGTGTCATTCTTCCTGAACCCCCGCGTGAACACTATAATATTTTTTTTGGTCAGGACTGTGAAATATGGAGGCCAATATATGTGCACCCTTGACTGGTGTCTCGCAGATTGAAAATATTTGTCTATTACACTGGATTTGTCATCAGAGTAACGTCCTCACATGTGTATGTCAGCCTGATGCCAGGGCGTGCATCTGCAGTATTGTTCCACCTCATCACTAATGATGCCTCGGGCCTCACCCAGAAGCTGTCGAAAGGCATATCCTCAGAGAAGTACATTTACTTTAAGTTAACGTTTAGTCATTTAGCAGGCACTTCTATCCAGGGCGACTTACAGAAGTGTGTACAAAAAAGTTAGAGTAAGAGCAGAGATGATACTAAATCTTAAATGTCATAATCTGATAGTTGGAGTCATTATGGAACATGCCACATTCCAATAAAAGTAAGTGCTAGCTGGTGTTAGTAAAATCAACATGTGATTTGAACATATTTTCACTCTGTGCCAGAAGATGGTATGTGACTCAGCTGTTCTGATGCGGCATGATTTGCAAGTATTTTGGTTGGTTCTACACAAAATTAGCAGCAGCATTCTGTGTGAGCTAGAGGGGACTGATGGCACATTTGTAGACACCAGCAGGGAAAGAGTTGCAGTAGTCCAGTCAGCACAAGGGCCTGGACAATGACCTGGACAGCATATGTAGGGAGAAACAGATGGATTCGGCAGATTCTGTAGAGAAATAACTGACATCCTTGAGTACATGTTGAAAATGTCCACACTCATATTCTCAGCACTGTCACTTTCAAAGTCTGGCTAAGAGCATCTGCTAAATGTCAAGATGTGCAGTACCAGTCAAAGGTAAGGACACATCTACTTGTAGAAGGTTTTTGTTTTTTTTTTTTTACTTTTACTATGTTCCACATTTTAGAATAATAGTGAAAACATCAAAACGAAGAAACAAATTTCAAGCATTTACACATCTTTAGATCAAAATGTCTTTGAATGCATGTTTTCCCGTTATTTTACTCAAGTGTGTCCAAACTTTTGACTGGTACTGTAAATGTAAATGTACCTGATGCTATATTTTTTGTGACGACAACGTGTAATCCTGAACTGCACCAAGATTCATAGCAGTCTTGGATGCAGACACAGTTGTGTTATCCAAGGTACTGAATCCATGAGAGTGGAGGAGGATATTGGTAGATAGAGATAGTTTGGGTTCAACAAAACTGTTGTTGAATCATCAGGATATTACACTACAATATTACACGTTTGGTGTCGACTTCAGTGGTGCCACAAATTAAGTCCGACCTTTGTTGTGTTCAAGATAAGTGGTTTTGCACTCCAGGGAGTGAAGTTAAGGTTGATGTACTTCTTACATATGGCCAGCAGATGGAGTTATTTTGGTTGTGTATAAATTACTGCTGGAACATCTTTTAATTTAAGGCCATGAAATTAAGTAATATTTCCATATGAGTGACATGCTCTGGAATAATGCTCTAGTAAATATGTTTTTTTTTTTCCTTAGTTTTGTATTGTATGACGATTTTTTTTCTTAAAATTTTGCCTATAAACATATGCATGCCTGTATACTGGTCAAAGACAACAGGACTGCAAAATATCTTTTCAAGGGTAAGCACTGTAGCTCATTGAAACTTGATACAGCACACTCATTGATATGGCACACTTGCCTGCTCCTTACCAGTCCAAGATGGGCAACACATTTATCTCTGTCTCTGTTTCTTAGAGTTTCTAAGTACTAAAGTAGTTTTTTTCTAAGTTGGCGTCCTTGATAAACCTTGTTGTAGTAAAACCTTTTATAACTCATTTATTGAATAATACTTATTACTTATAATACTTATAATAATTATTGAATCGGTGCTGATCATTTTACTTCGCTGAAAATGACTGAAGAGAACATGGCTTGAAACTCACCGTTTCTGGATACACGGACTTCAATCAATCAACCTGCTATCTGCATATATTTGGAAATAGTTCAAGGTGATCCTCACCTTGCAAGTTCCACGTCAAACATGAAACTCCATTTGATGTCTTCATTTCGAGGTATTGTATCTATTCCGCTGACTGCTGCGCCCTTCCTATTCTGGACGTAGCTCAGAGTAATTTCAGCGCTCCCCATTCGTCTGTGTGACCGGTGTGTCTCTGCGTTGTGTATTTTTCTGCCTGCCGTTCATTGACTCTGACAACGACTGCTGGCTGACCCGTTTATTCTCGGACGATCTGTTATGAATGACAAAATACAGCATTTGTTGTCATAGCAGCTCAGGCTGATGTCACGTGCCTCTCTCCAGAGAGCATTAGGCAGACTGGGACAAACTACATCATTACGAGTTTGCACACATTACATATTAGAATGGGATAATGCACTTCTTGCGTAATATCTAGTACATGGAATCACCAGCTTAATATTTCAGGAATGGTAAGTAATATAAAAAGCATAAACTCATGAAAACAGAATTTTGACAAAATAAACAGCAAGGCAACATACCTGTTATGAATGACAAAATACAGCATTTGTTGTCATAGCAGCTCAGGCTGATGTCACGTGCCTAATATACAACAGCAGGTGAGCAACAGCATAACTACCAATGCTAGTTATATGTTATATGCCAAAAATATACTCAATACATACATATATACATGCTGCTCATAACATACCCCATATTCGCGCAACACATGTTATGCAGTATATGCAATGTTAGTAGCCTGTGGAAAAATCAATAACATAATTTCCATAAAACAGTATACTTTGGTGAAGCAACGTGTTTCTCGATGATAAACGAAAAGGAGTTAGCCGTCAATGCAAGGTTCACAATGGAATCATTGACCGAATTGTAATACGCTGTCAATATCAGTAGCATTTCTTCCCGATAAGCTCCAAATTAAAATATTTCCTTCCGTTTAGTTCGGAACAGTGTACCGGTTAGTCGTCAGCTACTGTAAGGGTTCCGAAAATAACGTTGCATAATTAAGGAGAAAAAAAACCCCCGGCAAATTATTAGCCGAAGGAGCCGAAATGACTGCTTACCTCTCTCCAGAGAGCATTAGGCAGACTGGAGAGAATCCCGCGCGACGCGCTCTAACGATGTCATCAAAGTGAGGAGGATGATTTTTAGAAGATTAATGAATAAAACAATTTACATTTGTTTTTAAAACATAATACGATGAAAACAATAGGAAATGGGGGATTTTTGGTGAAATTCAAATGTTATCTATACACCTGTTACATCTGGAAGGATCTGCAATTCACTGAACCTCGCACCCGCAACAGAAAAATTTACACACGCTCGCTCAGAGAGCATTCTCTACCCCGTCTTTTCCCTCACCCCTTCCCCACTGTCAGAACTCTTAAAGCTCGAACAATTTGAACTGCAGTGGCTATGAAAATACTCTGGGTTTTGTTTTGTTTTTTAACATTATGGGACTGCGGGGAAAATGAACTTTCTTCAGTATTCGAGACTGAAAATGTCCTCCCCCCGAGGCTAGGTGTTTTCTGTGGGGATTCTCTCTCTGTCTTGCGCGGTCTAATGGGTACTGTACCGACGCATGTATGTGATTTTGAATGTTACAAACTTGCGCTGCCTTCAAAGCATATTAATTTTAAATGACTCTTTCACAATTACTATGAACTCTCTCCCTGATCCAAAAAATGATATCCCACGCAAAGCCGCAAAGCATAGACTTCTGGTAATACTTTTGTTAATGAAGTCGGGGAGTGTTCAGCTTGACCCTGGTCCAGACATGCAGTGTATTCAAATCTAGGTCAGGCTTGGGCATTATTCACCTTAATGTTAAGAGTTTGATCTCGAAGTTGGATTTGGTGAGAATTTGGGTGAAATCGACTGACGCAGATGTCGTTGTATTATCTGAAACCTGGCTAACTAAATCCGTTCTTGATAAGGAAGTTTGCACTGACGTATACGTACAACGTGTATCGAACTGATCGCCGAAGAAAGGTGGTGGTGTTGCTATTTACATCAAATACAAATTTCATGTTAACTTAATTTGTTCCTTGACCAAACAATTTGAGTTCTTGGCCCTAAATCCTGAAGTGTCTAAAGGTCATTTTATTACTGTGGTTGGGTGTTACAGGCCCCCATCTGCATCAAATGACTCTCTATCCTCACTGTTCTATCCTCTATCCTCATTTTTTGCCTCAGTTCCACTACAGTGAAATTGTTGTGGTTGGGGATCTAAACCGGGACTAGTTGATGCCTGTGTCAGATGCTTTTAAAAGACAATGTGATTCTATGAATCTGACACAACTAATTAATTCACCTACTAGGCCTAACCCCAAATGTCCTGAGAATCTTCTCTTATTGATTTAATTTTAACAAATGTTCATTTTAAATATTCTGCTTTTGGTGTTTTTCCCAGTGATGTCAGTGATCACTGTGTTATAGCAGCTATCAGAAATGTTAAGGTCCCTAAGTGCAAACCTCATTTTGTGCAAAGATGGAATATGAAGGTATTTGTTGAGCAGGACTTATTGCATGATTTATTTTATTTTGATTGGCACAGAATTGCCTTTATTGAATTTATTGAATCAGCCTGGAATTTTTTTCAAGACAGCTTTTTAAAAATTCTGAATAAGCATGCTCCCGTTCATAAGTACAGAATTAAGGGGTGGGACAACCCCTGGTTCACAACGCAGCTCTCAAGTATGCGCTATGAACAGAACACAGCCTGGGCAAAGGCAAGGAAGTCTGGTGCTCCAGCTGATTGGCTTGTCTTTAGACAGTTAAGAAATAAATGTACGTCTCTTATTAGGAAGACCAAATCTGAGTTTTATCTATCTGTAACTACAGAAAACTTAAACAATCCACAGAGATTCTGGAAACCTATTCAATCTTTACCAGCCTGTGATAACTCTAATAATCTACCATCCTCTATAATCAAGAACTTTGTTACTGTGTCTGATAGGTCAGAAATGTTGAACTGTTTTAATGAGCATTTTATATTCTCTGGATTTTTGTTTCATTCTGTCGTGACTTCCCCTGTTATGAAACCTGAGGTCTGTATTGACAATGCTGCTTGTGTTGATCAGACATTTTGTTTTACTCCCTTTTCTGTTGCTGAGGTTCACAAAGCCCTAAAACAGTTGAACCCTCACAAACCGGCTGGCCCGGATCACCGGGAACCAGGTTTCCTAAAATTAGCAGCAGACTATATAGCTGAACCTCTGACACATTTCACTTTTCAATCTTACTTTGGTTTCTAATAAAATCCCTAAGGTCTGGAAGGCTGCTCAAGTTCTCCCCCTGTTAAAAGGGGGAGATCCTACACTGTTGAACAATTACAGACTAATCTCAAAACTGTCAATTTGTTGGGTTCTGCGATCATACAATAAGTTGGTCTGTCAGCTACCTTACAGAGAGGACTCAGTGTGTATGGTTTGATGGCCTTACATCTGACGTACTTACAGTTAGTAAGGGAGTCCCACAGGGTTAATGCAAATAATGCAAATTCCACTTCTGTAAAACAGGCTCTGGAGTACCTGTAAGCCGCTTTTAATTTAGTGTAGGCTCAGCTTTGTCAACTGAAGCTTGTCTTAAATCCAGATAAAACTAAAATCATAGTTTTTCAAACTACAAAAGAGTGCTTGTAAATAGGAGCATTGTAAATTTTGAAGGTAAAGAATTTGAAGCTGTTACCACTTACAGATATTTGGGAATTTTAATTGATGATCGCCTTTCTTTCAAGCCTCATATTCAACACGGGGTTTTTCTTTTGTTGCCAGGCAGAGATTGGTTGCTACAATTTTTATGCTGTTCTTGATTATGGTGATTTCTTATATATGAATGCCTCAAGTCAATGTCTTCATATGTTGGATACTGTTTATCATTGAGATTCATTACTAATTGTAGGGTCCTCACTCATCATTGCACATTATATTCCAAAGTCAATTGGCCTGCTCTGTCTATACGAAGACTTAGTCATTGGCATGTTTTTATCTATAAGGCCATTTTAGGAAAACTTCTCTCTTGTTTATGTAGTTATATGTCACAAAAATGTGAAGACACTTATAGGTTAAGGTCTCAAGCTTCTTTGCCTTTGGCTGTTTGTCAAGAAGGCCTTCATGTATTCTGCACCCTCTGCCTGGAATAGCCTGCAAAAGAGTTAAAACTTCAGGACTTGGTCGCGCTCAGTGAATTTAAAGCTATTGTTAAGAGTTGGGAAACAGAGTCTATTGGGAATTGCAAATGTTTTTAGCTGAAAATTGATTGCTTTTGCACTTGTACTTTCCACTTTCTACTTGTCCTTCGTCTTTTTGTGTATTTTTTATGCTTTGTTGTTTTGTTTTGTCTGAAACTTGATGTGCTGCTTTTCTTGGCCAGGTCTCTCTTGTAAGAGATTTTAATCTCAATGGGACAAATCTGGTAAAATAACGGTTAAATAAATAAATAAATAACGGTTAAATAAATAAATAAATCTCTTTCCGGACTGGTGTTGTTGCGGTATATTTCCACTAGATGGTGGAAAAGCATAAACAAATTCTGTTCTTTCGTTCAAGCTGGTCAATTTTTATGTTAGAATTATTATCTACGATACCAGTTGAACAGAATTGATACCAGAAATTCGTTAATAATGTTGGTGAAATTATTATTTTATGTAATAAAGGAATCTCACCTCCTAGTGTTCGATTTACGTTGACCTGTGTAAAATTTGCATGGAGGTCTGTAACAGGCGCAATTCAGCAAGGTAAAGTTTTTCTTCAAAGCTCGCACATCAGGGAGAACCAACTGCGTGGGTGTGCTGTTTTCATTGTTACTGTGAGTGGCATGATACATGTGGTCATTGAATACCGCACTGAATGAAAATTCACAGAACCGCTTCACCAAGTGTGATGAGAATTTAGATGTTCATCCTAAATTTCGCATAGGCTATTTCATGTCTGCGCATTATTAAAAATACGCATTATTTTATGTCTGTACACCACAGCTTTCATTTTTAGTATAGTTGGCAATGCCTAAAACCATCAGAGTCAATACTATGAACCCGCCAGAGGAGTCAACGTGATTGAGAAATGCAATGCGTTGCTGCTTGATTTGAAGTTAGATTGGTGTCTTTTGAAGAACAAGTTTGGCTAAATAGTAACGTATAGAGTAATATATGTAATACATAGAGTGGAATTTGATATATTTTGCTACTTTATATGCATTTGTATTTGAGATAAAAAATGACTATGAGACCAAAGCTTTAAGCTTTTATTTCATGCACATACATTTTTATCATTTTATAGAAAACATTGAAATGGCCCTGAGTCCCCTTTTTCAGATGTACAAAAGTAAGTTAACAGATGAATTTCAAAACAAATCAAAGTGATAAGGTCTAATATTTGGTTGAATAGCCCTTTGATGCAATGACTGCATCAAGTCTATGACCCATTCAGATCACCAAAATGTGTGGTATCTTCTTTGGGAATGCTTTTCCATCCCTTATCTGCAGGTGCTTTCAGTTGGTGTTTGTTACGGGGGTGTCAGTACTTTGGCCCCCTAGCTGTTGTTTTTGTGTTCTCCCTGTCTGTCAGTGTGATCCACGTGCTTTTGTTTACTGTTCCCATGTGTTCCAGCCCTGCCCCGCTCTCCGCCCTGTCCCCACCCACCTGATTTCCTGATTGTCTCCACTTGCCTGCCTGTCCACCTGCATTCCATCTCCTTGTCAGCCCTGCCCTATATCTACCCTGCTTGTCTCTGTCTTGTTGCCTGTTTGCTTCAGTGTTTTGTCTGTTGTGTACTTGCCTGTTACTCGTGTTGCTGAACCTGTGCTGATTCCTGTCTGACTTTGTACCTTGTCTCTGCCTGCCATTCCTGCCTTGGTCGCCTGATCTGCCTGCCTACGCAGTTCCGACCCAGCCTGTTCCTGTCCCTGATCCCCGCTCCCGGTTTGTGCCTGCTTCGGACTGCCTTTCCGGTTTTGACTCTGCCTATACTGCCACCTCGAGATTGCCCAGCGATTCCAAATAAAGCCCTTGAAACCCATACTCGCCTGGTCTGCGTCTGAGTCTGTGACTGCACCTTGACAGGGGGCTCTCTGTCTTCAGTCTCCTTTTCAGCAAATAAAATGCATTCTCAATTGGATTTAGATCTGGTGACTGACTTGGCCAGTCTAAAACTTTCCACTTTTTGTCATTGATGAAAAGCTTTGGTTGCACAAGCAGTGTGTTTGGGGTCATTGTCTTGTTGCAGGATGAAGCACCGGCCAATGAGATTGGAGGAACTGCTTTGTACATAGCCAGACAACATCCGTCCGTACACTTCTGAATTCATCTGTTACATGATCAATAAAGACGAGTGAGCCAGTTCCAGGAGCAGCCATACACGCCCAGGCCATGATATTACCTCCTCCATGTTTCACAGATGAGGTGGAATGGTTCGGATCATGGGCAGTTCCTATCTTTCTCCACACTTTTGGCTTTCCATCACTTTGGTGAAGGTTTATTTTGGTCTCATCTGTCCATAAAATTTTGCTCCAAAATTTCACTCTTCTGGCTTCTCTCTCTATTTTTTGGCAAATTCTAATCTAGCCTTTCAATTCTTGCTGCTGATAAGGGGTTTGCATCTTGCAGTACACCCTCTATAATTCTGCTGTTAAAATCCTCTGCAGCCAGTAGATTGTACTTTCACACCTGCACTCTGTAGACTGGCGGTGATGTCACTGACCGTTGTTTTAGGGTTTTTTTTTCACAGCTCTTATGATTTTTCTGTCATCAGCTTCAGTTGTTCTCCATGGGTGACCTGCTCTGTGTTTATTTTGAAGTCCACCAGTGGTTTATTTTTTTTTCAGAACTTTCCACACTGCTGTACTTGATACAGCCATTTCCTGTGCTATGGTTCTTAATGACTTTTTTTTGTTCTCTCTTCTTACAGATTAGCTGTTTTTCTGCCATAGTCAGTTCTCTGATTGTCATGCTGGTGTATGCCTTCTTGCTCCAAATGCGAGCAGACGAGCAGAAATCAAGGCTAGACACCAGCCCCCCTTTTATGTGTGAACAATCCATGCAAAAGGAAACGCCTTCAATGAGTTAGACCTTAACTTACTTTTGCACACCTGAAAATGGGGGAACTCAATACAAAAACAGCCATTTCTCTAAAATTCCCCTCTTCTTGGAAGGTTTTCCACAAGATTTTGGAGTGTTTGTGTGGGAATTTGTGCCCATTCGTTCTGTAGAGCATTTATGAGGTCAGGCACTGATATTGGATGAGAAGGCCTGGCTCGCAATCTCCGTTCCAGTTCATCCCAAAGGTGCTCGATGGGGTTGAGGTCAGGGCTCTGAAAGTTGGAAGCATAGCATTGTCCAAAATGTCTTGGTATGCTGAAGCATTAAGGTTGCCCTTCACTGAAGATAAGGGGCCTAGCCCAAACCCTGAAAAACAGGTGTGGCCAAATACCTTTGTCCATACAGTGTATATATATACAGCGTTGGGGAGTAACGGAATACATGTAACGGTGTTACGTATTTAAAATACAAAATACGAGAAACTGTATTCTGTTACAGTTACCATTTAAATTCATGGTAATCACATTACACTTACATTTTTTAAATATTTAGATTACTGAAGGGATTGCATTGGATTTTTTCCCATTTAATTTCTTTTTTTTTATTTAATGTGTATTCAGTTGGAAAAGCTATTCAATGATAGGCAGCTCCGGGGTGTATCTCCCATATACCCCTCACGAAAAAAAAGAAGAAAAAAGCGTGCAGCTTTTTTACTGTCTGACTCACAAGACAGTAGAATGGAGAGTGAGACAGAAAGCAACCAGCGCAACACGTTTACATCATGGAAATACTGGGACCATTTTACTTTCAAATTTGGCAAAGGTCGCAACATAACAGTAGCCTACAATACAAGCTGTGTTTGCCAGCAACCAAACTGCTATCCGCTTCAAAAGAGTCAACCTCTAACCTGAAGAAGCAGTTTTTGAATTAACATTTACAATTCTGAAGAAACTGAAGAAAATGCCTTTCGACTTAGCATGAGGGTGCCAAAATGTTAGCCAAAACAATGCTAAGTGAACATTCTAAAAATAACCGTTCAGAACCTTATGCTATGTTCACACTCAGTCCAAACCAATTTTTGCATATCTGATCAGAATCTGATCTTTCTGATTGACTGTCCGCATTATATATTCCAAGTGATCAGTTCCGCTCTGTATGTCCGGGTGGCAATCCTCATGTTCGGTCTTATCCACATTGGTAATGACATTGCGCCCGGAAGAAGAAGTAGGCCTAGTTGGCTAAACAAATCAAATTGGAGGGTAATGAAATGGGCTTGCTTATTTAGGACAACATGGCAATGTGGAGCCGCGGGGCATGTTTTATAAAAATAATGAGACAGCGTCAGAGACGGAGGAGGCTTTCCTGCGCCGCCTTATTTTGTGCAGCCGTCACCACCAGTATCACTTTTCAATGGCTCCCTCCGCCACCAAACTAGCATTTTTCCTGTAGCCTACGTGTGATGTACACGTGGACATACTCTGCACAGCTACCCTGTTTGTATAGCACAATTGCGTCTCGCATTGTGATAGGAATGGGAACTCTCTGGTGCCGTATACCCCCATCATTGAGCATAACTTCATGAATGACTGTCGTGTCATCCTGAAGTTGTCTCTCCATTCCAGATCTGTAAATGCATGTAGGACAACTTTGTCCCACCAGTCTTGCTTCGGACTTTCATCCACATCCGTCTTGTTTTGGCGGACGGAATGGGCAGCAAAGGTATTGTTTTGTACAGGATGGTATCCCAGCACAAAACATCCCATGCTCGTAGTCTCTCATTCAATATCTGTACGAAGAGGAGGTTTCTCTCGAATTGTTGCTTTGTTAGAATTGAGAAAAGAATTGAGAAAAGTTTGGCTATAGTAGCCTACGCGGCACATCCATATCTACAGATGGCTACATGGGAATGCTGGATGCAGGATCTTGTGCATGTCAGTCCATTCCAATTGTACGCTTGTGACATGTAAATGCCCACAAACTATCCGATCACTTTCATGTAAACAGTACGTACAGAACAATTGGAATGATTTCATTCCGAATGAAAAAAATGTGTGCATGTAAACGTAGCTAGTGTGAATATAGCTTTAGTCGGATGAATATTCTTTAAAAAACCGTTAAGAACATTCTTTGGATTCCATCTTGATCTTTCCAGTAAGTCTATTAAAATATTTTGAAAACTACTTTTAATGTACTGTTGTGATCATTTCATGCACCTTTTCTGCCCACCTGGCTGGAAAAGTCATCTTTTCCAAAGTGGACCTCATCCGCGGGTACCATCAGGTGCCCGTCCACCCGCTGGATGTCCCCAAAACAGCAGTGATCACCCCTTTTGGGCTGTTTGAGTTCCTGCGCATGCCGTTTGGCCTTAAGAATGCTGCGCAGACGTTCCAGCGCCTCAGTGGACTCGGTGCTACGGGACCTGCCTTTCGTCTTCGTCTATCTAGATGACATTCTCATCACCAGCACCTCCAAAGCAGAACACCTGTCCCACCTCCACACTCTTTTTGAGCGGCTCGGCCAGCACGGGCTGATCATCAACCCAGCCAAATGCCAGTTCGGGCTGACCACGATTGACTTCCTCGGACACCGAGTCCACAAAGACGGCGTGGTCCCTCTCCCATTGAAGGTGGACGCCGTTGTGAACTTCCCACGACCGCTCACAGTCAAGTCCCTGCAGGAGTTCCTTGGCATGATGAACTTTTACCACCGCTTTATCCCCTGAGCCGACAGTTACGTCCCAGCGAACGGAAGTACGGCACCTTCGATCGGCAGCTCCTCGGACTCTACCTCACCATTCGACACTTCCGTTCCCTGCTGGAGGCCCGTCAGTTCACAGCATTTGTGGACCACAAGCCGCTGACGATCGCCATGGCCAACGTGGCTGAGCCGTGGTCCGCCCGCCAGCAGCAACAGCTCTCCTACATTTCGGAGTTCATCATGGACATACAGCATGTGGCTGGCAAAACCAACCTCGTCGCCGACTGCCTCTCACAGGCTATCGCGGGGGCCGTCCACTTGGAACTTGACTACGCCCGCATGGCAGCTGACCAGGCCGCTGACCCGGTCATGCAGGCTTTCAGGATGGCTGTCACAGGGTTGCAGTTGGAGGATGTGGCTTTTGATGATGCTGGCACCACGCTCCTGTGCAACATCTCCACAGGTCAGCCCCAGCCCATCGTTCCCACTGGATGGAGGCAGCGTGTTTTCGACACTGTCCATGGTCTCTCCCACCCGGCCAAAAAGCCGTCTCAAAGACTGGTGGCGGCCAAGTTTGTCTGGCACGGGTTCAAAAAGACGTGAGAGACTGGGCTGACACCTGCGTGGAGTGCCAGTGCTCTAAAGTGCACCGCCACGTTTGACCACGTTAACGTGGACCTGGTGGGCCCCCCTCTCATGGCTTCACCTACCTCCTCACCATGGTGGACAGGACCACTCGACAGCCCGAAGCTGTCCCGCTGTCGGCGACGACGTCCTCCGAGGTAGCCCGGGCATTCATTGGGTCCTGGGTCGCCCGGTCGATGGGGTTGAGGTCAGGGCTCTGAAAGTTGGAAGCATAGCATTGTCCAAAATGTCTTGGTATGCTGAAGCATTAAGATTGCCCTTCACTGGAGATAAGGGGCCTAGCCCAAACCCTGAAAAACAGGTGTGGCCAAATACCTTTGTCCATACAGTGTATATATATACAGCGTTGGGGAGTAACGGAATACATGTAACGGTGTTACGTATTTAAAATACAAAATACGAGAAACTGTATTCTGTTACAGTTACCATTTAAATTCATGGTAATCACATTACACTTACATTTTTTAAATATTTAGATTACTGAAGGGATTGCATTGGATTTTTTCCCATTTAATATCTTTTTTTTTATTTAATGTGTATTCAGTTGGAAAAGCTATTCAATGATAGGCAACTCCGGGGTGTATCTCCCATATACCCCTCACGAAAAAAAAGAAGAAAAAAGCGTGCAGCTTTTTTACTGTCTGACTCACAAGACAGTAGAATGGAGAGTGAGACAGAAAGCAACCAGCGCAACACGTTTACATCATGGAAATACTGGGACCATTTTACTTTCAAATTTGGCAAAGTTCGCAACATAACAGTAGCCTACAATACAAGCTGTGTTTGCCAGCAACCAAACTGCTATCCGCTTCAAAAGAGTCAACCTCTAACCTGAAGAAGCAGTTTTTGAATTAACATTTACAATTCTGCAGAAACTGCGATGAAATGCCTTTCGACTTAGCATGAGGGTGCCAAAATGTTAGCCAAAACAATGCTAAGTGAACATTCTAAAAATAACCGTTCAGAACCTTATGCTATGTTCACACTCAGTCCAAACCAATTTTTGCATATCTGATCAGAATCTGATCTTTCTGATTGACTGTCCGCATTATATATTCCAAGTGATCAGTTCCGCTCTGTATGTCCGGGTGGCAATCCTCATGTTCGGTCTTATCCACATTGGTAATGAAGAAGAAGTAGGCCTAGTTGGCTAAACAAATCAAATTGGAGGGTAATGAAATGGGCTTGCTTATTTAGGACAACATGGCAATGTGGAGCCGCGGGGCATGTTTTATAAAAATAATGAGACAGCGTCAGAGACGGAGGAGGCTTTCCTGTGCCGCCTTATTTTGTGCAGCCGTCACCACCAGTATCACTTTTCAATGGCTCCCTCCGCCACCAAACTAGCATTTTTCCTGTAGCCTACGTGTGATGTACACGTGGACATACTCTGCACAGCTACCCTGTTTGTATAGCACAATTGCGTCTCGCATTGTGATAGGAATGGGAACTCTCTGGTGCCGTATACCCCCATCATTGAGCATAACTTCATGAATGACTGTCGTGTCATCCTGAAGTTGTCTCTCCATTCCAGATCTGTAAATGCATGTAGGACAACTTTGTCCCACCAGTCTTGCTTCGGACTTTCATCCACATCCGTCTTGTTTTGGCGGACGGAATGGGCAGCAAAGGTATTGTTTTGTACAGGATGGTATCCCAGCACAAAACATCCCATGCTCGTAGTCTCTCATTCAATATCTGTACGAAGAGGAGGTTTCTCTCGAATTGTTGCTTTGTTAGAATTGAGAAAAGAATTGAGAAAAGTTTGGCTATAGTAGCCTACGCGGCACATCCATATCTACAGATGGCTACATGGGAATGCTGGATGCAGGATCTTGTGCATGTCAGTCCATTCCAATTGTACGCTTGTGACATGTAAATGCCCACAAACTATCCGATCACTTTCATGTAAACAGTACGTACAGAACAATTGGAATGATTTCATTCCGAATGAAAAAAATGTGTGCATGTAAACGTAGCTAGTGTGAATATAGCTTTAGTCGGATGAATATTCTTTAAAAAACCGTTAAGAACATTCTTTGGATTCCATCTTGATCTTTCCAGTAAGTCTATTAAAATATTTTGAAAACTACTTTTAATGTACTGTTGTGATCATTTCATGCACCTTTTCTGCCCACCTGGCTGGAAAAGTCATCTTTTCCAAAGTGGACCTCATCCGCGGGTACCATCAGGTGCCCGTCCACCCGCTGGATGTCCCCAAAACAGCAGTGATCACCCCTTTTGGGCTGTTTGAGTTCCTGCGCATGCCGTTTGGCCTTAAGAATGCTGCGCAGACGTTCCAGCGCCTCAGTGGACTCGGTGCTACGGGACCTGCCTTTCGTCTTCGTCTATCTAGATGACATTCTCATCACCAGCACCTCCAAAGCAGAACACCTGTCCCACCTCCACACTCTTTTTGAGCGGCTCGGCCAGCACGGGCTGATCATCAACCCAGCCAAATGCCAGTTCGGGCTGACCACGATTGACTTCCTCGGACACCGAGTCCACAAAGACGGCGTGGTCCCTCTCCCATTGAAGGTGGACGCCGTTGTGAACTTCCCACGACCGCTCACAGTCAAGTCCCTGCAGGAGTTCCTTGGCATGATGAACTTTTACCACCGCTTTATCCCCTGAGCCGACAGTTACGTCCCAGCGAACGGAAGTACGGCACCTTCGATCGGCAGCTCCTCGGACTCTACATCACCATTCGACACTTCCGTTCCCTGCTGGAGGCCCGTCAGTTCACAGCATTTGTGGACCACAAGCCGCTGACGATCGCCATGGCCAACGTGGCTGAGCCGTGGTCCGCCCGCCAGCAGCAACAGCTCTCCTACATTTCGGAGTTCATCATGGACATACAGCATGTGGCTGGCAAAACCAACCTCGTCGCCGACTGCCTCTCACAGGCTATCGCGGGGGCCGTCCACTTGGAACTTGACTACGCCCGCATGGCAGCTGACCAGGCCGCTGACCCGGTCATGCAGGCTTTCAGGATGGCTGTCACAGGGTTGCAGTTGGAGGATGTGGCTTTTGATGATGCTGGCACCACGCTCCTGTGCAACATCTCCACGGGTCAGCCCCAGCCCATCGTTCCCACTGGATGGAGGCAGCGTGTTTTCGACACTGTCCATGGTCTCTCCCACCCGGCCAAAAAGCCGTCTCAAAGACTGGTGGCGGCCAAGTTTGTCTGGCACGGGTTCAAAAAGACGTGAGAGACTGGGCTGACACCTGCGTGGAGTGCCAGTGCTCTAAAGTGCACCGCCACGTTTGACCACGTTAACGTGGACCTGGTGGGCCCCCCTCTCATGGCTTCACCTACCTCCTCACCATGGTGGACAGGACCACTCGACAGCCAGAAGCTGTCCCGCTGTCGGCGACGACGTCCTCCGAGGTAGCCCGGTAGCACGGTTCAGCACCCATCTGACCTCTCTTCCGACTGGGGCTCACAGTTTATGTCCGAGCTCTGGAATGCAGTTGCAGAGAGCCTGGGGATGAAGCTCCACCACACCACCGCGTACCACCCACAGGCTAATGAGTTGTGCAAGCGGTTTCATCGCTCTATGAAGGCCGCTCTTCGGGCCAGCCTCAAGGACAGCAGCTGGGTTGACAGGCTCCCGTGGGTCATGCTGGGCCTTAGGACTGCCCCTAAGGAGGACCTCCAGTCCTTGTCTGCTGAATTGGTTAACGGACAGCCACTGCGGGTCCTGGGGGATTTTGTCCCCAACACCACGGCTCCCTGGTCTGCAATTTATCAACGGACCATGCTCCTCGATAATGCCAGAGTTTTTGCACTGGTCCCCACTTCGCAACATGGCCTCCCACAATCTCACATCCCCTCAAGTCTGCAGTCGGCGGAATACATTTTCATCCGCCATGATGCCCACCGTGGACCCCTGACGCCTCCCTACGATGGCCCGTTCTGCGTCCTGGAGACTGGGGATAAGCATTTTGTCGTGGATGTCGGTGGCAAGCCGGAGCACATTTCCGTGGACTGCCTCAAACCGGCTGGACTTGGACCGACCTGTTGGTCTGGCCCAGCCCCCGCAGTGGGGGCGCCTTCCTACCCTGCCCCCACCCCCCACCAAGGCCCCTAAGGCTCCTCCACCCACCACCCTGCCCCCACACCGCCACAGGGTCCCTAAGGTTCCTCCTGTCGGTGTCCTGGCCCTCTCTCCTCTTCGGCAGAGCTGTTGCGGCCGGGCCCTCCGCGTTGACTGTTTCTATTATGGTGAATCCTGGGGGGACATATGTAGCGGACTCTGTGGACATAATTCATCATAATCAGCGGTTTACTGTATGTTCTACACACGCAGTTATAGTTAATGCTTTACTGTGTTAGGTAGAAAAAAAATGTAAAATGTAGACACGGTCCCTTTAAGAAATAGTGCTTTCTGGGTAACGTAGAACTGTTTAGGTTATGGTTTTTTGGAGCGCGATCTCGCTTGCTCGCGGGTTTTTTGGAGAGGAAATAAATAACACACGCTTTAAGTATATGCCGAACGCATGTATGTGTCTGTGTCTTGGACTGACACTTTTTTTTGTTTCCTGACAGTGTGCGTGTAGTACATGTTTCTTAGCAACATTTAAGAAAACAGGGAAGATGGAATTAAATAACATTTATCAGTTATACGCTGTTAAAATAGTAGAAAATGCTATTGTGCAAACTATTTTCACCTGTCATCGTGTTAGATTTGGTAATGTGTGTAGAAGTTTATGGGTAGTCTAATTAGGCTTTCTGTCATTAAGGTTGACATTACATGCATGTTTGGTGTAAGTAGTGCAGTCCTTGTCCATCTAGTACTTGGACGAATGAATTGTCTTTACTGCTCTCAAATCGCATCAAACCACTCCACCACCACTCCCCATTCCCAATTTAAGTTTCTGTCAAGTAATCTGTGTGCATAATTCCATGGCATTGAGGTTAAGGAAATGGACATTTAGCCAGAAGGCTGTAGGTTGTAATCATGGATGAGGTGCTGAAATTGTACTCTTGACCTTCTTCCTAACACAGCTGTTATATTACAATCAGATATCCAGCTCCAGCATGCCTTTTGGTCTCCATCTAAGCGGTTCTGGATCCTATGGGGTGCCAAGTGTAACAGACCTTTTTCATAGACAGAATGCCTTCTGTGCTACGAAACGCATACATTCATTAGGAAACCATATAACACCGTAACGCCTTTTGTCCACGAAAAACACAAACGCGTTAGCATTGTGTCCACGAAATATTGAAAAGAGCACACATTTTCGTGCACAGAAAACAAAACGGATGATTCCTGTCTTGCACTGAATTGACCGTTTTGCTTTTCATTTTGTGGACAAAAGGCTGAATGCACTTCGCACTATGTGGACAAAAGAAACTCATTTTGTAGACAAAAGTAATTCTGTCCACGAAACAGATGTCCTAGGCCAGCATCGGAGCCGGGAGGCCCTATACGCTCACTACGCCAGTTGCGTAGCCCCCCGCAAATTACGCAAGGGCCCCGCTTCCCCCTCGTGTCAAAGCCGGTGTCAATGTTTACAACTCCGGTGAGAGGATGAAGCGGAACTATCCTTCTGGTCACGAAAAGGAAAAAAAAAACACCATGAGAGTGAATCAGGTAAACTTGAGTTCTCTCCTCTCCAAGTTCGATGTCAGAAAATGACGCACAAATTCGCACGTAACTTATTTTATGCTATGTAGCCCGTGTTACCTTACATGGTTCGTTATGTTTTCATTAGCGTTATTAAGGTTCTTATAGTTTTCAGTTAGCATTTGCTATATTTTAAACGTTAAATCACCGTTTCCTCAAATCTGAAATTAGCTAGAATTTTTTCCAATCTAGTGTTCTAATCACATCGGTTTTAGCATACGCGCTAAACGGCCAATCACACCGGTGTGACCGTACGTGCGAAAGGGTTGATGTGCTAGCTTGCAGTGCATCTCTCTCTAGTCTAGTCTGTGTCTTGCTAACCTAGCTGAGCAGTGCATCTCTTGGTCTGGCTGTGTCTTGCTTGCTTCCCAGCCACTTCCAGGTCTGTGTTCTGTGACTTTGTGACTGACAAAAATGAGAGTGTAATACAACTATGTATTACCTTTGATAAACGCCAACGGGCAACGGTGTTTATAAACTGCAGCTCGAAAACGATAACCGCGTTGCGCGTGAACTTGCTTTCATAATCGCGTGCACGAAATGAAACTCGCGCTTTCCAGCAGCAACCTCTATGGGGACCAGTCCAGACAATATATGGGCGTGATGGCACTCATCATAGGCGCACATAATTTTAAAACAAGAGAATGATTATCTAGTCTCTCAGTCGAGGTTTAGTTATAACTCTGGACTAATGCAAGATGGAAAGCAATGGATTGATATTGACTATTGATTAAACATTGAATTTAAAATGTTGATTAGCTGGGCATACTGGGCAATATGGACGCACATCTCTCAGTAAATAATAACCGTCAAGTATTCAGCCAAGCCATAGTATAAATAGTATTTTATATTTGAAAATGTATAAAAGGAAACCAAAGAGCAGAGCCAAAGTTCAGTGTTATATTTTATTATTTTCTACATTTTATATTTTCTACAATTTCTTATTTATATTAATGTTAATATTCACTTATCTTAAAATTCTATAGAAAATATTCTATTCAATAAATATTGTTTGTTTATATCTCATTCTGTTCTGTATAGGTCTACTTATTCTAAGATCGACAGATGGAGCAAACTGTTTTAAAGGAGGGAGGATTGTAGTGGGAGCACTGAGGTGTCATGTGTGACTGTGATGGCAATGGCAAATGGTTTACATGGCTCACTGGTCAGGTAGAAGGGCCCCTTAGCAGAATTTTGCTTAGGGCCCCAGGGAGGTCAGGACCAGCTCTGTATAAAATATGTGTTCTAAATTCATAACTATGGACGAAAGCAATATCACAGAGCACAGATTATAGGCAGGTGGGAATGAGCAGTGGGTTGCATTGAGATTGCAGAACAAGTGGGACCTCACTCCTTCAGATGTAGTCAAAAATGTAAAGTCCTTAAGCAACACCAGGATAGTTCATTTTCAGTTCTAAAATAAACACCTAATTTTCTTCTAGAATCTAGACTGCCAAGTATTCGCTACTAAACATATATTTTAATATATTGCAGCTACATGGATATTAAATGGATAGATCGCCTTTGAAATGTATGTCGCCTTACTTTAATTTAATTCCTATCTGCATAATACCATCAAGTTGAAGCAAAATATTTCCAAGAACCTTCTGCTAATGCCTCAGATGAAAGTGTGAAAGTCACTCCCTCTGGTAAAAACGTGGCGTCACATCGACGCAGCGGAGTAGCTTGTCTGTTAAATGCATTTTCTTATGCAATTTCGAATGGGACCTTGCGCTTTACAAATTCAAGACTGTAAGCCTCCCCCCTTTAAAAAAATCTCTTTGATAATGTGAGGATTGAAAAAGTGAATTTGCGAAGTGTAATTAGGTGTGTGTTGATACGTATATCAATCAGTAATACTTGATTTAAACTAAATATCAGACAAAATATAAATGATTATATAAAAGTGTAAAATATATCATCTAGATTGCATCCGTTGTCATTATGTGATTTTGTTCCCATTTAATACATAATGTTGAATTTGCCTTTATAAAAGAGTGGAGGAGAAAAAATGATCCATTTAATTGCGACGTATATGCTCGGCTTTTGTCGATGTGTGAATTGTCTACCACTGGAAAAGACGCTGCTGAGGCCGGTATAGTATGTCGTTCCACGGAGTAGATTTTTTTTTTGGACTGTGTCCAGAAGCTTCGTCTGTGTGCTCGTTTGTGTGTATGGAAGTTATTGGACGTCTGCAGCCCTGCAGAACATTTTGGACGGGGTGTTTTGTCGTACTGTCGAGCAGGTGAGTTAAGATAAGCGGTATCGAGAGAATGCATGCTTATTTCCAGGACGTTCACCGGGGATTCTCTTAAGGCACGACGTTCAAAATTTGGCTTCTTGTGGTGGATACGACTCGTGCTTTGTGATCCTTCTGTATCACCGCAAAATGTATTAATGCAAATTGAGACACAAATAAGACAAATTAACAAATGAATACACATTCCTAGATGTACAGACAAAGAAAAAAATATACTCTCAAGAGTTTAAGATTGTGTTAACGTTTGCATCCGTTGTCTTCATATGATTACATAATTCGCCGAAAAAGTGCTGCCATAATTTGACAGTAGCTACATAATCCACCTGTTCCTCGGCTCCCAAAACAGATGCTTGCAACCCGACAAACGTTTGGTCTTTGACAGCGCTGGACAGGGTGGGGTGGGCGGAGCTGAATAGAGCATATAGACCAACCCGTAGGCTGGTGGGAGGGGAGACTCGTACAGCAGGGCGTGTTTCTAGCTGCCGCGACGTTGCTGGGTACCGAACTCAGAGAAGAGTAATGGCATGAGAATAACATTGCACTCTGGACAAGCCGAAACGCGCGGCGGAAACTACGTTACTCTGCGTCTAAACTTCTGCAGCTTTTGGCCAGGCAAGAAAGCGGACGAAGACATCTGTCGGGAACCTCATTCATATTCTAAATTCAGCATCCAAAACTTGCCACAGGTATATATTCGATTCCCACCGTGGAAATTATAATAAAAAATATTCGTTTCTGGACATGTGAATTTAAAGGAGTTACCGTCAGTCCTCCAAAATGAAGCTAGCCTCTTCTCTGCGTTGTCTCGTCTTTCTGCTGACTTGTGCGGTGGTTAGAGTGAGCTCTTCTCAGTCAGGTAAGAAACTGTTTTCGATGCCTCTTGCGCGCGGCGTTTGTTTACTTTGACCGCGGGTGTCTGTTTTGTCAATAATATACAATACCCAGTGTCCGCGGGAGTTGTCGCTCTTCTTGTGGACATACAAGCATTATGATGCCCGTTTAGTGGTTTTTCGTGACTTGGTTACAAATAAACCTGTCAACTGTGGAACCCTAACATGTGCATGGCAAAGTTATTTACACTTGTTTGGTTTCGAAAAATAAATAAATAAACAAACAAACATATTTCAAGTCTTTCTTATTTTTATACGTGCTGGGAATTTGCATGTCTGCGTTGTGCACGCTGCGTTCGTACGCTGAAATGCGTTCTAAGGAATCTTAAATGAGGCTATGCTGTACTGTGAGCCCAGCAGACAAAATGGAACTGTTGAATTCGCAGAGAATTCAGCAGAGTGTTCCTTCCATGTGTCCGGGGAGACACTAAATAAGCTAGTTTAGACCCTCTGACGTTTTTTCTTTTAGTTAAGTCTGTAGGGCAGAAAGTTTTTGCGTATTCACTTGTTTTTCGTACCGTCGCATTGCTGATTATTGCTTTCTTGTTACTGCAAACGGGTTGTAAGCGCCGTGTAATGACTTGACTGATCTGATGCTCTGTACCACGCACACCAAGAGGTATTCACTTAAGAGTATCTGATGAGACATTTTCTGCTAAAGGATTTAAGATCGGTAGGTGGCAATCGGCGCTGTACCTTACTACACTCTGAATGTTCCATCAGAACACTAGTTGAGCTGGTAGATTCCTTTACAATATTTCTCTGTTATTGAAGGCAAACTAACCACCAGGAATCCTGTGTTGTGCATCTAGTCTTTACGGATTGAACTGTAATAACTATTATTGTAATTGATACCATAACTAGCAGAAGTAACAACGAGCAGAGTATGTTTTTCTATCGTGTACCCTTTGATATGGTCGACAGTGAGTTGTTCAAAAATCTGTTCATTCATTATGTATTTGTTGACTGTTGTTCGACATAGTTATTCACATGGTAATATTTCACTTTTATTGGCCGTGTGATCCCAGTCAAAAGTAGTCCAATTACCTTACATCTTAACCGCAATGTCTGAGAATGCTCTGCGCCAACTAATAGTCTCGCACACGGTAAAATGTACCTTAAATCTGAAAGGACTGACATTCAGTTCCTTCTCGGATGATACAGAATGTAGCGGTGCAGATTTAAATAGAGACCTTCAGACAAATTTCGAACTAACATAACGACGAAGAGTTCTGGTGCTTTACGCACTTGAAAGTATTTTCATATTTTTCCTGCCAAATTCACAGGACCCAATGACCTAATTTATGGATTACGAACGTGTATTATTTCAGCAGTCATTCTGAATACACAGTGGCATGGCTACAGCGAGAAGATGCCCCGCGTTTGCCAAGTTGAGTTAAGCGGCGTCATGTTTACACGAAGGAATGGGTCTCGCCACACGGTGGTGCTGTCATCCGAAAAGACCGAGCGAGAAGCAATGTAGTGACACTAAATTAGCAGTATTTGTTCTTATCTCGAGACATTAGGAAGTGACATATGTTTATCATCAGGCGTCAGATAATTTCACGTTTAAAAAATGAAATGAAGTTAAACACAACATTAGTCATAAATCGAGGACGTGCAGGCAATAAGGTGAATTTTCTTGTTCGAAATCTCCCGAGAGTACTGTGGCACCAGCGACTTCAATCAATAACAGCAATTTATGGAGACCGGCAAAATGGTCACTGTTAACTCTGAAGAGTTGGCAACACTGAGTGCTTTTCCATCCAGCCTTCTTTCCCGAGTCCACAACGAGAGCGTGGAGCACCACGTACATATACAGTGCGTCGCGGGAACGCATTGATTATTAATATTGGATGCATGTCCATATTGGATTATGCACACTGAAACAATAACAGCGTAGTGCAGCTACTGCATAATCCAAGAAGTTTGCCCAACCCAATCTGTTGGGTGAGAAATACAACATTACATGTATGCTCTGCACTGCTTTTATGGCAAATCAGTCATCTTATGTGCACGACAAAAGAACATACCGGTACGTTTGCGCATTAACAATTAACAGACGCGTAGAAACAGAGGCCGTGCTCTCTGTATATTGAATTACGAGGACGGCATCCCGTAGATTTTTATTTGTTTGCATTAATTTCAAAACAGTTACACTTATGCCGGCCAAAGCCATCAAACGTTTATCATGTCTCGTTGCGTGGATAATCACAAGCGATATTTGTCTGTATAGACAGGGTTTCATTCTGCAGCACTAATCCACTAGTGAGACAATGCTTATGTTATACTTTCCACTGTGCAGCAGATGGCTCATCAATTTAATCACAATGTATGGTGACATTTTCCAGTTCTAAAAGAACAGAATACAAATATCAAAATGGCAATTGGTTTCCTCTCTTTTTAAACCCGGAGGCCTAGCCGACCAAATCACATTGAATGAGAATTAATCACCCAGCAATTAAGCTGTTTTTGCTTTTCTACTGACAACCTTTCCTTTTTCCATTTTAAAGAACAATTTCAGTGAATAACTTTTAAAAATATGCTGCTGAAGGGATCGATTTATGACAACAGTAATTAATCATTTCAGTGACAATAACTGAATTGAGTTGGTGCTGAAATACAGTGAAAGTCTGCCTCAAGTCCTTATTTTGAATAATAAATGTCCTTCTCACAAATAAGCTAATGCAATGGATATATTTTAACCAGGCTTTATTCTCAGAATTTGAACTCTAATTGGGTTTTGCCCCTTTCACCAGCACTGTATCTCCTCTTGTATTCAGCATCTTGTGAATACTGCCAGCTTCCCACTTAAGCAACACATGCCTTCACTTGGGTTCCTTTACGACAACAGGTGGCATTGCTCAGTCACCTTTGCTTATATTGTTTTGTCCTTTGTGTTCATTTCAGACGGTATAGAGTCTCATGTCCATTAGCACATTGTAATGTTTAAGTCAGCATTACCACTGACTACTGACAGGTTTATTTCAGGTAATTTCCTCAGGTCCTCGGCAAGGAGCAGGTCTGGTCTGCCAACCACACACTGAAGTAGCCTAATATCCAGCTTCATAAAAGCAATTGGTCAACATTGGTTGCAATCTCCCCTGCTATTTTTTTATGATTCCTCCATTCTGCTTTCTGCCTGATCATGGCAGGGTAATGACCAGTCATCCACACAGACCAGGATATGGCTATTGGTCAAAAGTAGGAAGGCTGCCTGTCCCCTTTTCATAAACATCTGGAACATCTTCATTTACATTACATTTAAGCATTTGACAGATGCCCATACCCAGGGAAGGTACAGAAGTGCACATAATCATGACCAACAGCACATGCAGAAAGCACCATGACCATTTATGACCATGTCAGTATGGCAAAGCGCCATAATAAGTGATGCCATACTAAATAACTGAAGGACTAAGTGCTACGTGCTATTGCTATTGGTGTTAAGCGTCATCTTATGTCAAAGTGCAATAATAGCCTAGAGACATATGAAAAAGGTTAGATTTAAGTGCAACAAGAAGTTGCCCTTTAGCTGTCATCACAGAGTTAAGATGCAATAAAAGTGTATGTAGTGAATTTCTTTTCATTCAGTGGAGTCCAGAGAATTTCCTCTCCAGTGGCTGAATTGTTTGTGTTCTCTTGCTCTTGTAATACCTCTCAACTGGACAACCCCCTGAACCCCCCAGCCTTCAAGCATTAGTCAGTGACCTTTTTAAACCCCCAGTATATTTTAAACCCCCGTTGTCAAATGGAGAGTCCATTGAGTAGCTTTAAACGGTATAAACACATTTCTGGGATTTATGTTGTCAATAGTGAGCTGCAGCCCCCTCCTCTATCATTCCTCTCCCACATCTTTTCCACACAGCACAGTATACAAGGGTGAAGAACTATAGAAGATCATAGTGTAGAGAAGTTAGAGCTTACCTATACAGGTTCTGACTCATTGTGTTAGTGTTATATGGCTTCTGGCTCAGCGTCTCGGTGTTATATGGACTCTGACTCAGTAGTATACAGGCTCTGTCTGAATGTTATACAAGCTCTGTATTGTGTCGTCTCTCACTGTCTTACTGCCCTATGGGTTCAGTGTCTGTCACGTTAGCTCATACAAGCTTAGTGGCTCAGTGTTATATGGACTCTGTCTCAGTGTCTCAGTAGTTTTATTAATCAGTAGGCGGTTTGCCAATGAGTGCTGTGCAGTGTGTCGAACGACGGCCAGCATGAGTGATCGCAGCTGTTCTGATGATGACCTGCACAATCAATTTTCTTTAAACCGTCACTTCTGAAAGCACTCAACTTATGGATCCTCCCATTGTTACTGCAAGTTTTTGCCATTTTATGATTAATCTCAATATCCAAAAGACTTTATAAATCACTTTGTGAGTTAAGTGCCTTTTTTACTCTTAACACAACCCCTAATCTGACTGCTTTCCTATGTTTTACTTAGAGGAGCAGGCCCATTTGGTCTGGATGGTCATTGCTGCAGATTGCCAACTGTATTCTGCCTGGTGAAAAGGGGGGGACCTGGAGTCAGTCCTCCCCACAGTCTCCACAACATACAGCCCCACCCCTCTGTCCTCTCATTGGATTTGTCTGTTCTCACAGCTTCAGTTCCTGAGGCTGGAAGTCTTTTAATTGGCTGGAACAATCAAAGGGACGGGGTAATGTCCTGAGGCAGATACAACCTATGTGTGTGGTGTTTGACTGCATACATTTATGAGAGATGTGCCCGCCATTACTACAGTACAGTTTGCTTGTTGTAGGCATTGTGCTCTAACAAAGAAGTTTTCTATCTACAACTGCATCTACTCCCTCTGTTACCACGCAACCACATTCGCCTTATGTTACCCTCGCTCTTCCCCCCCTTCCTCCCTCTCTCCTATAGAGGTTATGCACGTGACGTCACAGTAGGCGGGGTCACTGCGGGTTACACCCACTGGGTGGCAGAAAGACTACTGAGTGGCAGCATTAGCGTTCAGCTTGAATGCCGCGAAAACACAAAAAACACATCTATAATGGGAAAGAGCTGTTGTGCAGTTGACTCTACAAATAGATTCAACAAGAAATCGGAGTCTCCCACCCCGTCTCCCTCCCTCTTTTTTGTCTCCCTCTCTCCCTTCTTCTTCCTCCTATTGGTGTCCCTCTCATGTCTTCTTGGACCTTTGCTTTGCCTTATAGTCTAAACTATGGTCGTAAAGAGAGCTATAATTGCAGAGCTATAATTGGGCCATTAATTTTTAATTTTTGAAGCTTGGTTTAAAACTACCTGCTTCTCCCCACTTCAGCAGATTTTCCTCTCTGTAAGTTAATTGCATCCACGGGTAAATCATCATCTTCATGTCCATGTGTAAAAAGAACAGAGTCTAATTCTGCCCCATCCCTGAGTATGGTGACCAATGTGTGTGCCCAATGAGTGCAGGTTCATTTGCATTGTTTTATTTTAGAGTTCAGAACAGGCTGCCACTGCATAGACTGAATACGCACGCACATATGCACGCACACACACACACACACATACGTGGAGACACAAGCATCAGCCAAGCCATTTAAGGAACATACGATACTGTCACTTTGCCCCATGTGTCGATTGACAAGATTGAGTGAGCCATGGTTTGGTTGAGATGTTGTTGAGTGGGCTTGGTTAAAGCATGAGAGTGAAACTGGTGGAACAGTTCTTCTCTGCTGACAGCAGAGAAGGGAATGGGCAGTACTCTCCTCTCATGCTCACACAGTCATGCAGGCTCCACACTCCCCAGCATTCCACACACAGATATGTGGATGCCTCTCTCCCTGTCTAACAAATTCTGTTTAGTAAATAAACTTCACTTAAAGCCCCATCATAGAGTTGTAATTTTCTGCAGGCTGTCAGGCTGGAGAAGTTTGTGCTCCAAAGCCAGTGACCAGGGTGCCTGTTAAATCTGTGGGAACCCTTGGCACTGAGGGGATTGGGTACAATGTATCTGGCAGAATTGGATGGAGGGCATGAATGTCCTGAAACAGTTCTCAGGATGCCTGTTATTATATCTGACCTCTGTTAGGCCCCTTCCAGTGCTGTATTCTGTCACATAAAGCAAAAGTGCTTTTGAAGGGGTTTTATGATTGGAGTCTATAGAACGAATGGAACATCTTGTCTTTTTTCCTATAGCGTGGCTTATTTCAACTGCAAATCAGAGTAGATTCAGCTGCGAGCACTGACCCTGGATGAGGTTTTTTTGGAAGGTTAAGGCGAGGTAAGCTGATGCTGGATCAGGTTTTCTTGTCTGAATGTTGGATTGGTAGTCAGGTGCAGTAGAGGCAGCTGGGGGAAGGGTGTGTGTGTGTGCGTGTGTGTATGTGAGTGTGTGTATGTTTGTGTGTGTGTGTGTGTGTGGGGGGGTATGTTGTGTGTTCTGGAATGTTCTGTCTCTTTGGAGCGGAGGGCTGGTTGGGTGAAAAGCATGATTTCTCCCTCTCTGCCACCATCTGCCTCTGCATTTACATAATTGTGTTAATTAGATCAACAAACCTGACAAAGCTTTCATTAGACCCTTACTCCAGATTGCCATTAGAGAGCAGTGATGGTTGTTTGGAGGGTGGGGATGGATGTTGTTTTGGGACCCTTTGCCCCCCTGGGCCTCCTTGATCCAATGAGATCTCAGTGATTCTTCCTGTTCATCACTACAGCACATAAGCTCTCATGAGCATTTTTTCAGTCAGTGGGATTCCTTTGTGGATTATTACATCAATACCTTGTTGAATCTCAGATTCCAGCACTATCTCTGCTGAAATGCTGTGGCTTCAGGGATTCACTGCTGCATTGCTTCCCCCAGAAGAATGAGTAAAAATCCTTGTTTACTGACAGTAACACACGGTTACCTCGGTCACACCTTGTGCCTCCTAGAGGTGCTCTTTGTGTACTGCATGTGCTGGTGATGGGCACAGAGAAGAGACTTGCGTGCCTTTTCACCATGCTGTGTTCATCTCCTCTGCTTTTTGTTGCTTTCTTGGAGCTCCTCATCTCCAGCTCAGGCTAAATTCCACAGGAGATCAAGCTAAAGAGTGCTGTGAGAAAAGTCAAGAGGACATATGAGTTGATTTGCTCTCATTGGAGCATCAACTCCACAGCCTAAGGATATATTCACAGTTCCACAGCCTTCAGCACCACTACAGAGCATTCTTTCGAGGGAAACTGTCTTTTTTGTTTTAATTTCCTCCTTAACCCTTTCACGTGTACGGTCACACCGGTGTGATTAGCGATTTTGTGCGTACAGTCAAACCGGTGTGTTTAAAATACTAGATTGGAAAACTTCTAGCTAACATTAGCTTTGAGGAAACAGCAATTTAATGTTACAAAGTATAGCAAATGTGGTGGTGAAAACTATGAGAAGCTTAATAACGCTAATGAAAACATAATGAACCATGTAACGTGACACGCATGCTATGTAGCAAAAAATAAGTCACGTGCGAAAGGGTTAAAACTCATCCTTCCCAAAATACCCTTCCCATTCCCTTTTAATGCTCATAAAACGATTTATAAAGTGAAAGGATAATGAACCATGCTCCACCTGACATGAAAACCTCTGGTTGTCTTACATTTTGACTCCCCCATTCCCAAAACCTCTTACCCAGCATCCTCAGCATTGAGCAAAACCCTTGCTCCTCAGAAGATCCAACTTGATTAACCCGGGGAGTAAACAATGACCTTTTCAGTGACATTCAGTATACATGAGGCAAAGAGGGAGGAATGTGGGAGGAGCCTCATCGATTCCACCCACAAAGAGGCTACCTGTTGCCATGGGTACAGAGGGAGGTCATTAGGGGTTTATTGATGTTTGATCTTGTCATGGATGAGGAGCTTTTTTGGAATAGTATGAGTTACATCTGTACTCAAACCAGTGTGATTTATGCTGCAACCAAGGTCCAGCTACAGGATAGCAGGATGGTGTGGGAGGTGACAGAAGAAGGCTACAGAGGGTTAATTGCCATCCCCATCCTAAAATTCCCTAATAAAAGCTTGCTGAAAAGTCAGTCTTTTCCTCTTAGTTAGTGACTGAACACCTCCTTACAGGCAAGACATGCTAATACCAGACACTATTGCTAATGGGCCCAGTGCTGATTAACTAGCACAAGCCCCCCCCCATGTGCTCAGGGAGCAAGTGAGCTACGTATAATACGTATTTACTCCAGAGTTGTGTACATCTGAAGAACCTCCCCCCTCCCAAAGAGATGTGGCATCTCTGACATCTGCTGCTAAAAGGCCATTTTCTGTTTGGCTGGGAGGATGGGATCTCTCAACAGTTCATTTCTTTCACTTTCTCTCACTCTTATTATAATCCACACTTTTGAAGGATTTTCTTTTTATTATTATGTTTTGTCTCATCTAAAGTTGTCTTTTACTTCCTTTCTTCATATGCGTGCATCTGTAGAGGATTGCTTGAAAGCTTCCAGCTTTTGAGAGGTGGCTTGAAAAAAAATGATAACCCACACAAAGTTCATGTCTGTTTCATCCAAATAGTTTGCTTCAGATTCGCTCAAGGAGGATTTTTTATTTATTTGTTTTTTAAATTTGACCTGCTCACAGATTATTGATGTTAAGATCTGAAACCTGCCGTTTAGCTCTGACACCCTCCTAAACATTCAGGTTTATCCAGCTGTGGCTGACAGTAGTGGTAGTAGTGGTGGTGGAGGTGGGGGCAGGGAGGATTATGTGCAGACAGAGTAATCAGAATGGTCTACACAAATTGAGTGGCTCATTTCTTCTTCCCGATTGGTCCCTGGCCACTGGCCAAGCAACAATCATTAAATCTATAAAAACATGTATTTTAGTATACCAGCCATTTCCATTTCAGCTCTAATGTTGGACACAGCATGGTTAGAGATGTGATTTCCCTAAACAGGTTGGTGCAACAGCACTAATGCATTAGGCTGCATTCCTGTTGTCGCGAGTGGCGGGCGGTGATGGCAAGTGACTAAGTGTGGCTTTGCAGAGGTGGCTAAATCAGATCAGACACAAATGAGATGGGAGCGATGTATCATGGCTGCCTGGTAATGCGATCTGGAGCAGAGCTGGGTGAAGTAGCCAGTGGGGGGGCGGAACAGGGGACTGAGTACAAGGGCGTAGGAGAGAGTTTGATGTTTGGGGGGACACAACTTGCTATGAATGCTATGATCTCTGCTCGACTGCTCTTGCCGTCTGCTCGATTGCTCTTGTCTGACGAGTGCTGTGTTTGTGGAGTGGTCTGTCTGCTCCTGAATCCAAACGGATAAAAATAAAAAGTGAGGCTATTCATCTAGCTTAATAAGAGTTAATTTGGCACATATTCTAGCCAACAAGGTTTTTTTGTGGTTTTTCGCCCTCTCAGGAGCAAATCTTTAAATCTCTAGGTAGCATACTTTAGCTAGCTAGTTGGGTAGTTTAGCTAGCCAGCCAGTTTGCTTGTTTGCGTTGTTTTTTACCGTTCTTCTGCGTTTCTTTTTAGGATATCCTGATTCTGGTTGTGTTAGCGTGTCTGCTTTTGCTGAACTGTAGGAGTAGTTTATTGTATCTAGACTAAGTGGCATTTCTTGTGTTTAATTTCTGCTTTTGACTGTTCTGAGCCACCTCTGTGCTTTTAGCACTTTTTTAGCTGGTAATTCTGTCTTGGCAGTAAATCTAGGGAAAGCATGTTCGGTTAGGGGAAAAAAAATGTGGCCAAAACTGTGCGAGAGTTGCCGGATTCTTGATCTCAAGGCCCAACTAGCTGGACTCCACAGTAATCCAGGAACTTAGTATGCCCAATAGGGAGATAGTGTGCTCACCAAAGCTGGGTAGGGGAGAAGATACAGACAGGGCGAGAGAGCTGGGTTACAGTAGGGCGTAGGCGTAGAAGGGCGCACACAATTACAAGAGGGGCAGCATCTCCAGAGATCGTGGTGACCAACCATTTCGTACCACTGCAGGACGAGTTGGCCCATGATCCTGAGAGTGGGAGGACTGAAGAGCCCCAGGGCACCCAGGTGGCCTCATCCTCCAAGAAAAGGGAGTTAGTGATAGTGGGGGATTCAATCATTAGAGGGGTAGATAGCATAGTGTGTTCGTGCGACAAGGAGTCTCACATGGTCTGTTGCCTGCCTGGTGCCCAGGTTGGACACCTCCTGGAGAGCGCGGACAAGCTCCTGGCCAAAGCGGGGGGGGGATCCAATGGTCATGGTCCATGTTGGAGCCAGTGACATAGGAAGGGGTAGGTTCAGGGTTCTGCAGGACAAATTTATTGAGCTAGTGGGAAAGATTAGGAACAGAACCTCCACGGTAGTCTTCTCTGGAATTCTACCGGTACCACATGCAAGCAGAGGGAAGCAAGCCTTTATATGGAGATTTAACACGTGGCTACAAACCTGGTGTAGGAAAGAGGGGTACAGGTTTTATGGAGCACTGGGACTCCTTTTGGAACAGGGGCGACCTGTACAAGCGGGACGGGTTACATCTGTACCGGAGGGGTACAGCTGCTGTGGTGGATATCCCCCTGGTCTGGGCCAAATGGACCGAGGGTCTTCCTCCATATTTTGATGCCTTCCGGAAAATAATAAGTCCTCACAGAGTCTGATGTAATCATGGTTGTTTGGTTTATTGCATATGGTGATCAATCACATACAGTAAACCGGGTTGGTCCGCGGAGCAACAGGTGTATATGCGGTGTGTATACATTCACAAACACTCCCCAATCACTCCGCCCTCCCCTCAGCCTGCATCCATCCTTTATGCCTTTTCTCACTCCTCCTATCCCAGACCACAATTTCCAGCTCCTCCCAGGCTCCTCCTTCAGGATCATCCCATTTTCCATTTAATACACCATTATTTAATTTTTAAGCTGTTACATTTACCCCGCCTGGAAAGTCCCATAAACTCCATAGTCATTAATTGTATATTATTTTTAAACATTTAAACATCACAACACTTCTGGAATTTCCCAATATTTCCACTCCACACCTATATGATTTTTAAACATAATTAAATAATACAGAGTTCGTTTTACTTTTAAGCATATATGCCGGGTATATTACCATTATTTCCAGGCCCACGTTTGAATAATAAAAAAGGTTAAATAACTCAGTTAGTCAGACAGCAGTGCTGCAGACTGTAAGAAGGCACACAGATATCTATGTGCCATAAGCTACAAGGTTAGGCCTTAAAACAAAGGGTTAATGTAAGAACTAGGCCCCATCTGGACACGGCCCAGGACATGGGCCACGGGAACAAGACAAAGAAGAACTAAACCCCGTGAAGGGGGGCCGTAGCTCAGCACTACTATGATGGGCAACTATGACAAATTGCAGTAAATCCACATACAGTTTGCAAGCATTTGTCAGTAGATGTCAGCTATGCCAATGCAGGAAATCAGCCGTTATTTTCTAGCTGTATGACTCATAAAAGAAAATATAAAACTAAAATGGGATGCATATGTTAAAAGAGGCAAAAACACGCTGTAGGGGCATGTCAGGGTGAGAAGATACAATAAGCGAAGGTGGCATGACTATGAGTCAGAGGAAGAAGATACAATATCTTATATATTACTAAATGTATTCAAATATGTCCCATATTATAGGAGATTATATATCAGAAGAGGCATTTTAAATATATGTAAATATATATGTGAAATTATATGATACGTGAATATATATCTTAACTATGTTGAAAAATAGATAGATTTATATTAAATATATTGTATATAATTATCATATTATATATTGTTTTTATTATACAACTAACAATTTTGACTACCATGACCTGGATGAATGAGAATCTTCACAGATAATCTAATGTACTGTACAATTTCTGTCGTACATTTGAAAATATATATTGAATAATACATCAATATGCAGTACTTCCTTTATTACACTTTATTTTTTATTTAAAACATGTTATTTTTTAAAATAGGCCATATTTTAAATCCACAATTATAAATGAACAAAAACACTTGAAATAAAAAATTCAAAAGCGCACCTCCTTCAATACGGATGAAAAAAATAATAACAACAAAATAAAAAATAAATAAATAAAAATCAGTGCAACAGTGCAAGTGTCCCTTGTGGAAAAAAACAGGAACAATCAAACAAAAGTGTTAACAAGTGTCACACATGCTCACTCAGTTGACCGTGGACTTTATCTTCTGCTGGTGCCGTAATTCACAAATTCTTTTGTTAAGGGCCGTTCTTATTTCTGAAATCTTGACCCCCAGATGTTTCTGCACAACTGCATCTGTAAAAGATAGCATAAGAAAGACAAATGTCATTGTTTCAAAAGGAAAGATGAGGTGGATTAGCCTGGGCACGCCCATACTTCCTATGGCGCTGCACAAAATTTCGTGATCAAGTCAGTATGGCCAAGCAGCCTATTTACTGCATTTCCTGTCCCAGAATTTCAGGCACCAATGAGAAGCGAGCTTTCACTCCAGGGTGAAGAAGGAGAGCTTAACAAGTTTACATTTAATTCTGCCTTTCAGAAGGTGGTTAGTACGTGAGATTGCCCAGACAAGGCTCGTATGAGCTTTTGTCTCGAAAGCCAGGCTAGAGGTGGATCCCAATACTGGTAATTTCCTACCATGCCTACTCCTCCCTCCTCAGGGGGTTACCTACAGATAGTTCAGTCTGAAATCAGATTCAGCTTCTCAGGAAACCAAAGGAGGAGTTAGGAGGGGTTCTCCAAGGGGCTTTTAGAATGAGCAGGTTACTACTGTATCCACTTTCTTTTCCAGGAAGTATTGTGGTCAGTGAGAGCAACTGTACTTTGCTGTACAGTTTGCTGCCAAGCGTTTCCCAACTGAAGGTGATTAGAATCAAGTATTTGCGATTGAATCAAGTATTTTGGACATACACTGGGCTAAATTGCTCTGCCATGTTACTTACAATCACTACGAATGTTGCATAGGGTGTCTTTAAGTCTTACCAAGTAAAGCTTTAAGCTTCGTTGGGTCTAGAGGTTGACGTCTCTCTGCAGATGGATCGACCTTGTTGACCCCTCCTGTCAGGTTGGACTTCAATAGGACATCAATGCTGAACAGGCCCAGCAGGAGGGTGCGGGCCATTCCTTTCGCTGTGGGTTGTGCTTTTGCGGTCTCCCAACAATGGGCAGACACTCTGGTGGAGTCATCATTCCCTAGTTTCACCTAATTAATTGTAAAAAGAAAAGACAAGAAACAGAATCACCAATGACAGAATGTTTTTAATTGATGTTTTAAAAATAAAATTACCAATGACAATGTTTTTAATTGATTATTACAAAAATTTACTTACTGTTGTTGGTTTGGGAGGTGTGGGAGATGTGGGTTGAGGAGGTGATGGTGTAGCAGATGATGGTGTAGCAGCACTGGCCTCATATTCACTTTCCCCTTCATAGCTGGAGCTGCTGGTGACCTTGTCCGCAATGAGGGTCCTGACAGCCGCCAGAAGTGATGGGATTTCTGGGAAATATGGCCCACTGAATTTACTACATGAGGACTCCAAATACGTAGTAAATACATAACATGTTTAAAAAAAATGAATAAATAAATACTCCTCCACTAATTTTTCCTTTCTCAAAGTGCAGCAAAATGTGTTCCATGTGCTTTAAGTGTTGGTTTGGAGTAATTCCAATCATAGCGCTGTTCTACGAGCTTGGTGAGTGATGTCAATAGCAAGGAGAGCAAAAGATTTTGGAACAACATAGACCAAATAGCGAACTGGCAGCTTATGCTAACTCTATGGAACACGGAAAATGAAAGTGATAGTGAGCTTGCTTGTTCCATTGAATAAGCGTAAGCAGCACGTTTACCACTCGGTCTATGTTGGTCCAAATTATTTTGCTTTCCTTGCTATCGACAGCACTCACCAAGCTCGTGTAACAGCGCTCTGATTGGAATTACTCCGAACCAACACTTTAAGTCGCACTTAGCTGCATGCTTTCCAGTCATTTGTTAGTTAAACCAATGACTTAAGTATGTCACTTACATGCCAGAAGGCCAGTTGTGCGTTCTAGCAACAAACTTAACTCATTTGTAAAATGTGTGCAGGCTGAAAAGCACGAAGCGAAGCACTTTTTTGGACTTAAGCACATGGGAGAATTCTGCCCTAAGTGTTTAGTCCTAGGTTAAATTTTGTTCCTTCTAGAAACTCTACCTATACTATATCTGTAGGCCTATATCTTTAAGAATAACACCAAAAATCAGGAGACAATGCTTTATGCAATCTAAAACAATGCCTGTTTTAATCTAAAAGAGATAGTTACCCTTTACTGCTATTTTGCGCAGCCTTGTGTTTTCTTTATTCAAAGCCTTGAGTTGGCTCTCGAGGTCTTTGGTGGCTGCAGAAGATTCTCCACTTTGCTGTTCACGAAGTCTTTGATTTTCTTCCTTGAGAGCCTTGATCTCATCCGCAAGTGTCTCAGTGTCCTCTGAGCTGAGGTTAGGTTCGTCTTGGGAGAAAACCTCTAATTCAGACCGTCTTGCCGCAAGGAGTTTGTAGTTTTTCTGTTGGGTAAAAATGATCAAATCAATTATGTATGAAGCAATACACACAAGAGTTAGGAAAATGAAACCATACATGGATTACAATGAATCATTAAGCTTTACATGTCCCATGGCTAAATGTGTTTCAATTCATAGCTGTCCACTAGCACTAACATACAGACACACAAACACCTATGGGCAATCTACCAATTAACAAATTCACCAATTAACTTAACATGCATGCAAACTTTGGCATGTGGGAGGAAGCCAGAGTACCCAGAGAAAATAGCAAACTCCACACAAAAAGGCCTCAGCCAGCCAGTGGGTGTCAACCCAGAACCATCTTGCTGTGAGGCGACAGTGCCACTACACCACCATGCCGCTAGTCCCAAAATACTTTTTATTTTCTATTGTTTGTGTTAGGCTGGCTCACAACCCAAGTACAAAAATCAAAGATGTAAAAAATATATTATCAAAACAGCTGCCATAAAAAGAACCCCTTACCTTTTTGGCAACTAGGCCTACAGATTCTTCCTGGGTGTTAAGGTAGAGTTTGTTGGGTAACCTCTTTCTCTTTTTGCCCTTTGGTTGGTCTTCTTCAAAAGCTCCCGCTCAGCAATTTTGAGTGTAGACTCCTTTTCTGTTAGTAAAAAACAGTAGCAAGACCAAGGGAGTCACTAGCATGTAAGCTAGCAAGAGTGACTCCCTTGGTTTACAGCAACTGTGCTAAGCTAAAGCCAAAAAACGCTGCTCCCAAAGCAGGACAACGCCTGGACGGATTTTAACCAGGTTTTTTTCACTGTTTTAAGTCTGGGGGTGAGACTGACTTAATTTCATGTTTGGGTGGTATATTCCTTTAAATAAAATACTTTTAGGCTGCGGATCAAATAGGGACAGAGTGTACCCCGATCACTAATGTTAACTGAATCGGGCACAGCAAAATGAAACTTAAAGTAAGTTACTATGGCCCTTTCACTGTTAATTGACAGTTCAGTATTTGGTCTATGTTGTATCAAATGATCTCGTTCTTTATCCTAATAACAGCACCTCAAAAAACAGGGCTATTGACTGATTAACACCAAACCTCTCCTTTAATTTCACAATGTAGCTGCTACAGCCACCACACTGATTTTTACTAACTGTACAATGTTGGCTAACAATGTTATCAATCAAGGAATCAAGGAATGAAGGCATTTATGTGTGGCAGTTAAGAATTCATAGTTACAAATCAACTCAAATCTTAGGTGACAATTTTCAAATTAGGTTTAATTGATGTTTAATGTGGTTTAATGGTGTTTAATTAATGTTTCAATGCTTTTTCAAAATTCATATGACGCGAGACTCATGACTAATGACCGTTAGCTAGCCTGCGAAAAATTCAAATGAAGTAGCTAAAGCTAATATTAGCTAGCTGGCTAGAAGTTCAAATGAAGCGGGACTTCCTTGACTATCAGCCCCTAACGGTCGGCAGCTGACTTTCGACCTAGTCCGCTTCATTCATGTTCCCAAAGCTAACGTTACTTGACCAGCAAACAATACTTGGCCAATGATGCAAAAACCTCAACAGGTTAATTGCTATCATGATCAATATTGTATGACTATAGAAGTACAAAGACATCATGACAAACACAAGTACTTGCCTGCCAACTGCAAAATGTGTGCTGATTCAACTGGCCACCCATTAGAAGGCCTTTTCGCACCGATGCTGCGGCACTCGATAAGATACTCTTTTTCTGTGTTTTCAGGATCAAATTCTATGATCCAGTTTACGGGGACTATACTAAGGGCACCTTTATCATTCCCCTTTGACCAGCTCACAAGAGCAAACTTCATTTTCTCCTCTCAGCGACGGCTGAAACATGCAGAGAATAGAGCGGGTGGTGACTTGTCGTTCTTCACGCCCATAAAACTATCGTGTCTATGGTAACGAGTAGCTCGACCAATCAGTGACGTTGCTTTTACACTGTAGGATTCTGGGTAGTGTTGCAAATCTATTTTTTTTTTTTTTTCGTTTCTCTTGGTTAATTTAACATTTTAGTCTTGCTTTACAATAATGTGCTCACTGTACAAAACATAGGGAAATGGATGGGATATTTACCTCTGGAAACCAAGCGAGTCGTCACTGCTGCGGTCTTTTTTGATGCTGTGGAGGGTTTCGTTGTTCCATCGCTCCATCACTCCAGAAGAAGAGAGGCAGGCATGGACCGAAGGAGAAGGAAATACACTTCCCCAGATTCAGAATATGAGATTCCATCAAGAACAAGGAGATACTGGAAATGAAATGTGGGGAAATAAAAAGTGGACTCTTGTACTTTTTGCTGCTGTTAATGATTTATTTATTTTATAATACTCTGGTACCTACATTTTACCATATATGAATCAATACATAGCCATATATGATCTATCAATAGATATCAATGGATGTGTAATATAAAATATGACTGTCATGCAAAATGCTGATTTGGAGCCTGGAGCTTGCTTAACTCATAAAATTACTTTGTTCAAGAAACATACAAGCAATAATGTAATATAGGTTTGTTTACACAGCAATATATTCTAAAATATATTAATCAATACATAGCAATACTTTGTCCATCCATATATCCCTATATATGTTAAAATATATGGGCAAGTTTCTCATATATTGAAATATATTTCCTAATGTATTGCAATATAAATTCTAGTATATTGCAATATACTTTTGTTTCGTAAGGGAAAATAGACTAGACCTGCGGTCTGGTTTATGCAAATACTGAGTGATGCGATGGTGAAGGCAGCGTGACACACGTTGCTGAAACAAATGATCCAACATTTTGGTTGCAGTCAAACATGGAGGAGAAGCCTATCGTGACAATGTCTCTTGATACGTACAGAGATATAGCCTAAATAAAAAACATGCATGGAGAAGAGTGTCCGAAATCGTGGAGATGCCTGGTATACATATTCATATATATGTGCACCGCAGTCACAGCTTTTTAGCTTTAACTTTAATACAGTGCCCAACCACTACCTAGCTACCTAACTAGCTAGCTAGCTAAACTGAACTGCAACACTTGCTAACGAATGCAGTGTAATTCAGCGCAATTCAAGAGAAACGTGGTTGTTCATGTTTGTTAGCTAGCTAGCTAGTTGTTCATATTAGGCTAGCAAGAAAACGTTCACAATTGCAAAGTTGCTACTGGCAGTCAGCTACATTTTGTCAGTCATTGTAGCTGCCTTACAAACCAGCTTTCCCTGAGCTAACTGATGCAAACACATTCCTGCTCTGTGTCATTAATAAGTAGGCAATGATACAGGTTGGTTTTGTTTTTAAGTAACTGTACCCATGTGTTCCTCAAATAAAAAGCCTCTGGTATACAGCCATGTGTCACTTAATGTCCACAATACGTTCTGTGAAACGTTATGTGATTTGGACGTTGTGCAAACACCATACTATATACTTAGCAAACCTATATGGAACAGGCACGAGATTGGATGCTGCTGCTTACGAGTCAAAGCATACACTGTTATACGGCAAACTTTTTAATTTTAAGTATGCAAAGTTCACATTAAAACAACGATACAAAGTACAGTACATAGGCTACATAAGACATTAGCATAGGCATTTATTATGATTATCAAGACATATGTATTTTACGGCATAGTATGTACTGTACCATTATACGCCTGGCAGCGCAATCTATTTCCATGAGACATGAGATAGACGTGTTGCGTGCGGGAAGCACTGCCTTCATTACGTCTGGTTACGTCCGCTACGTCCCATTCTGCGATCGGGATTTTGAAACTTTATTATAACCTTATGGGACTACGGACGTATATGGGAACGGACCTTGTCCGAATGGACGTTAAGCGGCGTATGACTGTACAAGCCTTTGGCGTTCTCTTTATTGATTTTCACAATTTCCAGTGACTCTGCATTTGTAAATTTGTGTTCACTTTAGAGCTTTTTAAATATCTCTCCAAATATAGAAAGCTGCACTATAGTATTTCATATCTCATTCTTATTGAATCGATATAGAATCATAATTGTATCGGATTGAATCGAATCGTTAGCTTGTGAATCGGAATCGAATCGAGCATCTGTGCCAATACCTAGCCCTAGAGGGAGGTCATTCTTAACAAGCCTCCTGGACTTTTTTGAGGAAGCCACAGTGTGTTTAGACTCAAAACAAGCTTTTGATGTTATCTATTTGGACTTTCAAAAGGCATTTGACAGTACCACATGAGAGGCTCATATTGAAAATGAAATCTGCAGGAATTACAGGAGCTATCACTGAGTGGGTTCGAAGTTGGTTGTCTAATAGAAAGCAAACTGTAACTGTGGGAGGTATTGTATCAGAGCAGGGTCCTGTACGAAGTGGAGTCCTGCAGGGATCAGTGCTGGGGCCTTTGCTATTCCTTATATACATAAATGATCTTGATGCAGAGGTTAGTACTAAAATAGTAAAATTTGCAGATGATACAAAACTAGGAGGTCTAGCCAGCAGTATAGTATCAACTAAGGTAATACAGGAAGACCTAAACAGCATCCAAAAGTGGGCAGATACCACGCAGATGACATTCAGTTTAACTAAATGTAACGTCTTGCATGTGGGAAATAAAAACCTACTTCAGCCTACTTAGACAAGACTACTTCATGGGGGGAATAAACTAGAATGTGCTCAATTCGAAAAAGACCTGGGAGTAATAGTTGACCCAAGCTTAACAGGATCTAGGCAGTGTGCCGTAGCAGTAAAAAAGGCCGACAGGATGTTGGGATATATAGCCAAAAGTATTGATTATAAATCTAAAGAGGTTATATTGAAATTATACAATGCTTTAGTCAGACCTCACTTGGAATATTGTGTGCAGTTCTGGGCACCGCACTATAAATAAGATATTGTGGCACTTGGAAAAGTTCAAAGAAGGACAACTAAATTAGTTCCTGGCATGAAATATAAAAGCTATGAGGATAGACTCAAGTTACTTAACCTATTTAGATTTAGGAGACTTAAGGGTGATCTAATAGAGGTTTCTAAATTTATAAAAGGACTCAATAAGGTTAACTATAATATATTTTTTAGGGTGAGTTCAGTCTGTAGAACAAGGGGACATAAATGGAAATTAGTGAAGAGTAAGTTCCGCACTGACATAAGGAAGTATACTATTTTACACAAAGAGTTATCCATACATGGAATAGGTTGCCAGGGCATGTAGTTGATACTGAGACCATTGCTGTGTTCAAGTCCAGACTTGATGCAGTTTTGGATTCTCTTTAATTGAAATGGCGAGTTTAGCTGGGCTGAATGGCCTGTTCTCATCATAATATGTTCTTATGTTTTTATGAATTTTATGTCTGTATATGTAATCCCAGTCCTTAAAGGAGCATATGTCTTGATTGAAGAATAAAACAATATCAGGATGGCTTGAAATAAGAAGGTATGCACATGTAAACACCACTTAAGTGCTTTCAAGAGGTGCACAGCTCTGTTACTACTAAACTCATTTGGACATAGGAGATGCACATCTGGGGCAGAGTTTGCCCAACATGAAGGTGTGTCACCCAACGTTAGGATGTGTCTCATTAGGCGTCTATATACGAAGAGTTATTTTCCTTGTGGAGACAGAAAGTGTATCACACTAATCCACATAACCAAAAGTCACACTTTGATGTAATGAATGGTGCATGCCATCCAATCACAGCAGAAAACAAATATGGACTACGCACAGGTTTTCCCTCACTGTATAGCCAGGGAAAACAGGTGCAACATTGATGAAAATCAGTGGCCTTGAACAATAGGAAACATGCATCCGCTCCCCGGGAAAAGAAAAAATGATATATAATGATAGGCGTGTGCGGACTTATTTAGCGACCAGTTTCACATAATAATAATATATTTCACAGAATAATTTGGCAACAGCGATTGTAGCCTAGGCTATTAGCTAGCTAGTTTCTGTAATTAGGAGCTGCCTTTTGAAAGCTTAAAGCTTCTCCACTCCTTTTCCATGATTTGGTTTTAGAGGCAGCAACTCTACCACACGTTCCTCAATCAAGCTGGTGAATGTAAGGCCCATCCATCGCATGAGCACATCTGTGGAAGACAGCCGCATATAGTCATGAATAGTCACATTGCACAGATAATTGCAGTTGTCAACTGTTCCAAAGGAAGGAAGAAGATGCACAGGTGTACACGCATGTACACACTGCCACCTGCATGCATATACACACATGTAAAAAACCCTGCAAGTACTCATCTGCCCCACACATACCAATATCCATAAACAAACACACAGACAAACACTGGAAACATGCCCTCCCATGCATCTCCCGATGCACAATCTTGGATGCACTCATATATGCACCCCACACACATGCATTTTTTCACTTACATTTATTCATTTGGCAGACACTTTTTTCATGCATCCTACCCCCCCCCACACACACATACACACACACACAGACAAATATGCACATTACACACACACTCACACCTGCACCTCAGAGATATGCACCTCACACACTTGCCAGTGGTTAATGGTACAGTGCGGTCAGGGAGAATGTGATTGGCTGGATTGCTTGTCACATGATTTGCACAGTTCCACCCCACCATGCCAGAAACAGAGGAAGCACAAGAAGGCAGACCTGCCTGGCATCTTCTCTTAGATTTGTTCTTAATTAAGGAGGGAACAGGCGGCCCTGGCAGCTGCTGTCCAGGGGCCGCATTTATAAAAAAGTTGCGTAGAAACCACCCTACATTTGATCGAAGATCATTTCTGAAATGTGTTATTCAGAGAAAATGAACGTATGCACAAAAAACATGCTTACGCCACTCTCCCAGATGTGAAATCTATAAATCACAAATGATCTTGAAATTGTGCGCAGCTGAATGGTTTTAGATCTCCGCCTTGTAAACGCCCCCTAATTAATTTCATTAGCATAAAAAGGAGATCGAATCAAAACCCAAATCCACTACTTGATAATGGCGATCTGCAAGAAAAAAATTTTGCGAGGCTGAAATCGAGGTCCTGTTGGCGGAGGTGCAGATGGGTGCAGGGACACTGTTTGGGAGCCTTTCCAGTGGCGTTACCACTAAAACCAACTACGTGGCCTTGCGGTGTGTAGCCCAGGCTGTGAACGAGGTGGGGGGGGGGGGGGGGGGGGGGCAGCAATGTATGTGTTGTGGTAAATACATATAATAAAAGTAAATAAATACATATGTGCTTAGTGCCTAATGGAAATAAATGTAATTGTTTTATTCACTGAAGTCTTGTCACTGAATCATTGGATGAAGAATGTGCTGTATTTTATGAAAACCTGCGCACGTCTTTTGACCACAACTGTTGAAACCTTTCAATGAAAAGCAAATACGTTATTTTGTCTTTATTTTTCATACAAAGTGTGATGTAATGTCAGCCCTATGTTGGAGACAATGCAGTAATTTGTTGTGATTTCAGAACCGGATTACTCGACAACGCAAATACATTATTTTGTGTTTCATACAAAGGGGGATGTAATGTCAGCCCTGTGTTGGAGACAATGCAGAAATCTGCTGTGATTTCAACGCTTTGTCGCACAGAGAAACAACTAGTATCATCAAAAAGGGTAAGTTCTGCTGTTTATTTTGATATGCAGTACGTTGATAGGGACTTCATGACTTATTCAACCGAGAAGCAGGAGTGTGAAAATGGGTGAAGAAATTAGCAAAGATATTACTTTGCAGAAGTTTGATCTGTCTTCATAACATGAGTACTTCGGTATGTACAAATATGTGACTAGCATCATTACAAAGCTCCGGTTCTGCTCTTTCTTGTGATATGTGTTCCGCATCTATGCAATTACGAGTTCATGAGTAATTGAAACAAGAGTAATGGATGTGCAGATAGATGCAGAGCTGTATGTAGATTGTAACTGTGATCAAATTTGATGTAAATTCAAAATTATTTTTCTCGCCAACACTTTGTCGCATAGACAAGCAACTACCATCGTTGGCGATGAATACTTTGTGACAATTCAACTGAGAAGAAGGGATGTGAATTTGGACGCAGCCTGTATCTATCGGGCTTTAAGATTTAAAAGACTTTTTTGTGACAATTGCAAGTGAAAAATCATTTTTTAAAGATTTTTCCAGAGATCCCCCAAAATTTTGCTGTTGCGGCTTTCAGGGGGTCTCAAGTGTCAATCCGTATTTCGCACCCTTACTACTACTACTACTAATAATAATAATACTAATAATAATAATTCATCATTGAGAGTTCTGTGGTGGCCCCCTCCAGGTCAGCCAAAAACCTGGGCGTGACCCTGGACAGCCAGTTAACTTTCTCAAGCCACATTGCGGCGGTCACCCAGTCATGCAGATTCTCCCTCTACAACATCAGGAGGATCCGCCCTTTCCTTACCCAACAAGCAACCCAGTTCAAGCAATAGTCATCTCCCGCCTTGACTACTGCAACGGCTTGCTGGCTGGCTTACTGGCCTGTGCTATCAGGCCGCTTCAGCTGGTTCAGGATGCTGCTGCACCTCCCAAAACACTGTCATGTCATTCCGCTACTCACTGCACTTCACTGGCTTCCGGTAGCAGCCCGCATCCAGTTGTTTTTGATATTTAAAGATGAAAGGAATACAGTTTGGTTGTCAAGGTACAGGCATCTGGATATATGTAATACACACACCTTAGAGTCCAGTGTAACACTGGTATGTAATATTTCATGAAATCCTTGCAAGGTATATTGCTTAAGAAAAAAGCAATGCTTTTTATGTTATGTGTGCGTTTTTTTCCTTTAAGGCCGATCTAATGCATTTAAACTGAATCCTATTTAAGCAGTGACTGTGAAGTCACTAGAGCAGTGGTTCTCAACTGGTGTGCTGCGGCATACTGGTGTGCCATATGGCAAAGTGAAGTGTGCCATGGAATTTTGAGGAACCCCATGCGTTTTTATACAGGGTTGTGTGTGTGTGTGCACTTATACTCTGTGAAAAGACTGATGTTTTATATTGTGCTATTGACCCTTTTGCACGTAACTTTTTTATTTTTATGGTACGTAGCGCGCGTGTTACCTTACGTGGTTCGTTATGTTTTCATTAACGTTATTAAGCTTCTCATAGTTTTCAGTTAGCATTTGCTATATTTTATAACGGTAAATCGCTGTTTTCTCAAAGCTAAAAACAGCCATTTCTCTAAAATTCCCCTCTTCTTGGAAGGCTTTCCACAACATTTTGGGGTGTTTGTGTGGGAATTTGTGCCCATTCGTTCTGTAGAGCATTTATGAGGTCAGGCACTGATATTGGATGAGAAGGCCTGGCTCGCAATCTCCGTTCCAGTTCATCCCAAAGGTGCTCGATGGGGTTGAGGTCAGGGCTCTGAAAGTTGGAAGCATAGCATTGTCCAAAATGTCTTGGTATGCTGAAGCATTAAGATTGCCCTTCACTGGAGATAAGGGGCCTAGCCCAAACCCTGAAAAACAGGTGTGGCCAAATACTTTTGTCCATACAGTGTATATATATATATACAGCGTTGGGGAGTAACGGAATACATGTAACGGTGTTACGTATTTAAAATACAAAATACGAGAAACTGTATTCTGTTACAGTTACCATTTAAATTCATGGTAATCAAATTACACTTACATTTTTTAAATATTTAGATTACTGAAGGGATTGCATTGGATTTTTTCCCATTTAATTTCTTTTTTTTTTTTATTTAATGTGTATTCAGTTGGAAAAGCTATTCAATGATGGGCAACTCCGGGGTGTATCTCCCATATACCCCTCACGAAAAAAAGGAAGAAAAAAGCGTGCAGCTTTTTTACTGTCTGACTCACAAGACAGTTGAATGGAGAGTGAGACAGAAAGCAACCAGCGCAACACGTTTACGTCATGGAAATACCGGGACCATTTTACTTTCAAGTTTGGCAAAGGTCGCAACATAACAGTAGCCTACAATACAAGCTGTGTTTGCCAGCAACCAAACTGCTATCCGCTTCAAAAGAGTCAGCCTCTAACCTGAAGAAGCATCTTGAAGTAAGTTCTCTTTTTCATTATTTAAGCTAATATTGATCACTAGCTAGCTATCTTACATAGTTTGGCTGCACTGGATTAGCTATTCAGCTAGCTAGTAGGCTAGTAGATATAGTATTAAAGCTAACTAGCTAACAGTGACAACAGCTATACAGTGACAAATTCAGATGTTCAAAACTGCGATTACTCCAACAATTTTACACTACGCATATTATACATTAAATTGTTAAGCTACTTCTTTCTCACTCACAATGTATTTAGGGTGGCTCGTGCCTTTTCTAACTCTGTTTTCATGTAATGTACAGTTTTTGAATTAACATTTACAATTCTGAAGAAACTGCGATGAAATGCCTTTCGACTTAGCATGGGGGGGCCAAAATGTTAGCCAAAACAATGCCAAAACAAAGTGAACATTATAAAAATAACCGTTCAGAACCTTATGCTATGTTCACACTCAGTCCAAATCCAATTTTTGCATATCTGATCAGAATCCGATCTTTCTGATTGACTGTCCGCATTATATATTCCAAGTGATCAGTTCCGCTCTGTGTGTCCAGGTGGCAATCCTTATTGTCGGTCTTATACACATTGGTAATGACATGCGCCCGAAAGAAGAAGTAGGCCTAGTTGACTAAACAAACCAAATGGGAGGGTAATGAAATGGGCTTGCTTATTTAGGACAACATGGCAATGTGTAGCCGCGGGGCATGTTTTATAAAAATAATGAGACAGCGTCTTGCCTGCGCCGCCTTATTTCGTGCAGCCGTCACACCGGTATTCCCTCCGCCACCAAACTAGCATTTTTCCTGTAGCCTACGTGTGATGTACATGTGGACATACTCTGCACAGCTACCCCGTTTGTATAGCACAATTGCGACTCTCTGGTGCCATATACCCCCATCATTGAACATAACTTCATGAATGACTGTCGTGTCATCCTGAAGTTATCTCTATATTCCAGATCTGTAAATGCATGTAGGACAACTTCGTCCCACCAGTCTTGCTTCGGACTTTCATCCACATCCGTCTTGTTTTGGCGGACGGAATGGGCAGCAAAGGTATTGTTTTGTACAGGATGGCACAAAACATCCCATGCTCGCATTCTCTCATTTAATATCTGTATGAAGAGGAGGTTTCTTTCAAATTGTTGCTTTATTAGAATTGAGAAAAGAATTGGCTATAGTAGCCTACGCGGCACGTCCATATCTGAAGACGACTACGCGGGAATGCTAGATGAGGGATCTTGTGCATGTCAGTCCATTCCGATTGTACACTTGTGACATGTAAACGCGCACAAACTATCCGATCGCTTTCATGTAAATAGCACGTTCGGAATCATCAATCGGAATGATTTCATTCCAAATTTTTTAAAAAAATGTGTGCATCTAAACATAGCTAGTGTGAACATAGCATTAGTCGGGTGAATATTATTTTAAAAAAACTGTTAAGAATGTTCTTCGGATTCCATCTTGCTCTTTTGAGTAAATCTGTTACAATGTTTTGAAAACTACTTTTAATGTACTGTTGTGATCATTTCATGCACCTGTTTGTCTAAATGTGAAAAATTCAGTAAAATAGACCTTTTAATTAGTCTTTTCCCTTCATCATAAAACATATTGGTAATGAGAATTATACTGGTGCTCATCCTTTTAAAACTTTAATAACTCAAGTTTAGCTATTTAGATTTTGATATCACTTGGACATAGTTCATGAGAATCACCCAACCAGTAGGCTATATGCCATATTTACACTTTTACCTATATATTTTTAAAAATTAAAAACAGTGTTCAGAAAGTAATCCAAAGTATTTAGATTATGTTACTTACCTTGAGTAATCTACAAATTACATTCTAGGGCAAGTATTCTGTAATCTGTACAGATTCACAAAGGCTGCCACTATAGGATAAAGTGCAGAACAAATAAAAGGGGATTGCATATCTTTTATCCAGCGTTTGGGGGAGTTTTTGAAACCCATCTTTGGTCACGGTGTTAACCCTTTCGCACATAACTTGTTTTATGTAGCGCGCCTGTTAGGTTACATGGTTCATTATGTTTTCATTAGCGTTATTAAGCTTCTCATAGTTTTCACCGCCGCATTTGCTACATTTTTTAATATTAAATTGCGGTTTCCTCAAAGCTAAAATTAGCTAGAATTTTTCCAATCTCTTGTTCTAATCGCACCAGTTTTAGCATACCTGCTAAAAGGCTAATCACACCGGTGTGACCATACGCGCGAAAGGGTTAATAGACACCATGTCTTTAGCTAGGTAGTTGCTAGTTAGTAGCATTATGGCGTTCGTTACCTCACAGTGCCTTCGTGAGCCCTTTTCATACGAAGTAAAACAGTTGCAAATGACTCTGAAATAGTAGCTTGTTTACTAGACTGGGCTAGAGCATCACTACTTTCACTTGACTTTTTGGCCGTACAGTCGTCAGCTGCCTGCGGTGGTTTTTCAAGTACTGATACAGGTTTGTGGTGTTGCCTCGTGATGTGGCGACTGTTCCACGACAGGCCCTACACAACATCTTCTTTTGTTGCACATCTGTCATCTCAAAATACTCCCATACCACCGACGACCTGCTTTTCTTCGGGACTAAACTGTATGACGTTGCTTCTGGCTCAGCAGAGGCCATTTTTCAGCACCACGAATGTAACGTTTTCCTTAAGTTTCATATGTTTGTTGTTGGTGGGTGTATACGCAGTTTCCTTGGGCCACTTCTGATTGGTGAGCATGACTGTCACATAAGCAGGATGGCATGAATTTGTGATACCATTGACACGGCAGTTTAAACCTGGGTCAGACATGCTGCATAACGTATATCCTAAATCGCAGCCATTGCGATTTGCTAATCGCATTGTTTCAAATCGCGATTTCAATTAGAAATCAATTAATCGTTCAGCCCTAATACTTGTAGCCCTAGTCAGTGATGTCGTATTGTTATTTGTTGTTAATGTAGACATAGTACAATGTGATACATAGGCTTACGCATCACATTTCTGTCTTGTTTTGTATCCGACCATGTTGATTTGTCAGTATTTATTAATAAGGACTTTATTCACATTAAAAGGAAATTTGATGTCAACATTAAATAAATCATAGCCTACATAAAATTGCAGTTGTGATAAACAAGAAATGCAATACATTGTGCGCACCTAAAATATGCTATTATTAAAAATGTAATTATAAAATAATATTCCAGGTAGATGAGCAAAATAATATTTAATAATACTTTTAATTTTTATAATAATGTCACGGAAGTGCTCCTTGACGATGATTCCTTTTGCATCGTCACAGTCAATGGCGGATGTATCCCAAGCTGAGAACTAGCGATTCTGGCAACACGTAGTCACCACATTTTCATAGTCAGTTACTCTTTTGAGGGGAACGGAACTGGTGTACTGGGAACTTGTCAACAGTTCATCAGGTCAGTAGGAGGATTTTAGAGTCTTTGTAGTCATCGGATCTTTTGAGTCTGAAGGAACTGTTGTACTGAGAATTTGTCAGCAGTTCATCAGGTCAGTAGGGGGAGTTTACAGTTTTCCTAGTCATTGGATCTTTTGCTTTGTCCCACATTGGCAGCATAGTCAGAGAATCTTTTGAGTCTGGAGGAACCATTGTACTGAGAACTTGTCAACAGTACATCAGGTCATTCAGTACACAGTACAAACATTGGCTAGTTATCGTCATAAACGTACTGCTGATACAGTTTTGTGATATGCTGCTTCATGAACAGACCGCATAGCTAATATCCACTGGAGGGAGAGTTATAGCTGCTATGCCAGCTACTCAGCATGCATGTTTGCAAAGAGGAAGGAATGAGTCTTATAGACTGGCGATTCAGTACACTCAGTTCACCTCAAAGATTCGTTCAAAAAGATTTGTTTGTCTGCAAACTGCACATCACTAGAATCCAGTGTTTATTTCTCGGCATTAGTAGGTTTGCTCTGTTTGTCACAATCATGCTTTTATTGTCCTGCTGGAAAGGCTCAGTTTATGGGATTGCCCTGTGAGGCTAAAAGCAATGTCTGTGCATTCAGGATGCATCAGCAGGAGTTATAAGTGCAATAATCAGAGCTGTGAGTTTCACTTTCACACAGGATGTGTCTGCTCCCTCATTCCACAGTCTGCATCACACCCAGATCAGCCGCCGCTGACATTCTGCGTGGAGACATTCAGCTCATTTCCTCCCTCACCCTTTCGTCTCCCCTCCTCCATTTTTACTCCTCTGTGTCTCTTCAAAACCAAAATGTCACACCCTCGCCTGTCAGGCTTTGATGGAAACTCATGGGGGTGTGCACACGTGTGAAACGGGCATGCAGAAAGGGCGTCGTTCCCCCGTGGGCCTGTCCCCAGTGCTCTGTAGCCTTATCAGCGCTAACACAATTCCTCCATCTTTGTAATATTTTTTTCTTCTTTTTACTCTTTCACTGTTTTTCCTCTCCCCCTCTCCCCTCTGCCACCCTGTGAAAAGCTCCATTCACACAGGCCTCATAGCATCCTATTCCATAACTGGCACTGCCAGTTCTGTCCCCTTGCTCTCTCTCTGTCTCCCTCTCATAAGCAGTACTGTGTTTTTACTGTATTTTGTGTCCCTGTAATTATTTTTTCTCTACTATTTTTATTTTGAAAAAAAAAAATGCACATGCAACCCTTCCACATTTCCAACCAGTTTTCTCTGCCTTTTCAATAAGTGATTAGTCTCCTCTAAATAGCTGGAGTTACAAATTTGCAAAACATTTACCACCATCTGGAGCATATGCTCAGATTACATGTTGATGAGAACTGGGAAAGGTCAGACCAAGACACAGGGGCAAGAGAATCAGCAAAGACTGTGAAAAGAGTTGCATGTAAAACAAGGAGGGGACAGAAGAAAAGATCAGCAGCTTTGAATCAGGGATGGGGAGAATGAACCAAAAAGGGAGAGCAAAGAGGAGGAGAATTCCAAGTTTCAGCTAATTAGGCGGGGCATTGACTGGTAATTAACTCTCCCAGGGAGTGGAGGAATGGCTACACAACTCGTTTACATAATGAGGAGAAGCTCAGTGCTAGTTTCTTGTCCCGTGGTGCTGGGCTTAAAAGAGAGGAGGGACACTCTCTAGATATGCCCTGAAATGGTGGTTGTTGAAATCCGTAGATCTCATATTCATCTGACCAGCAGGTCAGCAGCTCCAGGTTAAGGTGGCTGCATGGCGTTGAGCTTTTCTTCTATGTTTCATTGTATTCTGGAGGCAGAGTGGGATCCCTTGAGAAGAAATTGAGGATCAGAAATATATTTCATGGTTTTCTTTAGTGATATAATAAGAATGGGCTGTTTTGATACAGCATTGAACCTTTTGGCTTACATGGAGCGGCTGGCGAAATAGTTAGCAAGGCTTTAAAGACTTTGACGCTATCTTCCTGATTACTTCTTTTTGGAAGGGGAACGTTTCTTAATGGAAATTTATGATAATCCTCAGGCATTAGCCTATCAGCTTCTTTGTGCAAACCAGCACACCAGTTCACACTCCAGCACAATATGGATGCATTGGGATTATTGAAAACATTTTTCCCACCTATGTTGAAGGCCAAGCTTTAAAGAGGACAGAGTCCCTGTCAAGATGAAATTACAGATATGCGTGTCTTCATCCTGCTGAGATCAGAGAATCTGTCAGAACAACAGCAGCCACTCCAGAAGTATGTGTGCAACTAAAGCAGACGCTTTTCTGTGAATTCATCCAGTATTACACCTAAAAAGAAGAAAAAAACATTGAGCTCTGTAGGAACGAAGTGTAAGGCACAGAAATTCATAACTAGAGGATATGTGTTTTCTCATGCCTTTGATGCCTACGTTTGGATTATAGAACTGTACTCACTTCCTCCTGCATTAATGGGGAGTTAATTTAATTAGCCAGGCACAGAAAGGCTACGATCAGGCCCTCTGTGCTCACACAAAGGCTCCGCTGCTCCAAGCGAAACTGTCTCCTTGTCTCAGGAGGAAGTGGCCTTTATCAGTCCCTGGTTCATGTTGCTATGTCTGAATACCAATCACCAGTCACATTCTGTTAATTGCCGTATGTTGTACATGTAGAATGCGAGATGTTAATACATGAAATGTCCAGAGAAGGTTTTTCCCACTCATTAGAACCCCTGGATATTCAAGTATGTTGTTGTCAATGCTCTATGTAGGTACAGTGGCGTCCACAGATAGATTCGTTCATTTTATTTGTTTAACTTTTATGGACAGTAATGCGTAAATCGCTTTTCATGTGAAACGCGATCTTACAGGAAGTGATGTTGCAGTTTCACGACCTCTCACCCAACCAAAAAACAGCTACAGTAAACAGGAAATGCCCCCCGCCGCAGCAATGCTAGTAAAAACCGGGTGCATTCCTTTGCTATTTCTCTTGCTTCTTGTTCCACACGTCCGAAGAAGACAGACGTACCTCTTGCTCCATATGTCCGAAGAAGACGGACGTATCCCCCTCGTTCCCCGAAAGCACACCACACGGACGGGGACACAGACAGCCGAGCCAATGGCCCTGTCCTGGCTTTACTTCTCCAAGCTAGTGATGAATAGAGATCAATAAAGTAAAAGGCGAGTTTCAGCGCCAGCAATCAGAGCAGCGTGAACCTGTTACCAGCCGGAGACAAAGGTGCGATCGGATTCACCTCAACGTGTTTCCCAGGCAGAAAGAAACCCTCAACCGAACCGAACGAACCAGACCAGCCCTGGCGCCCTGACGACAGAACCGCCAGCAAAACCACCCACGGAACTGAAAGATTTGGACCTGATTTCATGAGCTACAGTAGACTATTAACTCTGGGCATAGGACGTTGCACAGCTAACCAACCAACTGTTAGCTACATTTATGTACAATGTTTGTACATCCGTGTGTTTCAGTTCATTGTAACGTTACTAGGTATGTTTCGTTGTTCCTATCTGATTTGTCACACACTATTCACCGCGCGGCGTTAGTTAAGATACCACACAGAGACACAGGGTCTCTCATACACATGCATGTGTATCCTCTTGCTAACCCCTGTACCTTCTTTTAATACGCACAGAATAACCCCGCAATTATCAATCGTCCGAACATATCCTGTACCAGACAGACGTTATGTTCGCTAACACATGCACATAAGCAACTCAAACTTGCCTCCACACGCATGTTCCTTTGTTCTCTTTGAACATGTGTGTTCAGCGAGCACGCGCAGCCCACGTGCACACGCAACACATGCACGACTTAGAACAAAGGAGCACACACCCTATGACACGCTCACACACACTAGCGCAAGACATTCGCTCGAACCTACACATAAGTGTAAATACATATATATTCGCTTCACTCATTGTACAGAAATGTATTAATTTGTGTATGATTACTATGATATCCCAATAAATGCATTATTTTTCCAAGGTTGTCTGTTGTAATGTTACACGTAGAATGAATATAGCCAACCTCTGCTGATCAGAATTCTAAATACCTTCACCTCTTTGTTGAATCATCAGTGTTATTTGTTTAGTTAGCTAAATAGATAATATTGTGATTTGATTAACTATTGATGTGGTAATTTTGATTATGATTATTAATTTAGTTATTAAATGAAGTTCCAAAAAAATAGCTTATATTTTATGAGACTGATATACGAAACAAAATTGAGACTGATATTTTATTTTAACCACTATGGTAGACGCCATATTCAGTATGGCGCCCCCATGTGTTTAATTTAATTATCACCAGCATAATTGCTACCTCATGTAAGGATATTCCTTACACTTAAGTGGTACCCTGCTTTAATCGTAGGCATTGTCCCTACATAATTGGTGCCCTCTCTGAGGAAGACTAACAGCACCAACATTTATAACCAGTATACACCAAAATACTAAATCAATAAAGCTGTCCATCAGCTACTCATGACCTGTACCTTTAGTATGAGATGCTGCCATGAGCTGACAAGAATGGCTAGTTGCTAGTTCACACTTTCTCTTAGAAAGTCTTGATTCTCAGACCACTGACCTGGTGTGTGTGTTATGATTGGGTTCCCTACCCATATTGAAGTGCTCTCTGTTTAGACCACTGTAGGTGACTAAAGGTGGTTCTGGGTAATTGGCCGTTGCCACGGTGTGTCAGTCAAAACACGGGAGGAGGCAGGGCTTCCCTTTGCACTTTTAATGGCAGATGGTAATGTTGTGTGTGGTCTAAAGGGAAACAGGGAGGTACAATAGGCAACATCGTATTATTTCAGCGATGAGAATTCGCTAGTATTTATATTCTTATCACCTCTAACAGCATCATTATAAACAAGGATAACAAACAATGTAGGTTTAACACTCCTTTTACAGCATGTAGTTCAACTAATGTATTGATACACAAACATATTATTCTGGCCATGCATATATACAGCGCAGCGTAACGGAATCAGCGCGATTAATTAACATTTAGCTAGCATCGCCATTGATAATTACATAGCAATTTCCACACAACTAGGGCGGCAAAATTACATTTAGCTAAAACCTTTAGACCGCGTATATGAATTGGCAGATTAATTATAAACCAAAACACTCGGGAGACGGTAGCAGCATTACACTGCACGATGGCAAACAAGCAAATTACGTGCGGAATGTTTCGCCCAAATTTCACATTACCGCATCGCCTTCAAATCTAAACACAAACAAGAAAAGCGCGTGCTTACTTGTTTTAAGCTACGCACACCATTACCTGAATACCAATAAAACTAATAACTAACAGTCTTGGAGCTAAACACAGCTTTTCCTGGAGGTAACTTTCTGGTTGCTTGTTCCGCTCTCCTGCAAACTCGTTGCCTGCACTCACCTCTTCCCTGCGTGCTGATTGGCTGAAACGGCACAAGTGTGTGAGATCGGGCATGGCATTCCCGTAAGGGGGCAACATGCATCTCCTTTCGTAGAGCCTCTAGAAACAACTACCAGGCTGCTTTTAACAGTTATGGCAAGGGAAGTCATTGTCCATTACTTCCAAGAAACACCCATTTAAAGTCCTAAATGTCAAATTCGTGAGAATGCTAATGGATTTAGCCAACGTGCAGATCACAGTAAATGAGTTGTACACCACATTGTTATTCCATATTATGCATCAGCCATGTAAGACACTGCTGTTGTTCCATAGGACCTTAATTTTAATGTCTCCTCATTCAGCAGCACGCTAGAAACAACCTGATGTACAGTAGATAAGGAGCACTACAGCTTTCCAAAAGATCAAGCATTTGGCAATCACCATCATTAATAAAAGATGAGGTCACTCTTAACATGTAATTTCACATAAATTATTCATATTATTCATACATAACCCCAGACCATCACACACACAGTATTACTATGGGGGAGATAATGGCTGTATTAACCATTCAGTCGGCATGCCAAGCTAAATGGGGTAATGGCATTAATTTAAACCCCTGAAAGTGTTGAGCATTTAAGGGCTGCGGGGGAGCAATTGACACAGACTGTTGGATTGGCCCTAGGTGGCATCACTCTCTGATTTACTTGAAGCCATTAAATTGATTCATCACACCCACCTGAGTACTCATTCGGAGTTGTTTTGTGGCCATTTTAAACGGCGACATCAGTTGTTTTGGTCTGAAACAGCAGAGACCATCCTCAGACCAAAGATTTGCTGCCATTGTTTGTCGAAGCACGTGCTAATTGTGCAATAAACCTCAACAGCAACTTAATTATATGCCTGTGAAGCTGTGATACAAAGAGCCATGTGACACCAGGGGAGAGGACGGTAATGATTGCACACTGAGAGTAAGCCTACTCCCTGTTCAGCATCGCCCGTTAGCCCCAGGGCTGGCATGCATGATGCCTGGGCCCAGGACAAATTTATTTCAACGGGCCCCCGCCCCCACCCCAATTAAAATAAAAATACACTTGACAGCACCCTTGGAATATTCAATGCCATGCTTTATTGTTAGGACAACTGAAATGTCATTCAAAAAAGTTCAAAAAAACAGTCAGAGTGTCATCCGCCACACCTTATTGGTAGCAAAGTCATGTATTATGTCCTTAAAGTCCAGAATCTGCATAGATAGTAGATCTCAAATAGTTTTTTATGTTTCATCTTACTGAATGCATGTTCACTGGCAAGCACAGACGTGTGCCGTAAGACGCACAAGTCACCATAAATGCTCTGAAGCGCCATGTCATAAATAGCATTTAGTAACTCCAAAGGCCCTAGGTTCTTCTCAAATGTAGCATTGTATACCGATTTTGTGTGATTAATCTGCCTTTCGAGACAATCTGTGAAATCATCTTCGTATTTTGTAGACAGCTTTCTGCAGGATGCACTAATGCACCCCTCTGACATGTTCCTGAAGTTCCACAAGATGGAATCATCGCATATCTGCTTCATTGCACTGAATTGTGTGTTGAGTTGTGAAATAATGGAATCAAGTGCAACATAAAATATGTTGTTCCTGAAAATTACTACAGGACTTTCTTCAGATACTTTGACATCTGCCTCATCGAAAAAACACTTTCTCTTTCGCTGCCTGCAGTCGAGCTTCGGTTCGATGCCCATAGCCTCGGCTACAGCTGTGGCCTCTGATAGAAGACCCTGCCATGAATTACGCAAAGAAATCATTTCCTCAACTAACACCTGAATGTTAGATGCTTGTATGTTGAGGGAAATGGCCATTGACTGAAGGACGACATTTCTATCCTCGATACACTACACTCGATACTTTAACCCAAAAGCCAAGTAGGATAATAGCCGTAAATGACTGGAAATATGTCATTAAACCCCATGCTTCTGATCAAGCATCACTGCCCATTCTCTTGACTGATTTAGTTTCTCTAGTGCCTGAATCACACCCGGCAAGTGTTTCGCAATAGGGCGCACCACCTCTATTTGTGCGCTCCAGCGAGTATCTGAAAGTCGATGCAAAGAGCATCCTAAAATCCCCTGTAACATTCCCCAGTGTTCAGGACTCGCACTAAAGAGCACAAAGAGACGATTAATTGCCCCGAAAAATGTCCAACTTTGGACAGGCCTGCGTGACATCAACGTCCACCAAATTCAATGAATATGGAATATGGCTTCCCTGCCATATTTGCCCCATTGTTGTACCCTTGTCCCCTACAGTCTTTAATGTCAATCCCATGGTCTCTCAATGAATCAAGTAGCATTCTGGCAAGTTCTTTCCCCGTTTTCTTTGATAAATCCTTAAAATCAGTGAAACGTTCTTTTATTTCCCACTGACTTGTAGTGTCAGGTCTATGGACATATCTCAGCATCAATACATTTTGCTCTCTATGAGAGATGTCTTGCATTGCATCAGCAATTATCGAGTAGCATGTTGCCTCTTCTCGTTCTTTTTTAATTGTATTTAATACACGCTGACCACACAACTTGATGAATTCATTCTGAATGTGCTACATGTTTCTTTCCCTGTTGCTGGCTCTTTGTCACATTTAACAAATGATCATGAGGAATCGGGTCGTATTTCGTTAACAGCTGAACTAAACCTAAAAACTTGCCATTATCCGGCTCGTATAGCTGATCAGTGTTTCCTCTGAAACTCACATTTCTGGTGGCTAAAAATAAAGTGACAGTAAGTAACCTCTCCAGTAAAGCCTTGTTTCTCTGTATTACAGTTTCGATCATCTTCTGTTGCCGACTGTCTACCCCTGTCCCCTTTAACACAGACCTCTGTATATTCTTCTATTTCCAGTAGCAGTGCTGGTGTGCGCTACATCTTTCGTGTTCTGGGAGCCTATCGTATCATTTTCTCCAATTTATTTTAGCGATGTCCATTCCGCACTTGGTGTTAAGAGCACTGCATGACTTTCTGTCTAATTCAGAGGAGAAAAGTAAACATAGGAGGCACAATAGAGCCTCTTTGCTCCTGCTCTGCACCACCCAGTCCCTCTCAGTTTTTTCCTGTCCATTCAGGGATTTACTGTACAGCAGGTAGCTGGGGAATGCCCTCCCCTCCATGTCTTTAGGGAATTCCTTTGCTGCGTCACTGAATGAAGGCCTACTTGCCATGATGCAAACTATATGTGACCTATCAGAATTGGTCATTTTTTCGGTCCAAAGTCCAGGATCCTCAAAACTGTCCGGGACAACCACAGGAATCTTTGGCGGTTTGTTCAGTGCCTGTCTTGTGACTCTCGTCTGAGCCTCCCTCTCCCTCATCCTCTGCTATCTCACCCTCTCCTCCATCCCCCTGCATTTCCTCACTTAGACCACTGATGTCGTAGGAGCTCTTGCCTCCATCTGCAGTTTGTTGGACAAGGGGATAAGCTAACGCCCTTAACGTTATAAATCATGTGGTCAATGACCTTACGTTTATGTTAGCTAATTGAACATGAATTTCCAAGCAGGGCTCAATAGTTAAGATTTTAATTTTTTTAATTATCTACCTTTTTTTAAATTTAGCTAGCTGGTAGCTAACCACTTAAAATAAATAGCCTATATAGTAGTACTGTAGCCTACAGTAGTAGCCTACTGTACATGACAAGGACCACATCATGAGAGATTGTTAGCCTAACTAAAGTGGCAAACGTAGCAACGACAATGTCTCACCTTGCTCCTTTGATGCCTCAGCATGTCTGTCTTGTTTAAGAAATTTAGTCATTCGCTCCCTTGCCTGTATAATGTCATTTCTTTTTTTTCTTTTCACTTTTGAGCGCCAGATTTGTGAGTAGACATTTTGACAGCTCGCTTTGGTAAAGGGGGTGTGGACAAATTAACATAGGACTACCCTTAAGTCCAAACCATTTTGCAATATAATAGGGGGGACATGTTTCGGCTACATATTGTAGAATGAAGATAAATGATTTGATGGCAAGCATAATTAATTCAAAGCAAATAATGCTAACACTTTCTGAAAGCATATAAATTTGTCTAAATAGTCCACCAATCAATGGCCAACATTTATGAGTGAGGATCACTCTCTCTCCTGGGCCCCCCCTGGGCTAAGCCCGGGACAACTTCCCCGGTTGTCCCCCGCAGACGCCGGGCCTGGTTAGCCTAATTCTCTGTTTCTACTGTGGTTAACCTTGGAACCTTGATAAATATGAGCTAAACGCTAGGTTGACGGAGAAAGTAGCAGAGCTAGAAGCACGTATCTGCACCTTATACGAGATTAAAGCTAGTGAAAAGTTTATCGAGTGCGTCAGTTAGCCTTTCCCCTAACTCAACCCCGGCAGAGCCTTCGCAGCAAGGCGAGTGGGTTACGGTTCGGGAAAATAGACGTAAGCGTAAGCCCCTGGTACACCACCAACCCTCGGTTCATGTTTCAAACAGGTTCTTCCCCCTCAGTAACGCACTTGCTGAGAAGCCTGTTAAAAGAGCCCTGATTATTAGTGATTCCATTCTTAGAAACGTGAAAGTAGAAGTGCCAACGACCATAGTCAATTGCATTCCTGGAGCCAGAGCAACCGACATAGAAGCCAATTTGAAGGTGCTGGCTAAAGCTAAAAGTAAAAGTAAATACTCTAAAATTGTTATTCACGTCGACGCTAACAATGTCTGCATGAGACAATAGGAAATAACAAAGCTAACTATTAAATTGGTGTGCAGGATTGCAAAACAAATGTTGGATTCAGTCATTTTCTCTGGGCCCATCCCCATGTGGCGCGGTGACGAAATCTATAGCAGATTAACGTCACTTAATCGTTGGTTGTCTGAGTGGTGCCCCTCTAACAACGTGGGCATTATATATAATTGGCACAAGTTTTGGGGGAGGCTTGGTCTTTTAAAACGAGATGGCATCCACCCCTCGAGGGAGGGTGCAACAATCATCTCTAGAAACCTGGATCATCTGATGTCTGAACTCCTCTAAACCTTGACTGATCAGGGCCAAGGCCAGGCAGCAGACATTCTGTCCTACACAGATGTCTGCTTTTTCCCTTGAACCACCACTTAAACTCAATCCCATAGAGGCAGTGTCTGCTCCCGACTCCCGATCCCAAACTTCTTAAAAACATCTAGTAAGGGCATTTGTGCTGATAATCTGATAAAAATTAAACTTGACAAACCTTAAAGTAGTACAAATGGTCCTTAAGACTGGGTTAATAAATATTAGATTGTTACAGCCTAAAGCTATGTTAATAAACGAATTGATTACTGATCACCAATTTGATATCTTATGCCTGACTGAAACATGGCTTAAACCTGATAACTTTATCGATCTTAATTAATCAACTCCTCCCAAATACAGTAATCACCAGGTCTCTTGACCTATTGGCAGAGGTGGCGGTGTTGCTGCTGTACACAGCTCCAAACTTCGCGCCACTTTTAAACCTGGCTATAACTTTCATTCGTTTCAACTGTTAGTACTTAGCTTTGCACATCCTGACAAGACTGTGTTCCAGCTATTTACCCTTGTAATAGTTTACAGGCCACCGGGCCCTTATAGTGTCTTCTTATCGGAATTTGCCAACTTTTTATCCGACCTGGTTGTCAATACAGAAAAGGCTGTGATAGTAGGCGACTTTAATGTGCATATGGATAATGAACATGACCCGTTCAGAACAATCAAGCTGTGGATAAACCCACACGTTACTGTAACCATACTCTAGATCTGGTCCTCACATATGGAGCTGATATTAACCAGGTAGAAATTATGCCACACAATCCCGTGTTATTAGACCTATCTCATCTCTTTCAATTTACCGCTAACGTGCTTCACATACTCGGAGCCCAAATATTCTTCTAGGCGCACGTTTTCTTCATACAACCTGTACAATGAAATCTCCTCTAGTCTATGTTCAAACCCTAGCTTAACTGAAATAAATCTACTCACAGACAGTATCGACTCTACTTTGCGTAAAACTCTTGACGCCGTTGCTCCTCTCAAAAGGAAGAAAATCATAGACAAAAAGATAGCACCTTGGTACAATGACCATACGCGTACTCTCAAACAAGCCACGTGTAAACTCGAAAGAAAATGGTGCTCCACCAAATTACAAGTTTTTTTCCTGGCGTGGAAGGAAAGTCTGCTAACCTATAAGCATGCCCTCATAGCTGCCAGATCCAAATATTTCTCTACCTTTATTGAGAAAAATAAGAACAATCCTAGGTGTCTGTTTAGCACTATCGCCAGATTAACTAAGAGTCCTGCATCAGTTAACCCTAACGTGCCAGCTATTCATAGTATCAATGACTTCATGAACTTCTTCAATAGTAAAATCATCACGATAACAGACACAATACAAAAATTTTCATCTACTTCTGCTTCCTGCCTGGCTAGTCCCGTCCCAGACAACATAGGTATGTCTATTAGGCATGCCTCGCGCTTTGACTCTTTTACACCCATTGAACTTAGCGACTTTCTTTCTTTTATCAATTCATCTAATAACTCTACCAGCCAACTAGACCCCATACCAACCAGCTTCCTAAAACAGCTACTACCTGCAACTGGCACACCGTTATTAAATCTTATCAACGTCTCCCTTACGTCTGGACACGTACCTCAGTCTTTCAAAGTAGCAGTTATCAAGTTTCAAAGTAGCAGTTATCAAGTAGCAGTATTCTATGTAATTCTGTCTGCCCAGTGCCGGCCAAAAGCACATGGGCTCCCCCTCTGAGCCGGGTTCTGCTCAAGGTTTCTTCCTGTAAATTAGGGCGTTTTTCCTTGCCACTGTTGCCATAGGCTTGCTCTCAGGGGGTCTTGGGCCTGGGAAAAATGTAAAGCTGCTTTGTGACAACTTGTGTTGTAGAAAGCGCTATACAAATAAAATTGAATTGAATTGAATTGAATCCTTTCTTATGTAGAACACTGAGCTGTTTTTAGTCCTCTTTTATACTTTTTTTTTTCTTTTGAGAGCAGAAGTCTCTTGTATTCACTGTCCCTGCATGATGCTGTCATCAATAATTATCTTTGTACTTCATTTAAGCCTGTGTAGGGCTAATGTACCTGTCACCTGAGTAGATGGAGAGAGTCGGGGAGCCAGAGGGGAGAAGGACATATTGGTGAGCCTCCATTTTTCTCAATCCCTACTGGAGAGTCAAATTGCACTTGTGCATGAAAGCATTTAAGAAAGGGTTTACTGGATATAAATATCCAGACTGATGTTTTACCTGAAGTGAAATGGCATTGACAAGCCCTCATCTTTATTACATTAGAGGAAATGAATTTCAGATAGTGTGACACTTCATAAAGATGTGCAGAATGCTGGATGTAATCTTTTCCTTGTCCTTTTACAAGCACCTGTAGTATCATACTCTTCTAGCATAAACATTAGCTGTCGTTTTGAGTTTTCATTTGGGCTTGTAGTCTCATTAAACCAAATGATCTGTTTGAAGATCCCTGTAGGCTTTGGCCCAGGTTGTCTGTATGCATGGTTGTGTCAGTGTCAAGTGCCAGAGGGAGCATGTCCACTGCATCAGCACAGCGACCCCTGCTTGGCTTGCACTCTCAATGCTGTCATCTAGAGTCACCGATGATTTAAACAACAAGGTTGATCGTCAGAAACTAAAAGCACAATGCCATAGCTCATCTAAACAGTATGAATCACCACTGTATAATTAAGAAACAGCAAAGTGAGTAATGTAAGCAGGGGGCCAATGTCACCACTTAAACAATAATAAAGTGAGTCATTGCATTGGAGTGTAGTGTTACCTGCTTATTCAAACAACAAGGTGATTCAATATTTGAGTGGGGGGTGCAGTGTCACCGCTTGTTAAACCATAGTGATTCATTATGAGGACACAACTTGACAGCTTGACTATCTTGTTACTGTCAGTGTCTCTTGCCATGGCACAACATATCAAATACCAATATATTATTTGTAGAGCAGTGATTCTATAGCACGGGATGTAGTGTAACACAACTTTCTGATGTCAGTACTGTCAGTGATGACAGCTGTTGATGCTTGTGGTGCACATGCTGTGTATAACCAATTTGTAAGTATGTGGACATTATAACAATATTATAGATTACAGAGAAATACAGAGGTGTTGTCTAAAGTCACTGCTGCTCTGTAGAGGATGAATATATAAATTAAAAATTACATGCACACTAATACAGTGTAGAACCCACATATTCAGAAGGATTTTTGAACAGCTGAGGTGGAATTTTAGTTCTGACAGATTTTCTCTGGCCTTTATGCATTTATGCATTCAGGTTGCTCATCTGAGTATGTGCAGACAGCCAGTGGGGCAGTGCCTCTCTGAATGTGTTCAGCGATAAACACAGTTGTGCCCCGTGCCTCATCACTTGGCTGCAGTTAATTGGCATGACCTCTGATCTATCATTAGATCTGGTAGAGCGATGAACCTGTTTCTGGTGCAGAAGCAGCCGCTTCGGCCATGTTTACCTGGAGCAGCGCGTCGCAGAAGCCCAGAGTCAGATGGCTGTATGTTGGATTTAGCCTGGGATTATGTAGGATTGCTAAGAACACCACACCAGTGTATTAAGGTGAGAATTTTAATTCAGAGGGCATACACTGTGCTTCCAGGACTGGTGGGGCAAGTCAAGGTAAATCAGATTTCAGAATATACACTTTTACAGAATGTAGTCCAATAGCCTGTGGCCCTTGATCTGTGTTTGGTGTTTGCCCATGCCCCTTAAGGACTAGTAGTACCAAACCCCTGCAGTAGAGGGAGCTGTAGGAGCTGTCCTGTGTGTGTGATAAAGTCTATGGGGATAGGAAGGGAGTTAAGACTCCCTATGCATATCTTAAAGACCAGAGGTCAAATGAGTTGTGTTTGTGTTCGGGAGTCGCACATGTGACTTGGTTGTGCATCACATCTCTGTCTCTCACACCCCTTGGTCGGAGGAAGTGTGTGTCCCTTGCCCCAGAATGCCTCAATCCTTTCACCACGCACAAAGCCAGACCCAGAATGGATGTGTGCCCTGAGTTGTCAGGTGGTAGGCCATCAGAAGCTACAGCTTTCCAGCTGGGAGGGTCCAGTCCCCTCAGTTTACTCAAGAAGCAAACACAGCAACTCCGTAGCTGATCAGGCAGGTTTGGCTAAGGGCAGGAACAATGTGGTGTGTGAATATTTTGTGGACCAAATTGCTGACAAAAAAACCTCCCTGAAATGGCCTTTACAGCATCACTGTAGGACAATCCACAAACACGCAGTTGTGGACTCTGTTCCCTCTCAGATGCCTGCGCCCACCCCTGCCCATTTACCCCCTCACCCCAGCCCCCCCGCCCATTAGTTTTCTTGGCATTCTTTCTTTGTATGTGCTGCATGACTGTATTATCTCATTATGAGCTCTGAACATGGTTGTTAAAAAGATGGATGCCTTCCGGCCCCTGCTTTGTAAGGAAGGAGGTGCTGGAATGACCCCAGGAATAGATTATTGACAAGGGGTGGAGATTTATGCCCATGTCTGTGGAAAGGGGGTGGAGTGGGTGAGGGATTTGACAAAGGATTTAGCCAGGGCAGTAACTCATGTTCATGCATCTGGGGGTGGGGGAGGTGGGCTGAATCTGTGCAGTGAGTGTGTTCTCAGTATGTCAGTGCTCATTTTCTGTTTTTCTGGGAGAAACATCTGACTAAAGCATTCAGAGGACCCGAGGGCACATGACATCCAAAGATCAGCATGGCCAGTTGATAGGCACCAAATGGGCCTATTTGGAACCTCTGTCTCAAAGTTGGGTCATTGCTGTGATGATGGATGTCTTCAGCAAGGTATGCCAAGGGTTGGTATGCCCAGCCTTTGTGCTTGACTGATTAACTATCTGACTAACTGACTGTATCTTAACGAGTCCCCAGGCAAAACTGAGATCACAGGGGGCATGATGTCAAAGGGGCATCCATTCACATTAGACCCAGAGGCTGGAGGAACTGTCCACCCCTCACCTGGCCCCTTTTACAAACTAACACAAAGGTGACTTTTAGGACATTGAACTATTCAGTCAAACTAGGACAGCATCAATGCCTGGATATATCACCCCCTCTACCCAATACAACACAATTCAATGCATATTCACAAAAACGCTCATTGCTTTTTAATTATTGCTTCAATGCTGGTTTCCAATAGTTTACAGTTCATTAAAACCCAGCAGACTTTGAAATTGGCTCAATATACTTAACAAATGACCTCTGCCGAAGAGCAGAGGGCATTTTTAGAAGGTTTCTGATGGCCTGCTTAGTTTTGCAGGGACTCTGTATAACTTTATTGCAGAATTATTTAGCAAAAAATGAAATGCCAAAATGCCTTTTAATCACTTTCTGAAGAGATTGCAGGGTAAAAATTGTGTGTTTTCTGCAGCACCTCGTCAAACAGACTGAATATAGAGACATCCCAGAAACAGGTGTCTGGAATGTCAGGGCCACCATTTGTTCCTGACTCTCCATTCAGGAGTGAATTGCAAAACCAGTTCCCTGAGCCAGCTGCCACTGCCACAGTGACCACGGTCCACGTCCAGACCTCCCCAGTTGGTGGCAGGGTCCAAAGTCACACTCTGTGGCTGCATGATAAAACAACAAAGGGGAAACCAAAGACCCCGCATGGCATGGTGCAGTCCACCAACCAGGGCCTGGCAAACATGGGCGTGTGCTGACAGGCATAGATGGCATCCTGGCTCCATTCACCAATCACCATCTCATGTTGGACAGGTGGCTTACAGGAAGCATGTGTGTTGTAAGATTATAGTACTTCTAACTTCTGACCAGACGTGGTTCAGAATCAGAGAACTGTTAGCCTGATGGCCTTATTATCATAGTTACAAAGGAAGCGCCACACCTCTTGGGGCCACGCTACAGTTGGAGCCAAGAGCAATTGATTAAGGCAGGCAACAGCCATCAATTGTAGCATACAACCAGGAGTGGGCAATTGGCAACCATCACCACACAAAGGGGCGTTCGGCATCGAAGGATCCTGATTTGCATTGGGAACATAGGTTGATGTTGCAACAGTGTAAACCTATTGTCTGTTGCCATTTGTTTCATGGTATAAAAGGCCAATCATGGTAACAGTCCTCTGAGTTAAAGCTTCGCAGGCAGAGATGCTGCCACATCCCATCTCCACCAAATAAAGCTTGTTCTCCAAGCGCGCTTTTGGTCCGGATCGTTTACTTTTAAAATTAGAAGAAAATCCAACAGTGTGTATGTTTGTGTGTGTGTGCGGGAGGTGGGGATAATCTGTATTGTCTGGAGGGTCAGGGCTACCTTCGTTGCAGTGAGGAATGAACTGAGCGAAAAGGGAATTCCGAACTTCCTTCAGTATCCAGCAACTTTGAAAGTTACTCTGAATGGAGAAATCAAATTTCTGCAAACTCCGGATGAGACTTGCCAGTTCTGCGACTCACTACCCCAAGTTCGTCTCACAGGTATAGAATGATGGTAATGCTGCAGGCTACCTATGGACAATTTAAAGTAGGCCAACTTGGTTTTTTAGTTTCCTTACCTATACAACAGACGGATGTCTGCGACTGTCGTGTTTTGTTTTGTTTTTTTACTCCTGATTTAAACCAGCTTACTATTTTTTCTGTGCGTTTGATATAGGATCGTACAATGCAGTATTTGCTATATGTTATTAGAATTAGAATTAGAATGCCTTTATTGTCATTGCACATTGTTGTACAACGAAATTTGCTGTGCAGCCCCTGAGACGGTACATTAACATTCCACACATGTACACACACACAAACACACAAGTTAATAAATATAAAATAATAATAAAAAAGAATAAAAAGGAGTGGCATATCAAAAACTACTATTGTATATTGCACCATGTAAAAATATTATTGAACTGTGCCAAAATGTACCACTGTACCAATATTATTGCACCTTATAAAACATTTATTGCATGTTACATACAGATGATTTACAAATGTTATTGCACATGGGGGGGTGGGGTAGTGGTGACAGGGAGTCAGTGTTTTGTGTGTTTTGAGTTCAGTTCAGTAATGGCTCTGGGGTAAAAGCTGTTTTTGAGCCTGGAAGTGCAGGTCTTTAAGGCCCTGTTGTGCCTTCCAGATGGCAGCAGAGAGAAGAGGTGATGGCATGGGTGAGTTGCATCCCTCAGAATGCTGCTGGCTCTACAGAGGCAGCGTGATCTGAGGGTGTCTTCCAGTGAGGGCAAGGGGAGTCCAATTATTTTCTGGGCTGTGTTAATGACTCTCTGGAGAGCTCTCCTGTCTGCTGCTGTGCAGTTGGCATACCATGCTGTAATACAGTATGTCAATACACTCTCAATAGAGCAGTGGTAGAAGGACACGAGCAGCTCCGCGGACAAGTTGGTCTTCCTAAGTATCCTTAAAAAGTAGAGCCGATGTTGAGCCTTCTTGACCAGAGCAGTGGAGTTGATTGTCCAGGTGAGGTCCTCTGTGATGTGGGTTCCTAGGAAATTGAAGCTGGAAACCCTCTCCACTTCTTCTCCTTTGATGTTTAGAGGAGAGAGGTCCTCATGGTATCTCCTGAAGTCTATGATGAGTTCTTTAGTTTTTTTGATGTTCAGTGATAGGTTATTCTCTGTGCACCATCCTGCCAGTTTGCAGACTTCATCTCTGTAGCCTGTCTTGTCCCCGTTTGAGATCAATCCCACCACTGTTGTGTCATCTGCAAATTTAATGATTATGTTTGAGGGATATGTGGGGATGCAGTCATATGTATAAAGAGAATAGAGGAAGGGACTCAGCATGCAGCCTTGTGGTGCGCCGGTGCTGAGGGTCAGGCTTGGGGAGACATGGGGGCCGAGTCTGACTGTCTGTGGGCGGTTGGATAGGAAGTCCTTGATCCACATGCACAGTGGTTTACTGAGACCCAGCTCAAGGAGTTTGGTGACCAACCTGCTGGGGACAATAGTGTTGAATGCAGAGCTGTAGTCTATAAAAAGCATCCTCACATATGTCCCCTTCTGTTCGAGGTGGGTCAGTGCTGTGTAGAGAGCCGTGGTGATGGCATCCTCTGTGGATCTATTTGCTCTGTAGGCATACTGGTGCTGGGCCAGGGTGGGGGGGAGGGTGGATTTGATGTGCTTTAAAACCAGTCTTTCAAAGCACTTTGCTATGAAGGGTGTGAGTACCACTGGTCTATAGTCATTCAGACCGCTGATGTTGGTCTGTTTGGGCACTGGTAAGATTGTGGCTGATTTCAGACAGGCAGGTACAGTAGCCTGGGAGAGGGACAAGTTGAAGATGTCAGTAAACACCTCCGCAAGATGATGGGTGCAGTCTCTGAGCACTCTTCCTGGAATCTCATCAGGCCCTGCGGCCTTCTTAACATTCACAGTGCTGAGAAATCGCCTTACCTCCCGTGTCTGTATGGTAAGTAAGTGACTGGTGGTAGCTGGTGGGGGTGTGGCTACATTGTCTAACCCTTTTACCCCAAAGTGGGCAAAGAAGCAGTTGAGTTCTTCTGCCAGCGAGGCATTGTTGTCTGTAGGTGGGTCTTTGTTGCTCCTGTAATTGGTAATGTGCTGGATGACCTGCCACACACGTGTTGGATCCCTGTTGGTGAAGTGTTCCTCGATACTTTTCTTATACGCGGCCTTAGCACATTTGATGCTTTTCTTCAGGTTGTGTCTGGCAGCACTGTACTGTTCTCTGTCACTAGATCTGAAGGCTGCGTTGCGGTCCTTTAAGAGCATCTGGACCTCCTTTGTCATCCACGGTTTCCTGTTTGGGAAAACACGGATGCGTTGGTTGATGGTTGATGGTTATTTGTTAGTTAACGGTCCGTAGCCTATAGACTCCACCTTGTGTTACTATTAAGTGCTTTTCCTGAACATTGGGGAATAATTAGTCAAGCTTTTGTGGTCTGGTATTTGTACTTTTTAGTTTACCTTTTGCAATTCTTTACTCTATCATAGTACACGCTTATAGAGGTGATGCTTTATTTTCTATATTAGATAACTGGGCTTATGTCAGCGCCCTGACTTTGTGTGAGCCATTGCTGATGTCACAGATTGTTAATAGGGAACATGGCAGACATAGGCTTGTTCTATGCCCTGTTTGCATAGGGTTTGGGGAATTTGTTTTACACAGACCAGGGGTGGAGCCTATGGCTCATTGCAGAGGGGGCGAGGACCTGTAGTGGGCCCTTATACAGCCTATTATTGGCTGTATGGAGATGCAAGACAGATACAAGGGGAAACATATGGAGACAAAAGGGCGGAACTGAGAGAAATGCAGACTACAATGAGGTGTACTATTTCAGCACACCTCATTGCGTGAGACCATTTTTGAATACCGTGGCTCCATCAGCAGCAGGGTTGGGAGGGTTACTTTAAAAATGTATTCTGATACAATTACTAATTACCTGTTAAAAAAATGTAATCAGTAACCTAATCCAAGTATGACAATATTAAAGTAACATAACTTGATTACTTTCCTTTACTTTTGAATTGGATTGGATGTGCTAGTGAAATTGTTTAGCCTAATATAATGTTTTATGTTCCTTGTTAGGTTTATTAATTGTTTGTATCCCTTCCTTTGTTATGTGCGAATGCGCGTTTAGATTAATAGTGGTAACCAGGGTGCGAAATACGGGGGGTCTCGGGGGTCCCCCTGAAAGCCTCAACAGCAAAAATTGTCACTTGCAATTGTCGCTAAAAATGTCTTTTAACCCTTAAAGCCTGACAGATGCAGCCTGCATCCAAATTCACATTCCTTCTCTGTTGAATTGCTCAGGAAGTATTCATCGCTAAGGATGCTAGTTGCTTGTCTATGCGACAAAGTGTTGGAGAGAAAAATAATTTTGAATTTACATCGTATTTAATCAGTTACAATCTGTATACAGCTCTGCATCCATCTCCACACCCATTACTCTTGTTTGAATTACTCATGAACTCGTCATTGCGTAGATATAGAACACATATCACAAGAGAGGGCGGAATGGGAGCTTTGTAATGATGCTAGTCACATATTTGTACATACCTAAGTAATCACGTTATGAAGACAGATAAAATTTCTGCAAAGTAATCTATCAAAGTAATCTTAGTATCTTTACTAATTTCTTCACCCATTTTCACACTCCTGCTTCTCGGTTGAATAAGTCACAAAGTCCCCACAACATAGGCCTACCACATATGAAAATAAACAGAACTTACCCTTTCCGATGATACTAGTTTTTTCTCTGTGTGACGAAGCGTTGTTGAGTAATCCGGTTTTGAAATCAAAGCAAATTTCTGCATTGTCTCCAACATAGGGCTGATATTATTTTTCGTACAAAGTGGGATGTAAACACAAAATAATGTATTTGCTTTTCATTGCAATGAGTCAAAAGCCATCTCCCAGAGCCCTCCCATTTTGTTGTTTCTCCCGGGAAACTCCATGGCAAACTTTAATTGTCATACACGGATCCATAAGTTTTGCATGTTTGTTTGACGTTATCCAAGTTGCAAGATCATCTATGAAACACAATCTACACACTACATACAATTATTTACTATCCAACGCCCCCCGCCAAAAAAACCTCCCGTATTTTGAAACCTAAATGTTGGCAGGTATGGGTAGGGGACCCCCCGATTGCCACTGCGTATTTCGCACACTGGCGGTAACTATGCGAATTTACTAGCTATAATGTTAATTTGGTAGCTAGCTAGCTAGCTAACAGTACTAAAGTTGTCAGAACAGGTTGCTTGCAGTGTCTGTGGTAAAATTAACTATTTGGTCAGAGGAGACATGATGAGGCTGTAGCTATTAGTTTGATAGCTAGCCAGATAGCTATTAGTAATATGACAGTTGAGGAAAGTGCGTGAAAGCCAAATTAGCTAACAAGCTATCTAGCTTTCTATGTTGTTTTTTATTTTATTTTTTTTATTGTGATAGTAGCTAGCTAGTTACGTTTATTGTTTTGTTTGTATTGTAGCTAGCTAGCTAGATGTGTCTTTGTAAGGTGGTATGTGTACTTTTCAGTTGAATGTGCAAGTAGCTAGCTAGCTAATTTAGCTTTCAAGCACTTTAGTAACTATCAAACGTTAACGTTAACTTTAGCTACCTGGATTTCTGTGTAGTAAACATTAGCGGTTGGTCTTACCTATATCCTATTTGTTTCTTAAAATTGCATGTCGAGTCCTTGGATGATGACAGCATTTCCACAGCTGTAAGGCATAACTTCCACTGTGCTGTGATGTTGTTCCCCTTTTCTGCTTTGAAGACAAGCTAATGGTGAAATTTCCACCCAGTGAGAGCATTTTTTTCGCTAGAGGCCATGATAATGAATTGGCAACTGTAGGATTGCCTATGGTTTGACTTGAGACCAGACTGGTGTTGTGAGACTTGTTAAGTGTTGTAATGTGTGCGCATGGTCATGGTAGTATATCATTCTTTATTTTAAAATGTATTTTAAAATTGTAATCCTGCTAATAATCCCCATTTTCACTAAATGTATCGGTAATCTGATCTGATCGGTAGTTATCTGATCGGTAGTTCCTTACGTCTTTTTTTCTGTAATGGAATACAGTTACCTTTTTTTGTATCCTAATTACATAACACTATTACATGTATTCCGTTACTCCCCAAGCCTGGTCAGCAGTGATGGCGATGGGAAATAAAACAAGACAGCCGGCGATCACCTAGTTCCTATACTTTGGGACTCGAACAGAGGGCATAATTTTTCTGTTTGTACACTTACACAAGGATACTGGACAGGGAATAAAGTTTTTGGTAACTCTATTGTGTCTCTGCTCATACAAAATAAATATCGCGGTGAGAAACTTAGCTAGGGGTTGGTCGAAACCATTTCATCCTCAGTCTGGCTTTTTATTTTTTTCCCACAAACAAGACACACAAACAAACTTTATTCAAAATATTCAGCTAAACAACAAAAATGCATGTTCAGTCAGGCAGATTGGGCCCAAGGTGGGCCCCTTTGTAACTGGAAGAACCATGGGCCCGGGGCAGCCGAACTCTCTGCCTCCCCCACTCGCTCTGCTACAGACACAGACCTTTGTTTCTTGATCCTGGGGAGAGTGGGGGGTGGGATGTTGTAATCCAAAATTATACGGGGATCATCAACTGAGCCCTGATTAATTTCAATAAAATCTGAAAGTATTGCTTTAAATTCAGTACAAAAGTTTTTAACACGTTGTAATGCTGGATTAAATCACCAATGAGGGGTCTGTGGCGGTCAATTAACTAGTGAGAGTCTTAGAAGATTACTGCTGTGATCAGACAGTGACATGGGCCAAATGTCTGAATTAAGTGATGATGGGGGAAGAGTACAGGAAATAAACACAAAATCAATCTGGGAATAGGACTTGTGCCTAAATGAAAAGAAAGTATATGCTCTTGTAGAGGGATTAAGCAAACGCCATGAATCTACCAATGATAAAGAAGACACACAACGCCTGAGTTTATCAGCGGAAAGTGCCTGAGAATGGGTTTCACTCTCTCCTGATCTATCCAGATCATGGGAAATGACAGTGTTCATGTCTGCCCCCATCACCACCTCAGAATCTGACATATTGAGAAGATAGTTTGTCAGCACAGAGAAAAAGTTAGGGTCATAGGTGGATGGAGGATAAACAGAAAGAAAAGCTAATTTCCTATTTTCAACTAATACCTTTATGTGAGTTATTCTACCATCTGCATCATTGCCCTGTTCCAGTATATTAATACTTAGGTTTCTCAGTATTAATATCATAACACCTTTAGTTCTGTTAACGGCAGTCGAACAAGAAAATTTGATGTTGCACCTGTGGGCATCACCCTTCCTTAGATGAGTTTCCTGAATCAAAGCTACTGTATGTCTTTAGGTGCATATATGTTGACATGTATATGTCACTATTATTATTATATATATACAATATGTTATATTGTTGTATATATAATATTTTATATGTATAATATTTGTATATATACTGTGTGTATATATATTGTACATATATGCATATAATATTGTATATATACTGTTCATATATTTCTGCCAGATGTTTACCACAGGGTTTTTTTGCGGGTGGGTAAGTGGGTGAAGGATGGGGACACGGGATTGTTTTGTGTTTTTGCATTTTGTTTCTGTGCCTTTTGTATCCACAAAATAAAAATAATTGTTCACACGAAAAAAATTATGCATCATTTAATGTAATTATATATTATGGATACATTTAAATGTGATATATGTACTTACCTGTGTAAGTTTTATTAGCAGTGTGTCTAATGAAGATGCATTTTACTAACAGACCTTAAATATCAGTTTGTGTAGATGTCTATATTTTATATATTTGGCCATGACTGTATATTCAGTGTGCTCTTTGAAATTTTCCATATATAAACTGAGCACCATCCACAGAAAAGCAATTCCTCTTCAAGATATAGTATAGCGCAGGCAGAGATACACTGTATGGACAAAAGTATTTGGCCACACCTGTTTTTCAGGGTTTGGGCTAGGCCTCTTATCTCCAGTGAAGGGCAATCTTAATGCTTCCGCATACCACAACATTTTCGAAAATGCTATGCTTCCAACTTTGTGGCAACAGTTAGGGAAGGCCCTTTTCTATTCCAACATGACTGTGTCCCAGTGCACAAAGCAAGGACTATAAAGACATGGTTTGAAGAACTTGACTGGCCCGCACAGAGCCCTGACCTCAACCCCATCGAGCACCTTTGGGATGAACTGGAACAGAGATTGCAAGCAGGCCGTCTTGTCCGACATCAGTGCCTTACCTCACAAATGCTCTACAGAATGAATGGGCACAAATTCCCACAGAAACACTCCAAAATCTTGTGGAAAGCCTTCCAAGAAGAGTGGAAGCTGCTATAGCTGCAAAAGGGGGACCAGCTCCATATTAAAGTATATGTATTTGAATACAATGTCATTACAATGTAATGGTCAGGCATCTGAATACTTTTGTCCATATAGTGTGTGATGAATGGTATTCCCTCTTGTGCACTGTGAATATTCTCTTGCATATAGATTTACAGAAGTCTCTAATGCAAACAGGCCATCTTCACTGTGCAGCATTCACCAGATTGATGGAGGAATCTTTTGAATTAGGTGATTTATCAACCACACAGATGTAACAGTGCACGGTGCTGTAGGGCAAAATACCTGCGTTTTGCAGTCTCTGATGGAAATCTAATTCACTACAAATAGCTCTGCGAAATGAGCCATGTGTTACACCCTCTACTTTGTCCTGAGCACACTCTTTGTGGTCCTCAGAGTGAAGAAGGCATGTTTGAGACCTTCTGACCATGGGTTAAGTTCAAGTGGGAATGGGGTAACTCTGTCAAATGTGTTTGACACATGCATATTACTGTGTAAGTATTTGAAAGGTTTTTTTTTTGTTTTCCCCCTTGGTGTTAATTTGCTGGTGCGTAGCAGATGAACTGAGAAGGGACTGGAAAAGGGGGGTCTCTCAGATCAGTGCTGGCTCAAGGCCCTTTGATATCATCAAATTAGGCTCTGGTAAAACAACCACAGGCCCTGTGTTTCTGTTCACATAAGGAACTCATGCTACTTTCTGTGAAAAGTAGGTGAACATGCCATCATCACTGTTTTGGGGATCATACAGTAGGTTGACCCACTTAAAATGCTTTTAGGAGCTGGCTGTAGAGGACATGTGTGACAGATAGTGTGATCATTTTGCCTCCTGTTTCTCTCTGTGGTTTGAAAAGGCAGTTTCTGTATAAGTGCCCAGGGAATTGCATCCCAGAAATACGCTTTACATGTCTGGATATACAAATACCAGAACTGGGTCTTACTCTGCCCTAAAGCCAGCTTTCTGAGATGTTCAAAGGTAGGTCCTTAAGTATTGTCATTACTCAATCTTTGCCCTATATTAAAGATGGAGCAAGACAGTTGGGTATAGTTCCTTAAAAACAAAACCAACCTGTATCATTGCCTACTTATTAATGACACAAAGCAGCAATGTGTTTGCATCAGTTAGCTCAGGGAAAGCTGGTTTGTAAGGTAGCTACAATGACTGACAAAATGTAACTGACTGCCAGTAGCAACTTTGCAATTGTGAAGGTTTTCTTCTAGCCTAATATGAACAACTAGCTAGCTAGCTAGCTAGCTAACAAACATGAACAACTACGTTTCTCTTGAATTGCACTAAATTACATTGCATTGGTTAGCAAGTGTTGCAGTTCAAGTGTAGCTAGCTAGTTAAGTAGCTAGGTAGGGGTTGGGCACTATATTAAAGTTAAAAAAGCTAAAAAGCTGTGACTGCAGTGCACATATATATGAATATGTGTACCAGGCATCTCCATGATTTTGGACACCCTTCTCCATGCATGTTTTTATTTAGGCTATATCTCTGTATGTATCAAGAGACAAATTGCAGAGTATGGGGAAACCCGACACTGCCACAATAAGCTTCTCCTCCATGTTTGACTGGAACCAAAATGTTGGATCATTTGTTTCAGCAACGTGTGTCACGCTGCCTTCGCCGTGTCACATTGCTCAGTATTTGCATAAACCAGACCTCAGGTCTAGTGTATTTTAGCCCCACCTAGTTGACTTTGCAACGGCCACTTGTCTCTTGCCACTGTAAATCGGCAACTCTCATTGAAAATGAATGGCAGGTCGTTAAACATTAAAAGTTAAATGAGAGAGCGACATCCGACAGATAGGCTATGTCAGAGCCCATCTATTTAATTCTTTGGCTATGTTTAACCATTTCGGAAATGAACCTAGAAAACTGGAAAAAAATGCATATTAGCCTAAAAGCTTGATCCAGAAATTTTACAGATCGATATTGAATCGGACGAATTTCAAAAAACAATTAATCGAAGAAACAATATTTTTGCACACCCCTAATGTTAATTGTTTTGAATGAAACTTGTAACATTGGCTGTTATAAGCAGCAGTAATGAAGTCTGCTTTATGAGTTAATATGGTCAATTCCATTCCATTACTGCATTACTTTATAATCGTTTAGCAGATGCACTTATCCAGAGCAACATCCAGCACAAAAGAACAGAAGTGTATTCATTCAAGTTGAATGAGCAACATTGTCAGACAAATAACACTCCCAGACCAGTGAGTGTGAGCATAACACTATTCAAGCCCTACTACAGGTTAACCTGTGCATGGTATGCTACCATACATCAGTGACTAGATCACAGAATCCAGCACACATCATGATACTACACATAATAAACAAAATAAACAACGAGAAATACAAGAAACAGTTATTAGGGGGTGGGGATTGAGGTGGAACCGAGATGCAGTCTGAAGTCTTCAGTCTGTGTTGGAAGATTGCCAGTAATTCATCTGTGCTGACCGCCAGGAGAATTCATTTCACCACTGAGGGACCAGTGCAAATGGGGATTGTGTCTGAGAGGAGTGACCGCGGTGGGATGGGACAGTCAGTTGCCCTGTGGTTGTAGATTGTTGTGATCATGGTGGAGCATACAATTTGAAGACCGAATGTATCTATGAGGGGGCTGTCCAACTCATTGTCCTGTATGCCAGCACCAAGGTTTTGAACTTGATGCGACTGACAATGAGAAGCCAAAGTCATTCAGCTGCATTTTGGATTAGTTGTAGGGGTTTGATGGCACAGGCAAGAAGCCAAGCAAAGAGGGAGTTATAGTACTCCAGGCATCAGAGGACCAGGGCCTGAACTAGGAGCTGTGTAGAATACATAGTGGGGTACTGGATATTGTACAAAAAGAATCTGCATGCCCGACTCACCACTGCAACCTGAGAAAAGAAGGACAGTTAGCTGTCAAGTATTATACCAAGGCTTTGTGCTGTTGGTGAAATGACCTGTACAGTCTAGGACGAGGGAGAAGTCTTGAAATGGTGAGGACCTGGATGGGATAAAAAGCATCTAAGCCAGGTTAAGCTTTAGGTGGTGGTCCACCATCCACTGTGAAATGTCCTTCTGGCAAGCTCAGATGTAAGTAGAGAACTGTGTGTCAGTTGAGTGTCTTCAGCATAGAAGTGGTATGAAAAGCTATGTGAGGAGGTGACAGAGGTAAGAAATTGCATGTAAAGACAGAAGAGGAGCATGGAGCATTGATGGACACCTGTAGGCAGGCTGTGGGGTTTAGACAACCCACCACTTGAGGGCACCCTGAAAGAGTGTCCAGAGAGGTAGGATTGAACCCAAAGAGGAGCAGTGCCAGTGATCCCCCAACTTAGCAAGGGTAGACAGAAGTAGAGTGTGGTCCACTGTATCAAAAGCTACAGTAAGGTCCAGGAGAATTAAGACTGAGGAGTGGGAGGAAGCTCTGGCTGAAGAGCTTCCTCCCAAAGGGTAGTCTCTGTGGAATGACGAGCCCTGAAGCTAGACTGAAAAGGGTTAAGAAGATTGTTCTAGGAGAGAAAGCAGGATAGTTTGTTAGCCACAGCGCATTCAAGTGTTTTAGAGAGAAAGGGAAGGAGAGAGACTGGTTGATAGTTCTGGACAGCAGATGGGTCCAGAGTCCTTCCCCAATTAGTTTGAAGGAAAATGGGTATCTGACATTTTACTTTACATTCAGCCAATGAAGCAAAATAGCAGAAGAAATGCATGGCTGAGATGAGTTCTTTTTGTGTTCTACACCTGTGTGGCCAGACTTCTATTCTTGCATCTCATATTGTATCTCTTATCTCATATTTTTGTATCTCACATTAAGACTGAGATGCACAAATGGAAATGGAGACCTGGGTTCTATAATAGCAACTCCCAGTAGTACTAACCACACCAGAATTGTCAATAGTGTTTCTTGTGCCCTGAGTAGCATTTGAAGCTAGAACATGTACCTGAACTCAAATACCTGTCCATAGTCTATACTCATTCTACTGTCTGAATCCTGTACAGGGTCAATGAGGAGGAAGAGACCATCTGGATAAGGATGTAAGCCAAAAAGCATCCTGCATTACTCCATCTGTTAAGAACAGGGTGTTACAGATCATAGACATTGCTATATAGCTCCCTGCTCCCTGGTTCAGCAGAGGAGATGCAGAGGTAGGGGCTGGCTGGGGAACATGCAGGAGATGACTATTCTCAACCAAGCATTTCCCTCCTATTTTTTTAAAGGCAGGGGGTTTTTGGGAGTCCTCATTAAGATGCTGCTTTGGGCCCTGGCTCCGTGGCACAGTTGGGCAATGGGACCGTGTTGAGAGGGCAGAGTGTGTGGGTGCCAGCTCTGGAGCAGGGTGGGTGGGGGTGCCTTCTGTTTGCCAAAACTCTGTGCCTTTTTATCAGTTCATCCAAGCTCTCAGTGCTTGCTCCATCTCTTGCTCTCTCTCACTTGTTCATGTGTTCCTTCTTCATAGCTCTTTCTCCCTCTCAAATGGAAAGCATTGTTAATGAACACCCATTGTAATCTTTCCCAGGGAAAACCCAAGGAGTTGCTCAAGCGACATCTGTTTGATAGTGGTAGGCGTTTGATGAATTAGGGTTTTCCTCCCCAGTAACACAGTATGTCGACTGGCTGACTGATCACGGCTACACTATCAGTGCTCAGGAACACAGTGTACATCCAGGGGACTGTGTCCAGCTATGCTTATACAGGCACTCTCCTGGACAGATAATCATAAACCATTGCTATAACTCTGTCTAAGGGTACTTTAGTACCAAAATTAATATAGTGATAGAATCATAATGTAATATCTCTGTTAACATTATATCTGCTTAGGTTAGCATGATTGTGTACCTTTTATTTTGATGAAACCTGACTGTGTGCACTGTTTCTGCACTAATGTTTTGTTCAGTTGCATGTGTATATTGTATGTATGTATGTATGTACAGTACCAGTCAAATGTTTGGACACACCTGATTAAGATAATGGGAAGCATGCATTCAAAGACATTTTGATCTAAAGACTTATGCGTAAATGCTTGAAATCTGTTTCTTCGGCACCACTTTCACTATTTATATTTGTCTATGTATGACTCTCTTTCCAAAAGAATTATTTTCTAGTTTTCATGTCTTTACTATTAATCTGAAATGTGTAAAACAGTAAAAATAAAGAAAAACCCTTGGATGAGTGGGTGTGTCCAAACTTTTGACAGCTACGGTATGCATATATGTATGTATGTATGTGTGTGTATATACACTGATGAGTGAAAACATTATGACCACCTGCCTAATATGCTGTAGGTCCTTCTTGTGCTGCCAAAACAGCGCCGACCTGCTGAGTTATGGACTCTACAAGACCCCTGAAGGTGTCCTGTGGTATCTGACACCAAAACATTGGCAGAAGATCCGTCAAGTCCTGTAAGTTGCGAGGTGGAGCCACCATGGATCGGATTTGTTGGTCCAACACATCCCAAAAATGCTCAATCGGATTGAGATCTGGAGAATTTGGAGGCCGGGGCAACACCGTGAACACTTCATCATGTTCCTCAAACCATTCCCGAACAATGTGTGCAGTGTGGCAGGGTGCATTATCCTGCTGAAAGAGGCCACTGCCATCAGGGAATACCATTGCCATGAAGGGGTGTACCTGGTCTGCAACGATGTTTAGGTAGATGGCACGTGTCAAATTGATGTCCACATGAATGGCTAGACCCAGGGTTTCCCAGCAGAACATTGCCCAGAGCACCACACTCCCTCCACTGGCTTGTCGTCTGCCCACAGTGCATCCTGGTGCCATCAGTTCCCTAGGTAAACGCCGCTCACGTACACAGCCATCCACATGAGCTATAAGAAAACGGGACTCATCGGACCAGGTGACCTTCTTCCACTGCTCCAAGGTCCAGTTCCGATGCTTGCGTGCCCATTGTAGGCACTTTTTATGGTGGACAAGGGTCATCATGGGCACTCTGACTGGTCTGCGGCTACATAGCCCCATACACAGCAGGGTGCAATGCACTGTGTGTTGTGACGCATTCCTCCCGTAACCATCGTTAAAATTTTCTGTGACTTGTGGCACAGTAGACTTTCTCTCGGTTCAGACCAGATGGGATAGCCTTCGTTGCCCTCGCGCATCGATGAGCCTTGGGTGCCCGACACCCTGTCGCCAGTTTGTGGTTTGTCCCTCCTCGGACCACTGTCGGTAGGTACTCACCACTGCTGACCGGGAGCACCCCACAAGCCTTGTCATTTCAGAGATGCTCTGACCCAGTCGTCTGGCCATAACAATTTGGCCCTTGTCAAAGTCGCTCAGGTCTTTATCCCTGCCCATTGCTCCTGCATCCAACATGTTGACTACAAGAACTGATTGTTCACTTACCATCTAATCTACCCAGACCTTGACATGTGTCCTTGTTTGGAGATGACCCTCGCCTTCTCTGCAATCAACAGGACAGCCCCTGCCTACCTCCAAGAACTCATCCAGCCCTACACACCAGCCCGACCCCTGCGCTCAGCAGCAACTGGACGCCTCGCTCCTTGCATGGTCAAGGCAGGAGGTGCTTGTTCTGCCAGACATTGGCGTTTCACCTACATCGCTCCCCAGTGGTGGAACGAACTCCCTGTCCCACTACGGACAGCTCCTTCATCCCATTCCTTCAGACGGGGCCTGAAGACGCACCTCTTCAGACTCTACCTGGACTGACCCAGCACACAATTGCTGCCCCCCCCCCCAATCAGTGCTGTTGTAAATTGCTGTGCTTTTTAAATTGTGCTTTTTAAATTGTTTCTTGTTGCCGCCTTTACCCTGACACTCATTGCGCTGTTTGAAGTTGTTGAAGTTTGCCGTTTGAAGGTGTATCATATTAGTTGCCCTATAGGCTGTAATTGTACAAATCTGATAGTACTGTGTCCTCAAACAGACCTTGCTCTCAGCTGAGAACTGTCTCATTGTGGAACTGTACTGTTGCTATACTTGCTGTATGCACTTTTGTAAGTCACTTTGGATAAAAGCGTCTGCTAAATACATAAATGTAAATGTAAATGTTATTCAGTTCACCTGGTATGGTCATAATGTTTTGGCTCATCAGTGTACATATGCATGTATGTACCATGTGTAAGACATAGCATATGAGTTTGAACATGCAGGTTTGGTCACCCTAATGTGGTATTTGTTCATCATCTGAAAGCCGACAGGCCCAAAGTGAGATGCACGTAGAGGTTGGAGGAAGAACTGACCACGAACCAGTGGTGAGTGCCAAGGAAACAAGGAACTTTCTCAAACTGGCAACGGTCCCCAGACGGGGGGGGGGGGGGGGGGGGGGGCATTCAGTGAAGACTGGGAAATATGGACAGCACACTCTTTCTGCTCTCTTAGCCTGTCATCAGAACCTGCCCTGAACCATTTAGGCCAGGCGCAACCCTCCTGCTCAGAGCAAGTATCCAACACCCTTATTAGTATAGCTTAGTCCCCCCAGCCCCCCGTGTTAACTGTGAATGTGTATAGTGCCGTTGTACCCTATATATCAGCAGATCTGTCATACTGAGCAAATCCAGTGTACATGCAAAGGGGGAAGAGGGAATGACTCCTTTTTTGTTTGCTGTTGAGGTTATTGCTATTAGCAGTTCTCTTGATTGGGGTTTATCCCCAGGCCAGTGATGAGAATGAGATGTCTTATTAATTTGTTAGCTGAGTGTGACATTGACTGGAAGCTTGAGGGGCTGATGTGAAGCTGAGCCATTTCTTTTCAGTCTCTGGGAGGTTGTGAGAGTCTCAAAGTTACTGTTGCTAGGGTGTCTCTCCCAGTTCCTCACCCTCCATGACCAAGATCTCATACTGCCCTCTGTGTAATGTTGTTCCAAGGTTATGAGGATGGTGAGCATCCAGGTAATAGCAAATCATGTTCACAAATGCATATTCAGAAGGTTTTGAATATTGAATGTTTTGGACCTATCAAAGTGGAGTCGGTGCACTTTGTGTCAGTCAACTCACAGCCCTGGATATTGAGTGACTTTTTCCTGACTCTTTAATGTTTCTTAATCATGTTCATCAATGGCAGTGAAGATGAGGCATAATCAAACACATCCTAATGACTGTCAGCTTGATTGTTCAAAAGAGTATTTTAACACCTGTCCCTCATTCAGATTAAAGCTGTCAGTGGTTATCTCTTAAGCTGTAGGATTTCAGCTCTTTTCCTATGAGTTTAAGGTTTGGGAAATAAAAGGTCGAAATCACTGAATTACGAGCATTGCCCTGAGACTATCAATTTCCTCATAATGAAATGTGTGATAATTACAGGGAAGTGTCATTCATGTGTGAATTGAGACCAGTTAGTTTTGTCTTTTTTTTGTATTGATGTTACCCCTTGAGTAAATAATATAGCTGTATTTTGAAACATTTTCACTTTCACTGGGTTTGTAGTTTTGGCCCTCACCTATTGGTACAATACCAATCAGAAAGCTGATTGAAACAGCATTGCTGCTCAGTGACAACTTAAGGCCAGGTGATTCCCTGTGAGAGGGGACTGATGTAGGGGTGGAAACAGGGAAAGGGATTGGGAAGGAAGCTGTGGCAATCAAACGCAGCAGAGAATGGGACACTCAGGTAATGTAACCATGCACATAGATGGTAATTGGCTAGTCAGGAGGAGCACCGTTGAGTGACACTCTACCTGAGCCTTACTTCAGTTGACAAAATTAAAGTTTTTTTAAAGTTACGAGTTACCTTGAATGATAGCCCCGTGTGAAGCAAAGAAATCAGTATATGCCAGTGCACACTAGGAAAATACATTACCATATTTATTTAAGAAGGATCTTTATTATAGCAGATATATTAATACAGTGGCTATACAGCTAAGGTCCTTGTTCATGCTGACAGTTAGAAACCAGCATATTGACTCTGACACTCTAGAGGGAGGGGGTGTCTGTTGTTGGTGGTCTTCAGCATGCTGCCAGTTTTATAGACAGGTTGTCCTCCACATGTCCCCACACCCCCCACCCCCTAGAGGCCTAACACATTTCTGTCACTTAGCTCTGCCCATCTTTCCTCCTGCACTCATCCTTGGGAGCAAACCTGGGTTTCGAATATTCTGCATTGTTTTTCCTCTCTCTCTCTCTCTGTTTCTGTATCCTCGCCCCTCTGTACCATTCTCTGCCTGAAAGATGGGATAAGGTGGATGCTGGTGTGAAATTAAATTCCAGCCCTCCCTCAATAGCCATGGCTGATCCCAAGCAATTACACAACCCATTAACTCGGTGTGGGAGTTAAGCTAAGCACCCTCCAGCCCTGTAAAACCACATTTGTGCCCTTAGTCAAGTCAAGACTACAACAAATGAAAAAGGAGGGTGCCTTATCTTGTTAGTCTAAGCCTTAAATTATTCCATGAATCTCTAGGCTGGCATGGAGGCCGTTGTTCACTTACTGAATGCTGGCTGACATAACTTTCTGTGGCAGACTTTGGAATTGCCTGGTGAGTATGCTCTGTAACCAGCACTGAAGGACCACAGAATGCACTTTGGAACCAATGGCGTACCTCAATTTTTTTAATCAGATATGGTGCCATTCCCACTGATACTCTGAGTTCTACCTTAAAGCCTGAAATTGTCATTATTTGATGTCTCATCATTATTTCTAATGTAAGGATAAAGGGCGTACTTTATATTTGGATCATTTGCAATCAACAGACTTGATACTTGATGTTCCCCCTAATTCACCACCAAATAACAATGATATCTTTCAGCTTACTGCTTTTCCTTCAGAGCTCTCTGTCTTTGATTTAGAGGACATATCATTCGTTCAGTGTGTTTCTGGAATTTGCCACGTTAGCATGCTGGAACGCACTGAAGCTGTTGTTGTGCGCCTGAAGTGGATGCGTGTTTGTGTGTGTGTCCTAATGGAGCTGCCAGTGCGGGAGATGGCCCTCACATCTGGGAATAGCATTCCTATGATGATGTTCCTTCTTGTTAATTCAAGCCAGCAGAGCCATTTAATACTGACGCAAGCAGGCCCCAGAGAGTTGGACTCCTATTGGGCACTGGCTTCTCGCATGCTTTTTACGTCACACTTCGAGCCATCGTGAATCAGACTGTACTGGTAAAGCAGGGTCACTTTGTTTGGTCTGTGACTTATGCGTGTGTCCATGTTGACAGAACATCAGAAAATCAAAGTCTAGGACCTTGCACCACAGGATCTCCTGTAGATCAGGCTAGAAATATTTGGAAGTATTAAAGATCTTGTCATACTCTGTTGTTGAAAAGTGTCAAACTGCCTCGTATTTATGGAACTGGTGCACTGTCTTTCATAACTTCTTGATATTTTTTTAATAAACTCTGTACAGTGTCCTGTTTCAATTTCCTGTATTTGTGGGCAGTACTCCCTGTGTTAGTAGTTTCTGTCCATGTGAAACTGAGACTGTGCTGCAGCAGGCCATGACTTTGCAGCTCTGTGATGCAGTGAATACGGCGCAGCTTGGGGCAGAAGTGAGGGTGTCAGAGCAGGATAGAGGGTATAGGATGTTTACTGCATCAGTGCTGAGGTAATAGGATACTGTTGGGAAATTTTCTGTGGGGATAGGCTGCTGCTCAGTATGGACCTCAGAGTATTGGCTGCTGATTGGAGCATAAGTATAGGGGTATAGGGTACTGAAGGGAGAAATGCTCAAGGCATGGGGTGATGATTGGATCAGGGCTAGGTATTTCTTGTGGGGTGCTGATTGTAGCAGTACTGGATGAATAGGATGGTGACTGGAGCCAGAATAGGGGTATAGGATAATATTCTTCTAAAATGAGGAGTCAACATGGGCAGTTTTCAACAGTTAAATGTTGTCATTTTCTTGTGATTTGTGCTAAATTGATCTATCGGCTGCCATATGCCTTTATGCAGAAAGACATATGGACTCTGGCAGAAGGGACTGGGCAGTCCTTACAATGTGTGTAGACCACAATGAACCATAATGTTAGAGCGTCTATGCATGTATAATGTTCTTATTGGCTTACTCGTACTATGCTTGTTCATTTCTTGGAAAGTTAGCATGGCTTCAGTTGATATGTGTCATACCCAAATACCAAAATGCACTCTGTGATTCCAAGAAGTCTACCCAATTTAGTTTTCACGTCCCCTAGTTAACACATCACAGTAAAAACTTAGCCTTTAGATGGTCTTTCCACCAACCCAAAACCTACTGTTGCAGACATAAGCCTCTGGACAAGTTCAGAGAGATGTTTCAGTGTCGTTTCTTTGTTTGGTGTGATAGTCTTGCCCCCTGTCTGTGTGTCTATGTGTATGTGTAGGTGTAGGTGTAGGTGTTTGTGTTTGTGTGTGTGTGTGTCTGTGTGAGTGTGTGTGTGTGTGTTCATGTGCATGTGCGTGTGTGTGTGTTTGCTGTTATAGACTGCAGCACTACAGCTAAGCCTCGTTACTAACCGTTTCTATTGAAATTCAGTTTCATGCTCCTGCTGGCTGTCCTCCAGCTGATCCAGAACAGGCTGGTGCTCCATCCTGCTCTGTCTTGCCTCCCTCTTTATCTGCCTCAGTATCACACCGCCTCATTTCTGAATAACTGCTGCTGTATTTCCCAGCTAAATCGTCAAACCATGAAGCCCTTTGCCTTGTTTGTCAGTTTGCCACTGAATAGGGATTAACAGCTCCTTCAGGGGCAGGGGGAATGGGGGTCCTGGACATTTAAAATTAAGGCAAGCACAGGCAGAATACAAATATACCCCAGTCATGCTGCACTCAAGTTGTCACTGTAACTCTTCTTTTTTCACTTTTCATCAGACATCACTTGGCTTCCTCAGGGGTCTAAATAAATGAATAGGTAAGGGAATGATGGGTTTTTGAAGAGGAAATAGTCAGTTCTTGCTGTTACTGATGCGGTTCATCTTTGTGGAAGGTATTTGTTTACATTAGTGTCAATTTTTGACCCCATTGTTCTGTGGTGACAAATTATGCGGTGATCTTAATTAGTTTCCCGCCTTTATTGATTATGGTAGCAACCTAACGGTAATGAAGTAGACACACATGCACATACAAACACACCTGCCTGAGATTTATTTACATTTTGTGTTTCTCAGGCTCAAGCAGCCATTCATAAATCCTTTTACACAGAACTGTTTGACTGCAGCTCACCAGAACCACTGTTCGCTGCAACAAATGAATGGGCCTCACATTGAGTGGTAAGATGGTGAGCCAATTAGGCACATTCATTGATTTCATCAGTCTGTGGCTTTTGGCTACGTGTGACCGTGGTGCACTTCAGCCTGCACCCCAGTTGTTCCCAGTGTGTGAGGGGAGTTCTGATAAGTGGAGGCTGCTGCCAGCCCCCTCCAAAATGTGCCCCTCAATCTGAGGGTCACACGGGCAAATGGGATGTTTGAAATGGTTGTCTGATCTCCCAGGCACAGAGCCACCATCAACCCCTCTTTTTATTTATCTATTTATTTATTTTTGTGAAGACTGTTTCTTTGTTTGTGTATCCGCCCCACTACCACCACAACCACCACCTCCCGGTAAAGATTGAAAAATGAAAAAAAGCACTTCCTCTTCCCTTCAGCTGTCTGAGAGAGCAAGGCGATTGAAGAATGAGAGGGTGGCTCTCTCTTCAAAGTGCTTTGAGTGAGAGGTCCCTATCAAAGCCTCCTCATGAGGAATCACAAGCTTGTTTTTCTTTCACTTCCTGCAGTGATGAAAATGCTGCCTGAGAGGGAGGGGGGGGAGAGGGAGGGGGGTCAAGAGAGAGAAGATGGGGACAGAGAGAGAGACAGAGAGAGGGAGAGAGAGAAAAGGGGGACAGAGAGTGCACTTGGAAAAGGCATGGCCATGTGACACCTCTGACTACTCCTATTAGACAGCATGACACAGCAGTGCTTTGACCAACTCTTCTATCTGCTTTAATGGCATTGCTCTGCTCTGATATCGCCAACAAGCCCAGCCTGACAAAGTCCCTGTTTACCACCCAAAAGTGCAGGAGCAAATTAATGAGGGCAATTCCCAGAGCAGGGTCCTGCCGATCCAAGCCAAAGCCACTGTACCACCAGTGGCACAGCAGAGAACTCTGAGAGCACACGCCGGCATGCCTCCACTGCTGCAGACTGAGTGCACTGCTGGAACCACTCTCTGGAGACTGATCAGCAATTTACCTTGCCATTACCTCAATCTCATATCTAATTGGTGTAGGCAATTAGTTTACAGTTTGCTGAGGGGGGAGAGAGGAAAAATAAGTCCCAAGTATTTGGAAATGAGCCCAAGGGAAAGTTGTTAGGCTGACATAGTGAGCTCACACCAAAATCGATGCCCCTAAGAGGGACAATTTAGAAATGTTCACTACGCCCAAATAACAGTTTCCCCAGGGTTTCTCTTTTTTTCCTTCTTCTTGTGAAGCAGCCCTGTGTGATTTTTAAACTGAATGCTACGTTTAGTTCTAGTTGGTTTCATTTAGTGTTTTTGTGTTTATTCTGAGCAATGTCGGACTGCTTCAGCTAAAGTGAGTAATGCCAAGGGCATAGTATATGTGAGACAGCCTTTTCATGTAACGAGTCATCCCTCTAGTGGCCTGTCTGTAAATGATATAAGTTATGAAAATATATTGAATGTGGTGCATTCATTCCTATTGTAACCTGTCTGTAAATGATATACATTTATATTTACATTTACATTTATTTATTTAGCAGACGCTTTTATCCAAAGCGACTTACAAAAGTGCATACAGCAAGTATAGCGACAGTACGGGGACAGGATGTGCACAGTTCCACGATGAGACAGTTCTCAGCTGAGAGCAAGGTCTGTTTGAGGACACAGTACTATCAGATTTGTACAACTACAGCATATAGGGCAACTAATACGATACACCTTCAAACAGCAGACTTCAACAACTTCAAGCGGCGCAATGAGTGTCAGGGTAAAGGCGGCAACAAGAAACAATTTAAAAAGCACAGCAATTCACGACAGCACTGATTGGGGGGGCAGCAATTGTGTGCTGGGTCAGTCCAGGTAGAGTCTGAAGAGGTGCGTCTTCAGGCCCCGTCTGAAGGAATGGGGTGAAGGAGCTGTCCGTAGCGGGACAGGGAGTTCGTTCCACCCCTGGGGAGCGATGTAGGTGAAACGCTGATGTCTAGCAGAACGAGCACCTCCTGCCTTGACCATGCAAGGAGTGAGGCGTCCAGTTGCTGCTGAGCGCAGAGGTCGGGCTGGTGTGTAGGGCTGGATGAGTTCTTGGAGGTAGGCAGGGGCTGTCCTTTTGCACCTGGAGTTAAGGAAATGTACTAATTTTATGTACACAATCCAGTCCCCCCGTCCCTTTCTTTGTAACTTTCCTACAGTTATATTCACTGTGCAATCTTTTGTCCGATCTCAATGTTAATTTGTTTAAAAAAGGGTGGGGGCATGATTTGGAAGCTGGGAGAGCTGAAGTTGCTAAATGGTGATCAACCATTCTTGTTTTTTAAGCAGACCTGGCCATGCCATGTTGCATTTCAGAGTTTCTGGCTTCAGTTTCAGAGTTTTGCAATGATTTGTTTCATTAACAATGTGTCTGAGCTGTGTGTCACGGCTACCCATATAGTGCCAGCCAGGCAGAGGGAAACCACACTAGGCATAGCATGATTACTAGGTTAAACGTCTAATGAATGAGCTAATTTATTCATTAATTCATATTTATGTGGGCAAATTGAAAATTTTAATGTCCTCCTTATGGGGACCTGAATGGGAGTGTAGGTTTCTAAAATGAGGTTTCACCTCTGTTTTGCACAAGGAGAATTTTTTTTTTTTTTTTTTCTCAAAAAAAGAAACGGCTTCAAGAAATGTTAAGTTTTTTTCATTATTTAAAAACACTTTTGATGAAAGGGGCCATACAGAAGCAGTGTCTGTTTGGTAATGAGTACATTTCAATAAGGTAAATTTCAAACATATACCCCCAGGCAGACCTCAAAATCAGATGCCAAAAAAATTACTTAAATGCTCAACAGCAACAGACCCAGACAAAGATTTTGTTCATATTTCATTCAAACAGTCTTGAGATCTTGAGATATATATATATATATACACACAGACACACACAATATGAATGTTCAAGTCTTGTTCCAGACCCTGTTTTTATCCATCCAAACCAGCAGCAGGCAAGGAGTTGCCTGCTGCAATTGCAATTGCAATTACAAGACCCCTATAATACCACTTGCTGTTGATGTCCCTGGTAATTATGCTTAGAGGACATTTCACTTTTAATTCAGAGCAATCATGAAATGACCCATGCCTCCGGCTCCAGCATGGGGAAGGGAACGGCTCAGTGCCTCCCTTGCAGGGGAATGGTGTGAAGGGCAGGATGACCTTCGTGGAATTTCACTCTAAGAGATGTGGTGCCATTTACACCTACTAGACACGCACCTCAGTTGCCATGGAGATGTCACATGCAAACCAGGTTTCTAGTGAAGCCTTGGCCAGTCTGATTTGGTTCCTGGATGGGCCTGATATCCATTTGCTCTGCTCTTAAGGAAGTGACACTTTCTGCCAGTTTATATGCACCGCCCATGCACCCCCAACCACCACCACCAACGCCCACCATACTCACAGGCACTCTGTGTCACACAGACCACCAAGGTCAGTAGGGTGTAAAACTAGCATCGGGCATACGCCCAGCACTGGGCCTGGGAGCTTTGTGGCACATTGTGAATCGCTGTGACACTGTCTGTCTTCCGTTGCCATGACAGTTTTGAGAGCTGCACATTGGTCCCTTTCCTGTCTGTAATTCCCTAGCAGGATGTCACGCTGTTCCCTCTGGAGTGAAGTCCCAGATGGGCTCACTCCTGCCAAGCAGCACATTTGGAAAAGGGTTAATTGGAGTTGGAGTCTGCACTGTGCTTCCTGCTGTATGTGTGTCTGTGTTGTGTGTGTGTGTGTGTGTGTGTTCATGCATGCGTGTGTGCATGTGTGTGTTCATGCATGCGTGTGTGCATGAGTGTATGTGCACACATGTGATTGTGTGTTTGTCTTGATCTGGTTTTCAGCAGGTGTTTCTGATGGCAAATGTGGTAAGCATAGGGGAAACGTGGAAAAGTCTGGGGATCTCGTTCATCAGCATGCACATAGAACTGCTGTTGGATTTGTTCTCTGCATGGAACTACTACTTATTTTCTTCATGCTGCAGGACAGATTTGATGTGAACCCTGTGATTATGTTTAGATTTTTTTCAGACCTCTTAAATTCACACATACATATAGTACATTTTATGTTGTTTTGTCTTATTAATCATCATCAACCATTGTTCCTGTACACATAATGGACACAATAAATATAACATAGACATAACAGTTGGGTATAATGGACACAATAGTACAGTGATGGACTGTTGTTGCATCTATGTAGGAGGTATGTCAAATCAAAGTGAAAATGGTGATTGGCAGCAAATCACCAGTTCTGTGTATATGGCCTGTAT